>NC_090939.1:661938088-662257613 GCF_040938575.1 Ambystoma mexicanum
ACCATCGATGTCCCCAGTGCTCCACAGAGCCTCAGAAGGAGAGATTATATTGGCAGGTGGAGTGGGATTGTGCAACAAAGGCATTTTTCAAATGCCTTTGTTGTACAACCCTCCTTCGCCCCTCTACTCCCCACTCGCCAAAATCAGCTCAATGGACCAAAACAAACACACACACATTCGCACAGCAATCACTCTATCATTCACACAAGCACCAATCACCTTACATTCACTCATAACACAAGCATACACCCATCCATACACAAATTTCAATAAAAAATATATGAACCTAAATGTACCTTCTGCAGGGGCCTGTGCGTGCGTGCTGAAACGCCCCGCTTCAGGCTGCTCTGTCCGTATGTGCGAGGTGGTGCAGGAGCTCCCCCTCGCACATACAGACATGCAGTGGACCAGCCAGTATTTCCAATGAGCTATTCAAGGCTGGCGAAGCAAAATGCCCCCAGTCTTGCATGGCTTAGTGAGCATGTGCCGCTGGGGAACTGAATTGTCAACGTGAAACAGTGTTTCCCTTTCATAGTTCAGCCAGCCCAGGAACACTCCCTCAGTTAGAAAAAGCAGCTGAGGGAGTGCTCAGTGTTTCACTGGGCTGGCTCCTCGGCTCCTCCATAATGGGTGAGGGGGCCACTGGGTGGACACCCCCTTGCCCATTAAGGATGATCCCCAAGGCTCGGACTGGCATATTGGGCAATAGAGCAATGCCTGTACCAAAAATGCAAAATGCTTGTGTGGGCCAGTCAAAATGGGCCACTTTCTTTGCCAATGTGGCCCAGTTTGATGAGTTACTTCACTATGCAGCTAGTAGTTTTAACCATTGTTGCTGAAAAAATATTATTTAAATATCACAATTTCTTTACATTTTTTTTTACAACACCCCCTTGGGTACTATTCAAACAGTCTGTGACTAAAGGAATGAATATCCATTTGCAACTGCAGGACACTATTTTAATTGGTGCCTGAGACAGTTCTATGCTCCAGTCCGACCATATGAGCCGCCCTGCCCAGTTCCTCCAATCTAAAAAAAAAGAAAAAAATGTTTTTTTTACTACATTTCATGCTGGGCTCATGTGGAGACACCCCCCTGAGGGCTGGGGACGGCGCCCCACAATTTGAAGACCTCGGGTCTATAGGGTGCACTGGGAAGTGATTTATTCAAAAAATCACCAGCCGGGGAGGAGGACTACAGAGATTTCACCACCAAGCTGTTGGTAGCCTGTAGGTCGGTAGGCTGTAACACAGTGACGATAAGAGGGTAGGGCAGAAAAAACAGGTGAATTCCAGGGATCAGGGACTGACCCCCATGTCCAGACCAAATTGCGAGGGCCACTTTGAGTTCCACAGGGTGTCGGACCTTCGACTGTGGCATGCCTGCCGTGTCAGGAACTTTATCAGCACTCACATCAACCTGTGCATTCCCGGAGTTGGTAAAAACATCCGATCGCAATCCAGAACTTCCTTAGATATACATCCTGACAGCAGTTCCATGTGTGTGAGCTCAAGTTGACCGCCCCCAGATTCGACAGCGGGGTTAAATACTGCTACGTCTGACAGGAAGACCCTGAAGTACCCGTGTTGTTTTTTCCCGACAAGACATTTCCTCTAGTATACTCTATATTTTTAGGCCCCACCAGATTATCAACATTATCATCAAACACAAAGGAGTAAGACTGGTGGGAGCCAAAAATAAATGCATTACGGTTTCAGTTTTGTCTGGGCGGACATGGGGGGTAGAATGAGGACAAGAGTACCCCACTCTGCAGATTCGGTGTCACCGGTTGCCTGGTAGCGTGAAAGCGCACCCATTTATTATTAAGATAGAGGGTGCTATTGGTAGGATGCTCTAGGGCGTCAGAGGATTCAGTCTTTTCAGAGAAGCGTTCACGTCCCTTTTACCATCTGTCCGAATCCGGGTCGCCTGCCCCATCGACCCCTCCCATAACAGGCTAATGTCATTTTCCTGGACTGAGGGGCTATCATCTTTCATCCCATCTGTATTACCTTCTGCATTAGTTTCTGCTTCCCCGCGCCCCTTGCATCATATTCACGACCTGGGGTGGCTGCTGCCATATTTGTTTGAGGGACTGGGTAGAAACCATAGGGATGCAGGAGTTCGTCGCCATTCCACCAGAGGCTATTACCACCCCCGACCTCAAAGTACGCTGTGCCATGGGAAGTATCCCAGAGACAATCTTGACCAGCCTGATGGACTGGAGGAATAGCCCATTTTTAGTTGATGTTGGAGTGACAGAAGAGAGTCGGCGCCTGCAGCACAAGCTTTGTTCCAAGACGGTATTCTCAAAGGCCAGGTGCCTCCAATCAGCAATGCTTCTGGGGTGCCAGAGGTATGATCCCTGGAATCAAGTTTTAAGATCGAAATTGGAAGAGACGAACTCAAAGGATATCTGCCCGCAGTAACTGCTGGACCCATATTCATGCAAGAACCATAAAACCGCCCCCTACCCTCCCTGGATAGTAAGGTGGACCACACAGGTTACAAGTGTTGGCAATAAAAGGCCATAAGATTTTAATGTTACAGATATGGTTATGGAAACAATAACAATAATCGCATATCCTTATGATATCATACATTTGGGCACCGGGTCCTGAGATAGCCCCCTCAGGCCCGTGCCGCCACACACGGGCAGGTTATCGACTGTCTGTGTTCCCCCCAGGTTATTTGCAGCCCTTGGTGGCTAGGGTGGAGGAGATTTCTCAAAATAAATGTTCCATGCCGTGTCCTGATAGATGTGTGCCGTCTTTGAGGAAAAGGTTGGGGTCTCCTAGTGTGATGGCCGGGTGTTTTATGAACCCCAGGCCTCTGGCTGTACAGGAGTTTTCTATTGACCTGTTCAGTTTTCTTCTGGAAATATCTACTGATTTATAACAGCTGCCCGCCTGCAATTTTCTTCTAGGCAGGATGGCTGAGAAATAGATTTCCGTATCTCTCCAATTGTGTGAGATACCTGCTAACGAGGTGCACATTTCTTCAAGTAGGCTTCGTCTTCCTGTGGACACCAGATCGTTGCCCCCTAGATGTATAATCAGGAATTCTGGCAGATCCCTGTATGCGACCAGTTCTGCTAGTTTGTCATGGAAGTCTGCCCAAAGGAGGCCTCTGTATCCCCACCAGGATGCAATAGTGTTCCTAAATGGCAGGCCCTCCTTGGTTTCTTCTGCCCATCTCCCTGTCCTGAAAACGAACGAGTGTCCGATTATCCATGCTGATTGAAGTGGGCGCTCCAACCGTCTGTTGTTTCTGCTGGGTGGTCTGATATATCTTCTGTAACAGTCTGACGTCCCGCCCCCAATGTTCTTTAATTGCTGAGGGCCAAGTCCCCCTTGCCATGCTGAAGTTGTGGCCCCAATTCCGAAGGGGTGGGTGCCGAATTGCTTTGGTTCCCACCGTTCTTTGCTGATAGCTTTTGTCAGCACCCCTTTAAATTGATAGAGGCTTAATGCTGAGGCGTCCCTGTGAATTAGGAACCTCCCCCCCACTTTGGGCCTTTGTGCGTAATAAAGGTTGGTAATGCACACCAGGCAGTTTGTTGCATCGTCGATGCAGTAAATGTTGATGGTTCTCTTGGCCCCTGTTTTGGACTGCTGTATGTCTATGCTGACACTGTCATGTCTAAATGGCTAACCCTGGTTTCCATGATACCTAGACCATTGTTGGTTTTGGTGCTTGATGCAATGAGCTCTCCTATTCGGAAAGCCCCAAAGTAAGCCAGAAAATATGCTGTTTTAAATAAACAGGTTTCGAATGGGTGACAGCATATGCTGTCTAGCTGGCTTGTTATGTTTATTAGTTTGTCAAAATTAAGCGGGCGTCTGGAATCTATCTGGGGTCCCTCCAGTTTGCTCCAGCCCTTCATGGCGTAGGAGATCAGGGCGCTCTGGGTGGGATCTGTCCCCCCTCCCCGCAGTTTGGAGTAATAGGATATTGCTACTAGGTGTCTTCTTGCCCAATCCCTCTTAAAACCCTGCTCATGTGCCCATTTAAAAAAAAATGTCTATATATTTTATTGTTATTAATTCTATGTGGTTTAAACCCGTTGCTCTAAAGACTGTTTGCAGGCACTTACTGTACTGAGCTGTGGTGGTGCTTGCCAGTGCTTTCTCTGCCATCTCTGCAATGAACCCCATGCCAGGGTTCATGATCTCTGTGGGCCATGTGGTGTTGGCACCTGTTTTTGCAGTGCCTGGTTCTCCTTATACATCCCGGCCTTGGCTCTCTGGCGTTGGCGTTGATGTAATTTCTTTTAGCTCCCCATAATAGTCTGCTGGTATTAACGTCATAATTTCTTGGGAATGAGGTGCTACCTCCTAGAATCTTGTCCGCTGAAAGCGAGATAAGGCATCTGCAATGTTATTATTCGTTCCAGTGATGTGTTTGGCTTTAACTACAATGTTTTCTTGCAGTGTGACTGCAATAATGGCTCTTTGGACTTTTAGCACAAAATGGCATTTGGTTGTTCTTCTGTTTATGATGCCTACCACAGCCATGTTACACCAAATCAAGAGTTCCGTGTTAGCTAGCTGCCTGCCCCAGATGCGTAATGTTAGCCAGATGGGAAATATTTCTAAAAGCGTGATTTTTTTAACCAACCTGCTGGTTGCCATGACTTGGGCCACTGCCCAGCCACCCACTCTGTGTCTAGAATGGCTCCGAACCCTTTGCTCCCGGCCGCATCTGTGAAGAGGACCCTTTTGGCCCATGTATTCAATGGTGTGCGCCAAAGTGTGATCCCGTTGAAGTTGCTGAGGAAATTCCCCTAAACTTTCAGATCTTCTTTCACTTCTTTACCCAGACGGATGTGGAGGTGGGGTTTGGTGCATGATTTGGTTTTAAACTCTAAGCTCCTGGAGAATACCTTCCCTTGCGAGATGACTCTCGCTGCAAAGTTGAGTCTGTCTGCCAGGGATTGCAATTCTTTTACTGTGCCCTTGTTTTTGGTACTTATGTTTTGTATTTTCTCCAAGAGTTCTGTTATCTTTGTTTTTGGGATTCTGAAAAGTTCCTCAACTGAAACTATTTCAAATCCCCAAAAACACTATGTTGGTTAATGGTTTGGTTGTCTTTCCTGTGGCCAGGGGGGTGGCCCATCATGCGGCCATCCTTTCTAGTTCTGCCAGAGCCATCTTGCATTCTCCCGACTCTGCTGGTCCCATTACCATGAAGTTGTCAAGATAGTGTACTACTTTGACCCCTGGTTATTTTTTTTTAAATGCCCATTGAAAAAAAGCACTGAACTGCTCGAATAGTGCGCAGGAAATTGGGCAACCCATTGGAAGGCATCTGTCAACGTAAAATTTGTTTTCAAAGGTAAACCCTCGCCATTGCTGTGATTCTGGGTGTACTGGTAAGAGTCTGAAGGCAGATTCAATGTCTAGTTTGGCCATCAGTGCATTCCTGTCACATTGCTGTATAAGTCTTACTGCTTCTTAGAAACGGGTGTAGGAAACAGCAGATTCAGTGTGTGGAATGCCATCATTAAGTGATTGGCCTTTCGGGTAGGAAAGGTAATGAATTAACCTCATTTAACTGGGCCAACTGCAACTGGGCCAATATGGCTAGTGTGACCATGCATAGAACTAACTGCTTGAATGGGAGGCTGAACATTGTCGTACTACCACAGTACATCCGCCTCAGCGTGCATGATTACACCCTGTATCATCTATTGAACGCCATCCAGACTACCACACCTCATAACAGTTTAGAATGCATCTAGGTGACAATTTTGCATAAGTACAGGGACATGTGCATGTCCACACCAAATAGCTGCCGCCATGACTGTGCTTCCTGAAGGTGCCAGCTCAGAGTGACACACACCTATTTGTATTTGTTTGCAGGTGACGGAGGATATCCCTTGAGGCCGTGGCAACTTACCCCTGTGCGGAACCCGCAGAACAGCCATGAAGAGGAGTACATTTGTGTGCACACCCGCACCCGTGTTGTGATAGAGCAGACCTTTGGCCTGTTGAAGGCGCGTTTCCCGCTGCCTTAGCGGGTCTGGTGGGGCACTCCTATATAGGCCTGAGAAGGTGGCAAAGATCACCATGGCCTGTGTCATGCTGCACAACATGTGCGTCCGGAGAAATGTACCACTGCCACCTGACATTGACATGCATGCCCCGGGTGAGGATGATGAGGATGGAGACGGAGGTGAAGTAGCTCCCCTGCTAGTACATGATGCATGGGATGGCCATGCAGTACGCCAAGCACAGATTCACGAATACTCCTGACCCACATGGACTATGAAAGACATGTGTCAGATACTGGGCCAATGTGGACATGCACACAGGGAATGTTGGGAGTTGGGCACTGAACACCATAACACATTAAATGGATGCACACGAAAATAACAATGTCCAGCCATGGATTTTTCATATCACAACGTGTGTATTATTTACAACAGCAAAAATGTGCCCACTCCCCCCTCCCTAACCCCCCCAACAAACTCCCAGGCCCCCCAACAAACTCCCAGACCCCCCCAACAAACTCCAAAACCCCCCCAACAAACTCCAAAACCGCTCAACCAACACCAATACCCCCAATAGACTCCACAAGATGCACCCCTTCACCCCCAACCTTGTGTCCCACTCCCATTGTCCGCCCACACTACTTCCGGGACTTCTTCCTGTCCGGAGGCGGCATTTCAGTGTGCCTTGCACTCCTACGTGTCTGGCGCACTGGGCTGGTGGGGACAGATGAAGCTGGTGTGGAGGTAGTAGGTGAGTTGCTGGCAGGTTCCACACCTCCTGCAAGCCGTGGCCATTGCATATGGAGCAGCATTGAAGTCAGCACCTGTGTCACCGCCTCCAGGCAGTCCCTCATTAGCCAAGCCAATGCATTAACAGCGGCTGTGTTGGCTGCGATGGCCGCTGTGGTCCCCGCAATTGCTGTGGCAATACCCCACCTGGTTTCCTCCCCGTCCGCTATGTACTGGCGGAGTAGGTCTAACATGGCCTCCTGTCGGGCCTCCACCATCGACAATCGTGTCTCCAGGGTTTTGGAGGGGAATGAGTGGTGGGTTGTGCAGTCACGTGGACGGCATTTTCGGGACTGTACTCCTCAGAGGTGGGTAGGTCACAGTCACAGAGGCAGGGATCAGCTTCACTGCAGGTGGGTGAATGCAGGTGTTGGGGCAAGGGGGAGGGCACGGGGCTCGGGGTGGCCGGGCATGTCACCTCGGGGTCTCCCTCAGGCTCCACACTGGCATCAAGTTCTTCCCCAGTGGAGGGGGGTGCTTCCAGGACTCCCCTTCGACAGGTGTCGGTGTGGCCTGCTGGGTCAGTAGTGTGTCAGGCACACTGGCAGCAGGTGTTGCTGGCTGTGTCCCAGCGCGCACAGGTACTCTGGCAGTGGCTGTGGCCTGCTTGCCTCCAGCGGAGGTGGTGGTGGTAGCCCTCTTCTTAGGGTGTGAGGTGGATGCCTTGCGGTGGTCTCCTGGGTTGCTTCTTCCTTATCGGTGCCTGGGGGGTAGAAGAGATGCAGGGCATCCGTGATGGTGTGACATGGCAGAGGCATACGATGGTGCTGTTCATTATTCATTTGATCATGCATTCATGTCTTACAGGTGTGTCACTCAGGGTATTCAGAGGGGGCATGTTAGCATTCACTGCATGGCAGGTGGCATGCCGTTGATATGGGGTTTGTGTGTTGGGTTACATGGGCACAGTCCAGGTATGTTGCCCGTGTGTAGGTTATGGGATTGGCACTCAGCATGCATTTCTGTGTGGCAGGGTTTGGGCCGCAATCTTGACTTGGATATGTTGATGTGGGTGTAGGGACATGCATTGCCTTGCCTAGTCTTACATCCACGTCACTAGTGCTAAGTCATGTTTTCCCCTACAGGGATGTGCAGGGTCACTCAACTCTTTCTGTGGATGATGCCACACCGATTTCCATCTCTCCGAATCCCTCTATTGACTCAAGATCAATAAAAGTGCTGGCAGTCTCCTCCCAGGGCATCAGCTTAGCAGGTGAATGTGGACCCCCACCTGTCTCCATGGCCACCCTCCTGTTGCTCGATAGGATGTTTCGCACCCTCAATCGCAGGTCGTCCCACCTCTTGCGGCAGTCACGCACGGTGCGTGGGGTGGTCCCCACGGCCGACACCTTCCGGGCAACCTCCTGCCAGATTTCCTTTCTCCACATCTGGGCTTCTCGCTTCATATCATTGCTTTTTATTATGGCTGCATGTGCAGCCAGAGTGTCAGCAAGCATGTTGAGCTCAGCGTCTGAAAAACGCTTCTTCCGCTGCCGGGTGGTCGTCTTCCGGCTGGCCTTGGACATCCTCAAGGTTTTCCAACACAGCACGACACGAAAAGACTGGTGGTTAGGGAGGATGGCAATGGATTGTGTTTTTAAAGATGGCCGCCGGCCCATTTCCCGTTCCTGCGCGATGACGTAATTTCCGGGTCCAGTTTTGCGAACCCGGTATTAGCATGGTGGTATTACCGGCCCGGTATTTAGGGGTTGCTCTGAGACGGTGCCGGTATCGGCGGGTCCCGTGATGCCGCTATCGGTGGGTTGGAGGGCCTTTAGCGGCATGCCGGTATTACCATTACCGGCATGGGGGTTCGCGCGTGCTCCCGCACTCGTAATCACCCGCTATTAGCGGGTGATTACGAGCACGGACCCGCTCTTACCGGCATGCCGGTAATGAACCCGTTTCTACCGGGCGACTCGTAATGAGGCCCTGTGTGAGTGTTTCCTCTGTGTGTGGGGGTGGTGTTCACAGACAGAGGCCCGCACCAGCAGCACGCTAACAGTTGCCATCTTGGAATGTTGCACATTCCACCGTGGCCAATGTTGTAAACCTAAACTAGTATCATGACTTGCCTTGATTCCACATAGAGGCATTAAAAGGCACAGGAGCCAGAGTAACTAAAGTACTCCTACTTGGAAGCCGAACCTTTATTGACAGGCTGTGATGTAATCCCATCACAGCCTGTGCACGGTGCTTGGCTTGCGTGACTGTGTGTCCCAGCATAACGGGTGTCAGCGGGGGAAAAGTAATGCCATTGAGCACAGAATATCCACTTCAATGTGAATACAAAACCATCACTAACATACCTGCACTTTAGAAAAAAAAATGTTTATTTGTGATTTGGTTTACAAAGAAAACCTTACACAAAATACCAAAGAAGAGACAAACATTTTGATTAAAACCATTAAAACACATTACATTAAGGTGTAAGAAGAACTCTTCCATTTGATTAATTCATTAATTCGTTAAATATCTAAAACCTACATTTCTTGACACATCAATTAAATTTCATTTAAGAATCGAACAAGCAAATTAGTTAGGGATAGATTGTTACCCCACATAAGACAAGACCACAATAATTATTTAGGAAATTCTGTGGCAAAGCTATACAGTTCTTTCTCAAAGCACTTTATTCTGATCACACTCAAAGAGTAGCAATCTAGAATCCAGTGTCTCAAATTCTCCACCGTAGAATTTCCTTTACAGAAATGACAGACAGCCACTGCGCATGCCCCTTCTAAGTCAGATGTATACCAATTTCTAGTACGTTCAAGAGTATGGAATTGCTTCAACCTGAATTTAAGGTACACCTTGCGGGACTTCAGACATGGAAAACATGTAAGATATTTTGTAAACTGGCCTAGCCTTTGTGGAAACCTAGCATATTCTCGGCAGGTAGAGTAAATGTTCATGGATTCTAATGTAATTCTCCAGTCGTCCCTGAACAACTTAGCATTAACAGCATCAGGATTGCTTTTTAGCTCAAACACATTAGAGCCAATTCCTTCCAGCAATTTGTTCATACTATCCCGAAACCCTTTCACAAACGAAACAGAACCTCGAAGCATAATGTGATTTAAGTACATGTACAGTGAGTTGCTTGGCAGTCTAACTTAAAGTAAGATAATAACTGTCTCCATTGAAATCTAGTCTGTAGTGAGATCAAGTCAAGTTCATGCCTAATAATTCCATTTGGCACTGATAGGGCAAGCCCTAGCACCTTTTTCCAGATGGTTACTTGCATGGCATTCAGACAAGCGCCAAGCTCTACAGACGCCATATCTAGCCCATACAGCAGTACCGGCTCTATCTTATCCAAGTAGTATTTAAGAGCGGGCAGAATAGAGAACCTGCATTATTTCCCAAAAATACGCCTCATGTGGGAGAGTAACGGTGCCAACTTCACCTTCAGTGCACATCTCCACATTTCGTTTGACACAATGTTGGATAAATTGTAACCCAGATAACGCATGGGTGGCACCCTTTCTACAATTTCCGCCCCCACACACCAACGCATCACCTTGGGGTTCTTGAATTTCAAAAAGATCACCAACTTAGATTTCGCTTCATTAATGGCCAGATTATTCAACGTGGTATAAACTGCAAAGCTATTGGGTTTACTCTGGAGGCCCTGTGGAGTCCAATAAAAAATTATGTAATCCGCAAAGGCCACCCAGTGGATTCTCAAATGCCCCAGCCTTACGGCAATTAGATCCTGTCCTTCCCACAGGTGTTCTATGTCGCACAAGTACAAATTAAAGAGAGTCAGTGCCAATATACACCCCTGTCGTATCCCAAGGGAAACCCCAATGGGTTTAGTGACAGCCCCCTCCTTATTTAGGCGAATCTTAACAGTGGAGTTATGATGCAGTGCTGCCACAAGACAGACCAATTTATGGGGCACTTTCAATGAAATGCCGAAGAGAGATCCACGGAGGCCATATAAATATTGCCCCCTTGAGATGCCTTGGTACTAAGCAACAGATGTTTGAATAGTTTAGCATTAAGGGGAGTTCAAACCTGCTGACTGAACCCTACCTGAAACCAAGATAAATATTTGCTTTCACTAAATGGGTGTTCTGGTCTCTATGCAGCAATGTGAAGAAGACCTTACAAGTGGAGTCAATCAGAGCAATGGGCCGATAGTTAGCCAGATCATGAAGGTCTCCTTTCTTGAAGATGGGAATAACAATGGACTGCGTCCAAGAAGTCGTCACCTTGTGAGTGGCATAAATAGAATCAAAATAGGGTTTAAGCCGGGCTGCCCATGCAGTCGGGTCCTTTTTAATCAAGAAAAGGGGAAGCCCATCCGGACCTAGTGTCCTCGAGGGCTTAAGTTTATTAACAGGCCATACTATGTCTTCTATCGTCCAGGGGCAAGGGTCCTGACTCTCAGTGTTATCATACTTAAACTGGGAGCATTTTGCACCCAATGAAAAGTTAAATTTGACCTCAACAAAGGAGACCCAAGTATTTTCTAGTATTACATCAGCCCCAAACGAGGCCATAGCATCCCCTTTGGAGTTGATGGTCTTCCAAAATTGTCTATTATCAGCCTTTAAAAGCAACCTCAACATATGTTGGTTATCTTTTAAGTGGAGTTTGTATGTTAAGGTTTTCACAAGATTCCTGTGACGTTGACACTCACGCCTTTTGAGAATAACAAACTCATCTGCAGTGGCGGCTGACTTTAAAAATGTTCTAATGGTATGCCTTTTCATCCTCTAAGAGTCTCTAATTCTTCTATCAAACAAATGGGGATAGGGTCCATTAACTCGCCCAACTGTTTCAGAAATAACACTCTGTATACATTCCCCGATGCACAGGTCTAGTGGCCTACGACCCAAAACTACCCTGGAACCCCCACATCTATCTTCTCTGCTACGGTGGGCACTCAGCAGTAGGTAATTCCTGAGTTTGTTATACATTTGTGTATCCCAGCAGCAGGACCACCCATTATTCAGAGGTATTACCAAGGCCAGGTTATGTCATATGCCGGACCTACAAGTAACTTGACTCATTATAAAATGAATGATGAGGTGATCACTTACCCCTGCATCATACACGTGCAGATGAGAGGACCTCGCCTTACACGGAGCAGAGACAAAAAATTATCCAGCCATGATTTAGAGAGGCCCCTATACCAAGTAAAAAGGTCTTCCTTTCTAGGATGTTTCACCTCCTATAGATGCATATCCCAGGCTGACATAAACGTAACGCAACTCATGACCCACATGCAATTTCTGTTTCCCCACTCCCGCCTAGCATAGACAAGTTGTGCAGTCCCCTCGGCACAGTAGACGTTAAAGCCTCCGCCCCCACAATCATAGCATGTTGGTGACCCGCCGTTAACCATGAGTCAAACGTCTGCGATAACAAGGAGTGAAAAGCTGAGATGGATTGTTTTGCCGGGTTCCAGTACATGTTAACAAGCAGAACATCCCCAATCCCATTCAGAAAAGAGGCATGCATTGCCAAGATTCCCTCACCCACAAACCACAGTGAAGAGCAGATCAGCAAGCTGGTATTCATTGCAATAGCCAAGCCCCGCTATGCCTACCCTTAGCCCAGTGGTCTGCAAACCTTTTAGGCCTGGGCCCCCCCAAGCAAAATATGGGCAGGCCGGGCCCCCCCCCAAAAATGCCAAATGGACAGTAAGTCCAAATGGCTATGAACTATCGCACACCGTCAATGCACCCTACTCCCAGTATAGTCCCTGGGCTCTGCCACCTGCTCCCATCACAGACTCTGGCCTCCCTCATCCCACTCCTAGCCCAGTGCCACCACAAACCCTGGGCTCTCTAAACCCTGCTCCCACCACTATCCCGTGGCTCCCACCCATTCTGCTCCAACCACAGTCCCTGGGCTCTCCCGCACTGCTCCCAGCACAGTCTCAGGGCCAGTGGTGGCTGGTGATTTTTTTAATCGGAGGGGCATAAATATTTCCACCAGAGATGCCGTAGCGACCGAGCGCAGTGAGGTAACCCGAACCAATCAAGATGTTTCGGGGGGTTTCCCCCGTTATTTATTTTTAAATAATGGGTTAAAATGTTGCCTTTTAGAGCATACTTTTAAAATAAATTGGTAAAAAGCAAAACAGTTTGCAATTGGCACTGAAGGACCCAGGGGGCAGGCATGTTATTTTTTACTCTACATCTATGATAGATGTCCAGTAAAAATATATCATCCTTGTCCCCTGGGCCCACAGTGTCTAACACAATCAACATGATTAGGTGTTTAAACAAGGCGCTGGGGAACCAAGGGGGGAAAGCATGGTATTTTTGACTGGACATCTATGATAGATATCTAGTAAAAAAAGAATACCATCGATGTCCCCAGTGCTCCACAGAGCCTCAGAAGGAGAGATTATATTGGCAGGTGGAGTGGGATTGTGCAACAAAGGCATTTTTCAAATGCCTTTGTTGTACAACCCTCCTTCGCCCCTCTACTCCCCACTCGCCAAAATCAGCTCAATGGACCAAAACAAACACACACACATTCGCACAGCAATCACTCTATCATTCACACAAGCACCAATCACCTTACATTCACTCATAACACAAGCATACACCCATCCATACACAAATTTCAATAAAAAATATATGAACCTAAATGTACCTTCTGCAGGGGCCTGTGCGTGCGTGCTGAAACGCCCCGCTTCAGGCTGCTCTGTCCGTATGTGCGAGGTGGTGCAGGAGCTCCCCCTCGCACATACAGACATGCAGTGGACCAGCCAGTATTTCCAATGAGCTATTCAAGGCTGGCGAAGCAAAATGCCCCCAGTCTTGCATGGCTTAGTGAGCATGTGCCGCTGGGGAACTGAATTGTCAACGTGAAACAGTGTTTCCCTTTCATAGTTCAGCCAGCCCAGGAACACTCCCTCAGTTAGAAAAAGCAGCTGAGGGAGTGCTCAGTGTTTCACTGGGCTGGCTCCTCGGCTCCTCCATAATGGGTGAGGGGGCCACTGGGTGGACACCCCCTTGCCCATTAAGGATGATCCCCAAGGCTCGGACTGGCATATTGGGCAATAGAGCAATGCCTGTACCAAAAATGCAAAATGCTTGTGTGGGCCAGTCAAAATGGGCCACTTTCTTTGCCAATGTGGCCCAGTTTGATGAGTTACTTCACTATGCAGCTAGTAGTTTTAACCATTGTTGCTGAAAAAATATTATTTAAATATCACAATTTCTTTACATTTTTTTTTACAACACCCCCTTGGGTACTATTCAAACAGTCTGTGACTAAAGGAATGAATATCCATTTGCAACTGCAGGACACTATTTTAATTGGTGCCTGAGACAGTTCTATGCTCCAGTCCGACCATATGAGCCGCCCTGCCCAGTTCCTCCAATCTAAAAAAAAAGAAAAAAATGTTTTTTTTACTACATTTCATGCTGGGCTCATGTGGAGACACCCCCCTGAGGGCTGGGGACGGCGCCCCACAATTTGAAGACCTCGGGTCTATAGGGTGCACTGGGAAGTGATTTATTCAAAAAATCACCAGCCGGGGAGGAGGACTACAGAGATTTCACCACCAAGCTGTTGGTAGCCTGTAGGTCGGTAGGCTGTAACACAGTGACGATAAGAGGGTAGGGCAGAAAAAACAGGTGAATTCCAGGGATCAGGGACTGACCCCCATGTCCAGACCAAATTGCGAGGGCCACTTTGAGTTCCACAGGGTGTCGGACCTTCGACTGTGGCATGCCTGCCGTGTCAGGAACTTTATCAGCACTCACATCAACCTGTGCATTCCCGGAGTTGGTAAAAACATCCGATCGCAATCCAGAACTTCCTTAGATATACATCCTGACAGCAGTTCCATGTGTGTGAGCTCAAGTTGACCGCCCCCAGATTCGACAGCGGGGTTAAATACTGCTACGTCTGACAGGAAGACCCTGAAGTACCCGTGTTGTTTTTTCCCGACAAGACATTTCCTCTAGTATACTCTATATTTTTAGGCCCCACCAGATTATCAACATTATCATCAAACACAAAGGAGTAAGACTGGTGGGAGCCAAAAATAAATGCATTACGGTTTCAGTTTTGTCTGGGCGGACATGGGGGGTAGAATGAGGACAAGAGTACCCCACTCTGCAGATTCGGTGTCACCGGTTGCCTGGTAGCGTGAAAGCGCACCCATTTATTATTAAGATAGAGGGTGCTATTGGTAGGATGCTCTAGGGCGTCAGAGGATTCAGTCTTTTCAGAGAAGCGTTCACGTCCCTTTTACCATCTGTCCGAATCCGGGTCGCCTGCCCCATCGACCCCTCCCATAACAGGCTAATGTCATTTTCCTGGACTGAGGGGCTATCATCTTTCATCCCATCTGTATTACCTTCTGCATTAGTTTCTGCTTCCCCGCGCCCCTTGCATCATATTCACGACCTGGGGTGGCTGCTGCCATATTTGTTTGAGGGACTGGGTAGAAACCATAGGGATGCAGGAGTTCGTCGCCATTCCACCAGAGGCTATTACCACCCCCGACCTCAAAGTACGCTGTGCCATGGGAAGTATCCCAGAGACAATCTTGACCAGCCTGATGGACTGGAGGAATAGCCCATTTTTAGTTGATGTTGGAGTGACAGAAGAGAGTCGGCGCCTGCAGCACAAGCTTTGTTCCAAGACGGTATTCTCAAAGGCCAGGTGCCTCCAATCAGCAATGCTTCTGGGGTGCCAGAGGTATGATCCCTGGAATCAAGTTTTAAGATCGAAATTGGAAGAGACGAACTCAAAGGATATCTGCCCGCAGTAACTGCTGGACCCATATTCATGCAAGAACCATAAAACCGCCCCCTACCCTCCCTGGATAGTAAGGTGGACCACACAGGTTACAAGTGTTGGCAATAAAAGGCCATAAGATTTTAATGTTACAGATATGGTTATGGAAACAATAACAATAATCGCATATCCTTATGATATCATACATTTGGGCACCGGGTCCTGAGATAGCCCCCTCAGGCCCGTGCCGCCACACACGGGCAGGTTATCGACTGTCTGTGTTCCCCCCAGGTTATTTGCAGCCCTTGGTGGCTAGGGTGGAGGAGATTTCTCAAAATAAATGTTTCATGCCGTGTCCTGATAGATGTGTGCCGTCTTTGAGGAAAAGGTTGGGGTCTCCTAGTGTGATGGCCGGGTGTTTTATGAACCCCAGGCCTCTGGCTGTACAGGAGTTTTCTATTGACCTGTTCAGTTTTCTTCTGGAAATATCTACTGATTTATAACAGCTGCCCGCCTGCAATTTTCTTCTAGGCAGGATGGCTGAGAAATAGATTTCCGTATCTCTCCAATTGTGTGAGATACCTGCTAACGAGGTGCACATTTCTTCAAGTAGGCTTCGTCTTCCTGTGGACACCAGATCGTTGCCCCCTAGATGTATAATCAGGAATTCTGGCAGATCCCTGTATGCGACCAGTTCTGCTAGTTTGTCATGGAAGTCTGCCCAAAGGAGGCCTCTGTATCCCCACCAGGATGCAATAGTGTTCCTAAATGGCAGGCCCTCCTTGGTTTCTTCTGCCCATCTCCCTGTCCTGAAAACGAACGAGTGTCCGATTATCCATGCTGATTGAAGTGGGCGCTCCAACCGTCTGTTGTTTCTGCTGGGTGGTCTGATATATCTTCTGTAACAGTCTGACGTCCCGCCCCCAATGTTCTTTAATTGCTGAGGGCCAAGTCCCCCTTGCCATGCTGAAGTTGTGGCCCCAATTCCGAAGGGGTGGGTGCCGAATTGCTTTGGTTCCCACCGTTCTTTGCTGATAGCTTTTGTCAGCACCCCTTTAAATTGATAGAGGCTTAATGCTGAGGCGTCCCTGTGAATTAGGAACCTCCCCCCCACTTTGGGCCTTTGTGCGTAATAAAGGTTGGTAATGCACACCAGGCAGTTTGTTGCATCGTCGATGCAGTAAATGTTGATGGTTCTCTTGGCCCCTGTTTTGGACTGCTGTATGTCTATGCTGACACTGTCATGTCTAAATGGCTAACCCTGGTTTCCATGATACCTAGACCATTGTTGGTTTTGGTGCTTGATGCAATGAGCTCTCCTATTCGGAAAGCCCCAAAGTAAGCCAGAAAATATGCTGTTTTAAATAAACAGGTTTCGAATGGGTGACAGCATATGCTGTCTAGCTGGCTTGTTATGTTTATTAGTTTGTCAAAATTAAGCGGGCGTCTGGAATCTATCTGGGGTCCCTCCAGTTTGCTCCAGCCCTTCATGGCGTAGGAGATCAGGGCGCTCTGGGTGGGATCTGTCCCCCCTCCCCGCAGTTTGGAGTAATAGGATATTGCTACTAGGTGTCTTCTTGCCCAATCCCTCTTAAAACCCTGCTCATGTGCCCATTTAAAAAAAAATGTCTATATATTTTATTGTTATTAATTCTATGTGGTTTAAACCCGTTGCTCTAAAGACTGTTTGCAGGCACTTACTGTACTGAGCTGTGGTGGTGCTTGCCAGTGCTTTCTCTGCCATCTCTGCAATGAACCCCATGCCAGGGTTCATGATCTCTGTGGGCCATGTGGTGTTGGCACCTGTTTTTGCAGTGCCTGGTTCTCCTTATACATCCCGGCCTTGGCTCTCTGGCGTTGGCGTTGATGTAATTTCTTTTAGCTCCCCATAATAGTCTGCTGGTATTAACGTCATAATTTCTTGGGAATGAGGTGCTACCTCCTGGAATCTTGTCCGCTGAAAGCGAGATAAGGCATCTGCAATGTTATTATTCGTTCCAGTGATGTGTTTGGCTTTAACTACAATGTTTTCTTGCAGTGTGACTTCAATAATGGCTCTTTGGACTTTTAGCACAAAATGGCATTTGGTTGTTCTTCTGTTTATGATGCCTACCACAGCCATGTTACACCAAATCAAGAGTTCCGTGTTAGCTAGCTGCCTGCCCCAGATGCGTAATGTTAGCCAGATGGGAAATATTTCTAAAAGCGTGATTTTTTTAACCAACCTGCTGGTTGCCATGACTTGGGCCACTGCCCAGCCACCCACTCTGTGTCTAGAATGGCTCCGAACCCTTTGCTCCCGGCCGCATCTGTGAAGAGGACCCTTTTGGCCCATGTATTCAATGGTGTGCGCCAAAGTGTGATCCCGTTGAAGTTGCTGAGGAAATTCCCCTAAACTTTCAGATCTTCTTTCACTTCTTTACCCAGACGGATGTGGAGGTGGGGTTTGGTGCATGATTTGGTTTTAAACTCTAAGCTCCTGGAGAATACCTTCCCTTGCGAGATGACTCTCGCTGCAAAGTTGAGTCTGTCTGCCAGGGATTGCAATTCTTTTACTGTGCCCTTGTTTTTGGTACTTATGTTTTGTATTTTCTCCAAGAGTTCTGTTATCTTTGTTTTTGGGATTCTGAAAAGTTCCTCAACTGAAACTATTTCAAATCCCCAAAAACACTATGTTGGTTAATGGTTTGGTTGTCTTTCCTGTGGCCAGGGGGGTGGCCCATCATGCGGCCATCCTTTCTAGTTCTGCCAGAGCCATCTTGCATTCTCCCGACTCTGCTGGTCCCATTACCATGAAGTTGTCAAGATAGTGTACTACTTTGACCCCTGGTTATTTTTTTTTAAATGCCCATTGAAAAAAAGCACTGAACTGCTCGAATAGTGCGCAGGAAATTGGGCAACCCATTGGAAGGCATCTGTCAACGTAAAATTTGTTTTCAAAGGTAAACCCTCGCCATTGCTGTGATTCTGGGTGTACTGGTAAGAGTCTGAAGGCAGATTCAATGTCTAGTTTGGCCATCAGTGCATTCCTGTCACATTGCTGTATAAGTCTTACTGCTTCTTAGAAACGGGTGTAGGAAACAGCAGATTCAGTGTGTGGAATGCCATCATTAAGTGATTGGCCTTTCGGGTAGGAAAGGTAATGAATTAACCTCATTTAACTGGGCCAACTGCAACTGGGCCAATATGGCTAGTGTGACCATGCATAGAACTAACTGCTTGAATGGGAGGCTGAACATTGTCGTACTACCACAGTACATCCGCCTCAGCGTGCATGATTACACCCTGTATCATCTATTGAACGCCATCCAGACTACCACACCTCATAACAGTTTAGAATGCATCTAGGTGACAATTTTGCATAAGTACAGGGACATGTGCATGTCCACACCAAATAGCTGCCGCCATGACTGTGCTTCCTGAAGGTGCCAGCTCAGAGTGACACACACCTATTTGTATTTGTTTGCAGGTGACGGAGGATATCCCTTGAGGCCGTGGCAACTTACCCCTGTGCGGAACCCGCAGAACAGCCATGAAGAGGAGTACATTTGTGTGCACACCCGCACCCGTGTTGTGATAGAGCAGACCTTTGGCCTGTTGAAGGCGCGTTTCCCGCTGCCTTAGCGGGTCTGGTGGGGCACTCCTATATAGGCCTGAGAAGGTGGCAAAGATCACCATGGCCTGTGTCATGCTGCACAACATGTGCGTCCGGAGAAATGTACCACTGCCACCTGACATTGACATGCATGCCCCGGGTGAGGATGATGAGGATGGAGACGGAGGTGAAGTAGCTCCCCTGCTAGTACATGATGCATGGGATGGCCATGCAGTACGCCAAGCACAGATTCACGAATACTCCTGACCCACATGGACTATGAAAGACATGTGTCAGATACTGGGCCAATGTGGACATGCACACAGGGAATGTTGGGAGTTGGGCACTGAACACCATAACACATTAAATGGATGCACACGAAAATAACAATGTCCAGCCATGGATTTTTCATATCACAACGTGTGTATTATTTACAACAGCAAAAATGTGCCCACTCCCCCCTCCCTAACCCCCCCAACAAACTCCCAGACCCCCCAACAAACTCCCAGACCCCCCCAACAAACTCCAAAACCCCCCCAACAAACTCCAAAACCGCTCAACCAACACCAATACCCCCAATAGACTCCACAAGATGCACCCCTTCACCCCCAACCTTGTGTCCCACTCCCATTGTCCGCCCACACTACTTCCGGGACTTCTTCCTGTCCGGAGGCGGCATTTCAGTGTGCCTTGCACTCCTACGTGTCTGGCGCACTGGGCTGGTGGGGACAGATGAAGCTGGTGTGGAGGTAGTAGGTGAGTTGCTGGCAGGTTCCACACCTCCTGCAAGCCGTGGTCATTGCATATGGAGCAGCATTGAAGTCAGCACCTGTGTCACCGCCTCCAGGCAGTCCCTCATTAGCCAAGCCAATGCATTAACAGCGGCTGTGTTGGCTGCGATGGCCGCTGTGGTCCCCGCAATTGCTGTGGCAATACCCCACCTGGTTTCCTCCCCGTCCGCTATGTACTGGCGGAGTAGGTCTAACATGGCCTCCTGTCGGGCCTCCACCATCGACAATCGTGTCTCCAGGGTTTTGGAGGGGAATGAGTGGTGGGTTGTGCAGTCACGTGGACGGCATTTTCGGGACTGTACTCCTCAGAGGTGGGTAGGTCACAGTCACAGAGGCAGGGATCAGCTTCACTGCAGGTGGGTGAATGCAGGTGTTGGGGCAAGGGGGAGGGCACGGGGCTCGGGGTGGCCGGGCATGTCACCTCGGGGTCTCCCTCAGGCTCCACACTGGCATCAAGTTCTTCCCCAGTGGAGGGGGGTGCTTCCAGGACTCCCCTTCGACAGGTGTCGGTGTGGCCTGCTGGGTCAGTAGTGTGTCAGGCACACTGGCAGCAGGTGTTGCTGGCTGTGTCCCAGCGCGCACAGGTACTCTGGCAGTGGCTGTGGCCTGCTTGCCTCCAGCGGAGGTGGTGGTGGTAGCCCTCTTCTTAGGGTGTGAGGTGGATGCCTTGCGGTGGTCTCCTGGGTTGCTTCTTCCTTATCGGTGCCTGGGGGGTAGAAGAGATGCAGGGCATCCGTGATGGTGTGACATGGCAGAGGCATACGATGGTGCTGTTCATTATTCATTTGATCATGCATTCATGTCTTACAGGTGTGTCACTCAGGGTATTCAGAGGGGGCATGTTAGCATTCACTGCATGGCAGGTGGCATGCCGTTGATATGGGGTTTGTGTGTTGGGTTACAAGGGCACAGTCCAGGTATGTTGCCCGTGTGTAGGTTATGGGATTGGCACTCAGCATGCATTTCTGTGTGGCAGGGTTTGGGCCGCAATCTTGACTTGGATATGTTGATGTGGGTGTAGGGACATGCATTGCCTTGCCTAGTCTTACATCCACGTCACTAGTGCTAAGTCATGTTTTCCCCTACAGGGATGTGCAGGGTCACTCAACTCTTTCTGTGGATGATGCCACACCGATTTCCATCTCTCCGAATCCCTCTATTGACTCAAGATCAATAAAAGTGCTGGCAGTCTCCTCCCAGGGCATCAGCTTAGCAGGTGAATGTGGACCCCCACCTGTCTCCATGGCCACCCTCCTGTTGCTCGATAGGATGTTTCGCACCCTCAATCGCAGGTCGTCCCACCTCTTGCGGCAGTCACGCACGGTGCGTGGGGTGGTCCCCACGGCCGACACCTTCCGGGCAACCTCCTGCCAGATTTCCTTTCTCCTCATCTGGGCTTCTCGCTTCATATCATTGCTTTTTATTATGGCTGCATGTGCAGCCAGAGTGTCAGCAAGCATGTTGAGCTCAGCGTCTGAAAAACGCTTCTTCCGCTGCCGGGTGGTCGTCTTCCGGCTGGCCTTGGACATCCTCAAGGTTTTCCAACACAGCACGACACGAAAAGACTGGTGGTTAGGGAGGATGGCAATGGATTGTGTTTTTAAAGATGGCCGCCGGCCCATTTCCCGTTCCTGCGCGATGACGTAATTTCCGGGTCCAGTTTTGCGAACCCGGTATTAGCATGGTGGTATTACCGGCCCGGTATTTAGGGGTTGCTCTGAGACGGTGCCGGTATCGGCGGGTCCCGTGATGCCGCTATCGGTGGGTTGGAGGGCCTTTAGCGGCATGCCGGTATTACCATTACCGGCATGGGGGTTCGCGCGTGCTCCCGCACTCGTAATCACCCGCTATTAGCGGGTGATTACGAGCACGGACCCGCTCTTACCGGCATGCCGGTAATGAACCCGTTTCTACCGGGCGACTCGTAATGAGGCCCTGTGTGAGTGTTTCCTCTGTGTGTGGGGGTGGTGTTCACAGACAGAGGCCCGCACCAGCAGCACGCTAACAGTTGCCATCTTGGAATGTTGCACATTCCACCGTGGCCAATGTTGTAAACCTAAACTAGTATCATGACTTGCCTTGATTCCACATAGAGGCATTAAAAGGCACAGGAGCCAGAGTAACTAAAGTACTCCTACTTGGAAGCCGAACCTTTATTGACAGGCTGTGATGTAATCCCATCACAGCCTGTGCACGGTGCTTGGCTTGCGTGACTGTGTGTCCCAGCATAACGGGTGTCAGCGGGGGAAAAGTAATGCCATTGAGCACAGAATATCCACTTCAATGTGAATACAAAACCATCACTAACATACCTGCACTTTAGAAAAAAAAATGTTTATTTGTGATTTGGTTTACAAAGAAAACCTTACACAAAATACCAAAGAAGAGACAAACATTTTGATTAAAACCATTAAAACACATTACATTAAGGTGTAAGAAGAACTCTTCCATTTGATTAATTCATTAATTCGTTAAATATCTAAAACCTACATTTCTTGACACATCAATTAAATTTCATTTAAGAATCGAACAAGCAAATTAGTTAGGGATAGATTGTTACCCCACATAAGACAAGACCACAATAATTATTTAGGAAATTCTGTGGCAAAGCTATACAGTTCTTTCTCAAAGCACTTTATTCTGATCACACTCAAAGAGTAGCAATCTAGAATCCAGTGTCTCAAATTCTCCACCGTAGAATTTCCTTTACAGAAATGACAGACAGCCACTGCGCATGCCCCTTCTAAGTCAGATGTATACCAATTTCTAGTACGTTCAAGAGTATGGAATTGCTTCAACCTGAATTTAAGGTACACCTTGCGGGACTTCAGACATGGAAAACATGTAAGATATTTTGTAAACTGGCCTAGCCTTTGTGGAAACCTAGCATATTCTCGGCAGGTAGAGTAAATGTTCATGGATTCTAATGTAATTCTCCAGTCGTCCCTGAACAACTTAGCATTAACAGCATCAGGATTGCTTTTTAGCTCAAACACATTAGAGCCAATTCCTTCCAGCAATTTGTTCATACTATCCCGAAACCCTTTCACAAACGAAACAGAACCTCGAAGCATAATGTGATTTAAGTACATGTACAGTGAGTTGCTTGGCAGTCTAACTTAAAGTAAGATAATAACTGTCTCCATTGAAATCTAGTCTGTAGTGAGATCAAGTCAAGTTCATGCCTAATAATTCCATTTGGCACTGATAGGGCAAGCCCTAGCACCTTTTTCCAGATGGTTACTTGCATGGCATTCAGACAAGCGCCAAGCTCTACAGACGCCATATCTAGCCCATACAGCAGTACCGGCTCTATCTTATCCAAGTAGTATTTAAGAGCGGGCAGAATAGAGAACCTGCATTATTTCCCAAAAATACGCCTCATGTGGGAGAGTAACGGTGCCAACTTCACCTTCAGTGCACATCTCCACATTTCGTTTGACACAATGTTGGATAAATTGTAACCCAGATAACGCATGGGTGGCACCCTTTCTACAATTTCCGCCCCCACACACCAACGCATCACCTTGGGGTTCTTGAATTTCAAAAAGATCACCAACTTAGATTTCGCTTCATTAATGGCCAGATTATTCAACGTGGTATAAACTGCAAAGCTATTGGGTTTACTCTGGAGGCCCTGTGGAGTCCAATAAAAAATTATGTAATCCGCAAAGGCCACCCAGTGGATTCTCAAATGCCCCAGCCTTACGGCAATTAGATCCTGTCCTTCCCACAGGTGTTCTATGTCGCACAAGTACAAATTAAAGAGAGTCAGTGCCAATATACACCCCTGTCGTATCCCAAGGGAAACCCCAATGGGTTTAGTGACAGCCCCCTCCTTATTTAGGCGAATCTTAACAGTGGAGTTATGATGCAGTGCTGCCACAAGACAGACCAATTTATGGGGCACTTTCAATGAAATGCCGAAGAGAGATCCACGGAGGCCATATAAATATTGCCCCCTTGAGATGCCTTGGTACTAAGCAACAGATGTTTGAATAGTTTAGCATTAAGGGGAGTTCAAACCTGCTGACTGAACCCTACCTGAAACCAAGATAAATATTTGCTTTCACTAAATGGGTGTTCTGGTCTCTATGCAGCAATGTGAAGAAGACCTTACAAGTGGAGTCAATCAGAGCAATGGGCCGATAGTTAGCCAGATCATGAAGGTCTCCTTTCTTGAAGATGGGAATAACAATGGACTGCGTCCAAGAAGTCGTCACCTTGTGAGTGGCATAAATAGAATCAAAATAGGGTTTAAGCCGGGCTGCCCATGCAGTCGGGTCCTTTTTAATCAAGAAAAGGGGAAGCCCATCCGGACCTAGTGTCCTCGAGGGCTTAAGTTTATTAACAGGCCATACTATGTCTTCTATCGTCCAGGGGCAAGGGTCCTGACTCTCAGTGTTATCATACTTAAACTGGGAGCATTTTGCACCCAATGAAAAGTTAAATTTGACCTCAACAAAGGAGACCCAAGTATTTTCTAGTATTACATCAGCCCCAAACGAGGCCATAGCATCCCCTTTGGAGTTGATGGTCTTCCAAAATTGTCTATTATCAGCCTTTAAAAGCAACCTCAACATATGTTGGTTATCTTTTAAGTGGAGTTTGTATGTTAAGGTTTTCACAAGATTCCTGTGACGTTGACACTCACGCCTTTTGAGAATAACAAACTCATCTGCAGTGGCGGCTGACTTTAAAAATGTTCTAATGGTATGCCTTTTCATCCTCTAAGAGTCTCTAATTCTTCTATCAAACAAATGGGGATAGGGTCCATTAACTCGCCCAACTGTTTCAGAAATAACACTCTGTATACATTCCCCGATGCACAGGTCTAGTGGCCTACGACCCAAAACTACCCTGGAACCCCCACATCTATCTTCTCTGCTACGGTGGGCACTCAGCAGTAGGTAATTCCTGAGTTTGTTATACATTTGTGTATCCCAGCAGCAGGACCACCCATTATTCAGAGGTATTACCAAGGCCAGGTTATGTCATATGCCGGACCTACAAGTAACTTGACTCATTATAAAATGAATGATGAGGTGATCACTTACCCCTGCATCATACACGTGCAGATGAGAGGACCTCGCCTTACACGGAGCAGAGACAAAAAATTATCCAGCCATGATTTAGAGAGGCCCCTATACCAAGTAAAAAGGTCTTCCTTTCTAGGATGTTTCACCTCCTATAGATGCATATCCCAGGCTGACATAAACGTAACGCAACTCATGACCCACATGCAATTTCTGTTTCCCCACTCCCGCCTAGCATAGACAAGTTGTGCAGTCCCCTCGGCACAGTAGACGTTAAAGCCTCCGCCCCCACAATCATAGCATGTTGGTGACCCGCCGTTAACCATGAGTCAAACGTCTGCGATAACAAGGAGTGAAAAGCTGAGATGGATTGTTTTGCCGGGTTCCAGTACATGTTAACAAGCAGAACATCCCCAATCCCATTCAGAAAAGAGGCATGCATTGCCAAGATTCCCTCACCCACAAACCACAGTGAAGAGCAGATCAGCAAGCTGGTATTCATTGCAATAGCCAAGCCCCGCTATGCCTACCCTTAGCCCAGTGGTCTGCAAACCTTTTAGGCCTGGGCCCCCCCAAGCAAAATGTGGGCAGGCCGGGCCCCCCCCCAAAAATGCCAAATGGACAGTAAGTCCAAATGGCTATGAACTATCGCACACCGTCAATGCACCCTACTCCCAGTATAGTCCCTGGGCTCTGCCACCTGCTCCCATCACAGACTCTGGCCTCCCTCATCCCACTCCTAGCCCAGTGCCACCACAAACCCTGGGCTCTCTAAACCCTGCTCCCACCACTATCCCATGGCTCCCACCCATTCTGCTCCAACCACAGTCCCTGGGCTCTCCCGCACTGCTCCCAGCACAGTCTCAGGGCCAGTGGTGGCTGGTGATTTTTTTAATCGGAGGGGCATAAATATTTCCACCAGAGATGCCGTAGCGACCGAGCGCAGTGAGGTAACCCGAACCAATCAAGATGTTTCGGGGGGTTTCCCCCGTTATTTATTTTTAAATAATGGGTTAAAATGTTGCCTTTTAGAGCATACTTTTAAAATAAATTGGTAAAAAGCAAAACAGTTTGCAATTGGCACTGAAGGACCCAGGGGGCAGGCATGTTATTTTTTACTCTACATCTATGATAGATGTCCAGTAAAAATATATCATCCTTGTCCCCTGGGCCCACAGTGTCTAACACAATCAACATGATTAGGTGTTTAAACAAGGCGCTGGGGAACCAAGGGGGGAAAGCATGGTATTTTTGACTGGACATCTATGATAGATATCTAGTAAAAAAAGAATACCATCGATGTCCCCAGTGCTCCACAGAGCCTCAGAAGGAGAGATTATATTGGCAGGTGGAGTGGGATTGTGCAACAAAGGCATTTTTCAAATGCCTTTGTTGTACAACCCTCCTTCGCCCCTCTACTCCCCACTCGCCAAAATCAGCTCAATGGACCAAAACAAACACACACACATTCGCACAGCAATCACTCTATCATTCACACAAGCACCAATCACCTTACATTCACTCATAACACAAGCATACACCCATCCATACACAAATTTCAATAAAAAATATATGAACCTAAATGTACCTTCTGCAGGGGCCTGTGCGTGCGTGCTGAAACGCCCCGCTTCAGGCTGCTCTGTCCGTATGTGCGAGGTGGTGCAGGAGCTCCCCCTCGCACATACAGACATGCAGTGGACCAGCCAGTATTTCCAATGAGCTATTCAAGGCTGGCGAAGCAAAATGCCCCCAGTCTTGCATGGCTTAGTGAGCATGTGCCGCTGGGGAACTGAATTGTCAACGTGAAACAGTGTTTCCCTTTCATAGTTCAGCCAGCCCAGGAACACTCCCTCAGTTAGAAAAAGCAGCTGAGGACTGAGGCCAGTGTTCACTGGGCTGGCTCCTCGGCTCCTCCATAATGGGTGAGGGGGCCACTGGGTGGACACCCCCTTGCCCATTAAGGATGATCCCCAAGGCTCGGACTGGCATATTGGGCAATAGAGCAATGCCTGTACCAAAAATGCAAAATGCTTGTGTGGGCCAGTCAAAATGGGCCACTTTCTTTGCCAATGTGGCCCAGTTTGATGAGTTACTTCACTATGCAGCTAGTAGTTTTAACCATTGTTGCTGAAAAAATATTATTTAAATATCACAATTTCTTTACATTTTTTTTTACAACACCCCCTTGGGTACTATTCAAACAGTCTGTGACTAAAGGAATGAATATCCATTTGCAACTGCAGGACACTATTTTAATTGGTGCCTGAGACAGTTCTATGCTCCAGTCCGACCATATGAGCCGCCCTGCCCAGTTCCTCCAATCTAAAAAAAAAGAAAAAAATGTTTTTTTTACTACATTTCATGCTGGGCTCATGTGGAGACACCCCCCTGAGGGCTGGGGACGGCGCCCCACAATTTGAAGACCTCGGGTCTATAGGGTGCACTGGGAAGTGATTTATTCAAAAAATCACCAGCCGGGGAGGAGGACTACAGAGATTTCACCACCAAGCTGTTGGTAGCCTGTAGGTCGGTAGGCTGTAACACAGTGGCGATAAGAGGGTAGGGCAGAAAAAACAGGTGAATTCCAGGGATCAGGGACTGACCCCCATGTCCAGACCAAATTGCGAGGGCCACTTTGAGTTCCACAGGGTGTCGGACCTTCGACTGTGGCATGCCTGCCGTGTCAGGAACTTTATCAGCACTCACATCAACCTGTGCATTCCCGGAGTTGGTAAAAACATCCGATCGCAATCCAGAACTTCCTTAGATATACATCCTGACAGCAGTTCCATGTGTGTGAGCTCAAGTTGACCGCCCCCAGATTCGACAGCAGGGTTAAATACTGCTACGTCTGACAGGAAGACCCTGAAGTACCCGTGTTGTTTTTTCCCGACAAGACATTTCCTCTAGTATACTCTATATTTTTAGGCCCCACCAGATTATCAACATTATCATCAAACACAAAGGAGTAAGACTGGTGGGAGCCAAAAATAAATGCATTACGGTTTCAGTTTTGTCTGGGCGGACATGGGGGGTAGAATGAGGACAAGAGTACCCCACTCTGCAGATTCGGTGTCACCGGTTGCCTGGTAGCGTGAAAGCGCACCCATTTATTATTAAGATAGAGGGTGCTATTGGTAGGATGCTCTAGGGCGTCAGAGGATTCAGTCTTTTCAGAGAAGCGTTCACGTCCCTTTTACCATCTGTCCGAATCCGGGTCGCCTGCCCCATCGACCCCTCCCATAACAGGCTAATGTCATTTTCCTGGACTGAGGGGCTATCATCTTTCATCCCATCTGTATTACCTTCTGCATTAGTTTCTGCTTCCCCGCGCCCCTTGCATCATATTCACGACCTGGGGTGGCTGCTGCCATATTTGTTTGAGGGACTGGGTAGAAACCATAGGGATGCAGGAGTTCGTCGCCATTCCACCAGAGGCTATTACCACCCCCGACCTCAAAGTACGCTGTGCCATGGGAAGTATCCCAGAGACAATCTTGACCAGCCTGATGGACTGGAGGAATAGCCCATTTTTAGTTGATGTTGGAGTGACAGAAGAGAGTCGGCGCCTGCAGCACAAGCTTTGTTCCAAGACGGTATTCTCAAAGGCCAGGTGCCTCCAATCAGCAATGCTTCTGGGGTGCCAGAGGTATGATCCCTGGAATCAAGTTTTAAGATCGAAATTGGAAGAGACGAACTCAAAGGATATCTGCCCGCAGTAACTGCTGGACCCATATTCATGCAAGAACCATAAAACCGCCCCCTACCCTCCCTGGATAGTAAGGTGGACCACACAGGTTACAAGTGTTGGCAATAAAAGGCCATAAGATTTTAATGTTACAGATATGGTTATGGAAACAATAACAATAATCGCATATCCTTATGATATCATACATTTGGGCACCGGGTCCTGAGATAGCCCCCTCAGGCCCGTGCCGCCACACACGGGCAGGTTATCGACTGTCTGTGTTCCCCCCAGGTTATTTGCAGCCCTTGGTGGCTAGGGTGGAGGAGATTTCTCAAAATAAATGTTCCATGCCGTGTCCTGATAGATGTGTGCCGTCTTTGAGGAAAAGGTTGGGGTCTCCTAGTGTGATGGCCGGGTGTTTTATGAACCCCAGGCCTCTGGCTGTACAGGAGTTTTCTATTGACCTGTTCAGTTTTCTTCTGGAAATATCTACTGATTTATAACAGCTGCCCGCCTGCAATTTTCTTCTAGGCAGGATGGCTGAGAAATAGATTTCCGTATCTCTCCAATTGTGTGAGATACCTGCTAACGAGGTGCACATTTCTTCAAGTAGGCTTCGTCTTCCTGTGGACACCAGATCGTTGCCCCCTAGATGTATAATCAGGAATTCTGGCAGATCCCTGTATGCGACCAGTTCTGCTAGTTTGTCATGGAAGTCTGCCCAAAGGAGGCCTCTGTATCCCCACCAGGATGCAATAGTGTTCCTAAATGGCAGGCCCTCCTTGGTTTCTTCTGCCCATCTCCCTGTCCTGAAAACGAACGAGTGTCCGATTATCCATGCTGATTGAAGTGGGCGCTCCAACCGTCTGTTGTTTCTGCTGGGTGGTCTGATATATCTTCTGTAACAGTCTGACGTCCCGCCCCCAATGTTCTTTAATTGCTGAGGGCCAAGTCCCCCTTGCCATGCTGAAGTTGTGGCCCCAATTCCGAAGGGGTGGGTGCCGAATTGCTTTGGTTCCCACCGTTCTTTGCTGATAGCTTTTGTCAGCACCCCTTTAAATTGATAGAGGCTTAATGCTGAGGCGTCCCTGTGAATTAGGAACCTCCCCCCCACTTTGGGCCTTTGTGCGTAATAAAGGTTGGTAATGCACACCAGGCAGTTTGTTGCATCGTCGATGCAGTAAATGTTGATGGTTCTCTTGGCCCCTGTTTTGGACTGCTGTATGTCTATGCTGACACTGTCATGTCTAAATGGCTAACCCTGGTTTCCATGATACCTAGACCATTGTTGGTTTTGGTGCTTGATGCAATGAGCTCTCCTATTCGGAAAGCCCCAAAGTAAGCCAGAAAATATGCTGTTTTAAATAAACAGGTTTCGAATGGGTGACAGCATATGCTGTCTAGCTGGCTTGTTATGTTTATTAGTTTGTCAAAATTAAGCGGGCGTCTGGAATCTATCTGGGGTCCCTCCAGTTTGCTCCAGCCCTTCATGGCGTAGGAGATCAGGGCGCTCTGGGTGGGATCTGTCCCCCCTCCCCGCAGTTTGGAGTAATAGGATATTGCTACTAGGTGTCTTCTTGCCCAATCCCTCTTAAAACCCTGCTCATGTGCCCATTTAAAAAAAAATGTCTATATATTTTATTGTTATTAATTCTATGTGGTTTAAACCCGTTGCTCTAAAGACTGTTTGCAGGCACTTACTGTACTGAGCTGTGGTGGTGCTTGCCAGTGCTTTCTCTGCCATCTCTGCAATGAACCCCATGCCAGGGTTCATGATCTCTGTGGGCCATGTGGTGTTGGCACCTGTTTTTGCAGTGCCTGGTTCTCCTTATACATCCCGGCCTTGGCTCTCTGGCGTTGGCGTTGATGTAATTTCTTTTAGCTCCCCATAATAGTCTGCTGGTATTAACGTCATAATTTCTTGGGAATGAGGTGCTACCTCCTGGAATCTTGTCCGCTGAAAGCGAGATAAGGCATCTGCAATGTTATTATTCGTTCCAGTGATGTGTTTGGCTTTAACTACAATGTTTTCTTGCAGTGTGACTGCAATAATGGCTCTTTGGACTTTTAGCACAAAATGGCATTTGGTTGTTCTTCTGTTTATGATGCCTACCACAGCCATGTTACACCAAATCAAGAGTTCCGTGTTAGCTAGCTGCCTGCCCCAGATGCGTAATGTTAGCCAGATGGGAAATATTTCTAAAAGCGTGATTTTTTTAACCAACCTGCTGGTTGCCATGACTTGGGCCACTGCCCAGCCACCCACTCTGTGTCTAGAATGGCTCCGAACCCTTTGCTCCCGGCCGCATCTGTGAAGAGGACCCTTTTGGCCCATGTATTCAATGGTGTGCGCCAAAGTGTGATCCCGTTGAAGTTGCTGAGGAAATTCCCCTAAACTTTCAGATCTTCTTTCACTTCTTTACCCAGACGGATGTGGAGGTGGGGTTTGGTGCATGATTTGGTTTTAAACTCTAAGCTCCTGGAGAATACCTTCCCTTGCGAGATGACTCTCGCTGCAAAGTTGAGTCTGTCTGCCAGGGATTGCTATTCTTTTACTGTGCCCTTGTTTTTGGTACTTATGTTTTGTATTTTCTCCAAGAGTTCTGTTATCTTTGTTTTTGGGATTCTGAAAAGTTCCTCAACTGAAACTATTTCAAACCCCCAAAAACACTATGTTGGTGGATGGTTTGGTTGTCTTTCCTGTGGCCAGGGGGGTGGCCCATCATGCGGCCATCCTTTCTAGTTCTGCCAGAGCCATCTTGCATTCTCCCGACTCTGCTGGTCCCATTACCATGAAGTTGTCAAGATAGTGTACTACTTTGACCCCTGGTTATTTTTTTTTAAATGCCCATTGAAAAAAAGCACTGAACTGCTCGAATAGTGCGCAGGAAATTGGGCAACCCATTGGAAGGCATCTGTCAACGTAAAATTTGTTTTCAAAGGTAAACCCTCGCCATTGCTGTGATTCTGGGTGTACTGGTAAGAGTCTGAAGGCAGATTCAATGTCTAGTTTGGCCATCAGTGCATTCCTGTCACATTGCTGTATAAGTCTTACTGCTTCTTAGAAACGGGTGTAGGAAACAGCAGATTCAGTGTGTGGAATGCCATCATTAAGTGATTGGCCTTTCGGGTAGGAAAGGTAATGAATTAACCTCATTTAACTGGGCCAACTGCAACTGGGCCAATATGGCTAGTGTGACCATGCATAGAACTAACTGCTTGAATGGGAGGCTGAACATTGTCGTACTACCACAGTACATCCGCCTCAGCGTGCATGATTACACCCTGTATCATCTATTGAACGCCATCCAGACTACCACACCTCATAACAGTTTAGAATGCATCTAGGTGACAATTTTGCATAAGTACAGGGACATGTGCATGTCCACACCAAATAGCTGCCGCCATGACTGTGCTTCCTGAAGGTGCCAGCTCAGAGTGACACACACCTATTTGTATTTGTTTGCAGGTGACGGAGGATATCCCTTGAGGCCGTGGCAACTTACCCCTGTGCGGAACCCGCAGAACAGCCATGAAGAGGAGTACATTTGTGTGCACACCCGCACCCGTGTTGTGATAGAGCAGACCTTTGGCCTGTTGAAGGCGCGTTTCCCGCTGCCTTAGCGGGTCTGGTGGGGCACTCCTATATAGGCCTGAGAAGGTGGCAAAGATCACCATGGCCTGTGTCATGCTGCACAACATGTGCGTCCGGAGAAATGTACCACTGCCACCTGACATTGACATGCATGCCCCGGGTGAGGATGATGAGGATGGAGACGGAGGTGAAGTAGCTCCCCTGCTAGTACATGATGCATGGGATGGCCATGCAGTACGCCAAGCACAGATTCACGAATACTCCTGACCCACATGGACTATGAAAGACATGTGTCAGATACTGGGCCAATGTGGACATGCACACAGGGAATGTTGGGAGTTGGGCACTGAACACCATAACACATTAAATGGATGCACACGAAAATAACAATGTCCAGCCATGGATTTTTCATATCACAACGTGTGTATTATTTACAACAGCAAAAATGTGCCCACTCCCCCCTCCCTAACCCCCCCAACAAACTCCCAGACCCCCCAACAAACTCCCAGACCCCCCCAACAAACTCCAAAACCCCCCCAACAAACTCCAAAACCGCTCAACCAACACCAATACCCCCAATAGACTCCACAAGATGCACCCCTTCACCCCCAACCTTGTGTCCCACTCCCATTGTCCGCCCACACTACTTCCGGGACTTCTTCCTGTCCGGAGGCGGCATTTCAGTGTGCCTTGCACTCCTACGTGTCTGGCGCACTGGGCTGGTGGGGACAGATGAAGCTGGTGTGGAGGTAGTAGGTGAGTTGCTGGCAGGTTCCACACCTCCTGCAAGCCGTGGCCATTGCATATGGAGCAGCATTGAAGTCAGCACCTGTGTCACCGCCTCCAGGCAGTCCCTCATTAGCCAAGCCAATGCATTAACAGCGGCTGTGTTGGCTGCGATGGCCGCTGTGGTCCCCGCAATTGCTGTGGCAATACCCCACCTGGTTTCCTCCCCGTCCGCTATGTACTGGCGGAGTAGGTCTAACATGGCCTCCTGTCGGGCCTCCACCATCGACAATCGTGTCTCCAGGGTTTTGGAGGGGAATGAGTGGTGGGTTGTGCAGTCACGTGGACGGCATTTTCGGGACTGTACTCCTCAGAGGTGGGTAGGTCACAGTCACAGAGGCAGGGATCAGCTTCACTGCAGGTGGGTGAATGCAGGTGTTGGGGCAAGGGGGAGGGCACGGGGCTCGGGGTGGCCGGGCATGTCACCTCGGGGTCTCCCTCAGGCTCCACACTGGCATCAAGTTCTTCCCCAGTGGAGGGGGGTGCTTCCAGGACTCCCCTTCGACAGGTGTCGGTGTGGCCTGCTGGGTCAGTAGTGTGTCAGGCACACTGGCAGCAGGTGTTGCTGGCTGTGTCCCAGCGCGCACAGGTACTCTGGCAGTGGCTGTGGCCTGCTTGCCTCCAGCGGAGGTGGTGGTGGTAGCCCTCTTCTTAGGGTGTGAGGTGGATGCCTTGCGGTGGTCTCCTGGGTTGCTTCTTCCTTATCGGTGCCTGGGGGGTAGAAGAGATGCAGGGCATCCGTGATGGTGTGACATGGCAGAGGCATACGATGGTGCTGTTCATTATTCATTTGATCATGCATTCATGTCTTACAGGTGTGTCACTCAGGGTATTCAGAGGGGGCATGTTAGCATTCACTGCATGGCAGGTGGCATGCCGTTGATATGGGGTTTGTGTGTTGGGTTACATGGGCACAGTCCAGGTATGTTGCCCGTGTGTAGGTTATGGGATTGGCACTCAGCATGCATTTCTGTGTGGCAGGGTTTGGGCCGCAATCTTGACTTGGATATGTTGATGTGGGTGTAGGGACATGCATTGCCTTGCCTAGTCTTACATCCACGTCACTAGTGCTAAGTCATGTTTTCCCCTACAGGGATGTGCAGGGTCACTCAACTCTTTCTGTGGATGATGCCACACCGATTTCCATCTCTCCGAATCCCTCTATTGACTCAAGATCAATAAAAGTGCTGGCAGTCTCCTCCCAGGGCATCAGCTTAGCAGGTGAATGTGGACCCCCACCTGTCTCCATGGCCACCCTCCTGTTGCTCGATAGGATGTTTCGCACCCTCAATCGCAGGTCGTCCCACCTCTTGCGGCAGTCACGCACGGTGCGTGGGGTGGTCCCCACGGCCGACACCTTCCGGGCAACCTCCTGCCAGATTTCCTTTCTCCTCATCTGGGCTTCTCGCTTCATATCATTGCTTTTTATTATGGCTGCATGTGCAGCCAGAGTGTCAGCAAGCATGTTGAGCTCAGCGTCTGAAAAACGCTTCTTCCGCTGCCGGGTGGTCGTCTTCCGGCTGGCCTTGGACATCCTCAAGGTTTTCCAACACAGCACGACACGAAAAGACTGGTGGTTAGGGAGGATGGCAATGGATTGTGTTTTTAAAGATGGCCGCCGGCCCATTTCCCGTTCCTGCGCGATGACGTAATTTCCGGGTCCAGTTTTGCGAACCCGGTATTAGCATGGTGGTATTACCGGCCCGGTATTTAGGGGTTGCTCTGAGACGGTGCCGGTATCGGCGGGTCCCGTGATGCCGCTATCGGTGGGTTGGAGGGCCTTTAGCGGCATGCCGGTATTACCATTACCGGCATGGGGGTTCGCGCGTGCTCCCGCACTCGTAATCACCCGCTATTAGCGGGTGATTACGAGCACGGACCCGCTCTTACCGGCATGCCGGTAATGAACCCGTTTCTACCGGGCGACTCGTAATGAGGCCCTGTGTGAGTGTTTCCTCTGTGTGTGGGGGTGGTGTTCACAGACAGAGGCCCGCACCAGCAGCACGCTAACAGTTGCCATCTTGGAATGTTGCACATTCCACCGTGGCCAATGTTGTAAACCTAAACTAGTATCATGACTTGCCTTGATTCCACATAGAGGCATTAAAAGGCACAGGAGCCAGAGTAACTAAAGTACTCCTACTTGGAAGCCGAACCTTTATTGACAGGCTGTGATGTAATCCCATCACAGCCTGTGCACGGTGCTTGGCTTGCGTGACTGTGTGTCCCAGCATAACGGGTGTCAGCGGGGGAAAAGTAATGCCATTGAGCACAGAATATCCACTTCAATGTGAATACAAAACCATCACTAACATACCTGCACTTTAGAAAAAAAAATGTTTATTTGTGATTTGGTTTACAAAGAAAACCTTACACAAAATACCAAAGAAGAGACAAACATTTTGATTAAAACCATTAAAACACATTACATTAAGGTGTAAGAAGAACTCTTCCATTTGATTAATTCATTAATTCGTTAAATATCTAAAACCTACATTTCTTGACACATCAATTAAATTTCATTTAAGAATCGAACAAGCAAATTAGTTAGGGATAGATTGTTACCCCACATAAGACAAGACCACAATAATTATTTAGGAAATTCTGTGGCAAAGCTATACAGTTCTTTCTCAAAGCACTTTATTCTGATCACACTCAAAGAGTAGCAATCTAGAATCCAGTGTCTCAAATTCTCCACCGTAGAATTTCCTTTACAGAAATGACAGACAGCCACTGCGCATGCCCCTTCTAAGTCAGATGTATACCAATTTCTAGTACGTTCAAGAGTATGGAATTGCTTCAACCTGAATTTAAGGTACACCTTGCGGGACTTCAGACATGGAAAACATGTAAGATATTTTGTAAACTGGCCTAGCCTTTGTGGAAACCTAGCATATTCTCGGCAGGTAGAGTAAATGTTCATGGATTCTAATGTAATTCTCCAGTCGTCCCTGAACAACTTAGCATTAACAGCATCAGGATTGCTTTTTAGCTCAAACACATTAGAGCCAATTCCTTCCAGCAATTTGTTCATACTATCCCGAAACCCTTTCACAAACGAAACAGAACCTCGAAGCATAATGTGATTTAAGTACATGTACAGTGAGTTGCTTGGCAGTCTAACTTAAAGTAAGATAATAACTGTCTCCATTGAAATCTAGTCTGTAGTGAGATCAAGTCAAGTTCATGCCTAATAATTCCATTTGGCACTGATAGGGCAAGCCCTAGCACCTTTTTCCAGATGGTTACTTGCATGGCATTCAGACAAGCGCCAAGCTCTACAGACGCCATATCTAGCCCATACAGCAGTACCGGCTCTATCTTATCCAAGTAGTATTTAAGAGCGGGCAGAATAGAGAACCTGCATTATTTCCCAAAAATACGCCTCATGTGGGAGAGTAACGGTGCCAACTTCACCTTCAGTGCACATCTCCACATTTCGTTTGACACAATGTTGGATAAATTGTAACCCAGATAACGCATGGGTGGCACCCTTTCTACAATTTCCGCCCCCACACACCAACGCATCACCTTGGGGTTCTTGAATTTCAAAAAGATCACCAACTTAGATTTCGCTTCATTAATGGCCAGATTATTCAACGTGGTATAAACTGCAAAGCTATTGGGTTTACTCTGGAGGCCCTGTGGAGTCCAATAAAAAATTATGTAATCCGCAAAGGCCACCCAGTGGATTCTCAAATGCCCCAGCCTTACGGCAATTAGATCCTGTCCTTCCCACAGGTGTTCTATGTCGCACAAGTACAAATTAAAGAGAGTCAGTGCCAATATACACCCCTGTCGTATCCCAAGGGAAACCCCAATGGGTTTAGTGACAGCCCCCTCCTTATTTAGGCGAATCTTAACAGTGGAGTTATGATGCAGTGCTGCCACAAGACAGACCAATTTATGGGGCACTTTCAATGAAATGCCGAAGAGAGATCCACGGAGGCCATATAAATATTGCCCCCTTGAGATGCCTTGGTACTAAGCAACAGATGTTTGAATAGTTTAGCATTAAGGGGAGTTCAAACCTGCTGACTGAACCCTACCTGAAACCAAGATAAATATTTGCTTTCACTAAATGGGTGTTCTGGTCTCTATGCAGCAATGTGAAGAAGACCTTACAAGTGGAGTCAATCAGAGCAATGGGCCGATAGTTAGCCAGATCATGAAGGTCTCCTTTCTTGAAGATGGGAATAACAATGGACTGCGTCCAAGAAGTCGTCACCTTGTGAGTGGCATAAATAGAATCAAAATAGGGTTTAAGCCGGGCTGCCCATGCAGTCGGGTCCTTTTTAATCAAGAAAAGGGGAAGCCCATCCGGACCTAGTGTCCTCGAGGGCTTAAGTTTATTAACAGGCCATACTATGTCTTCTATCGTCCAGGGGCAAGGGTCCTGACTCTCAGTGTTATCATACTTAAACTGGGAGCATTTTGCACCCAATGAAAAGTTAAATTTGACCTCAACAAAGGAGACCCAAGTATTTTCTAGTATTACATCAGCCCCAAACGAGGCCATAGCATCCCCTTTGGAGTTGATGGTCTTCCAAAATTGTCTATTATCAGCCTTTAAAAGCAACCTCAACATATGTTGGTTATCTTTTAAGTGGAGTTTGTATGTTAAGGTTTTCACAAGATTCCTGTGACGTTGACACTCACGCCTTTTGAGAATAACAAACTCATCTGCAGTGGCGGCTGACTTTAAAAATGTTCTAATGGTATGCCTTTTCATCCTCTAAGAGTCTCTAATTCTTCTATCAAACAAATGGGGATAGGGTCCATTAACTCGCCCAACTGTTTCAGAAATAACACTCTGTATACATTCCCCGATGCACAGGTCTAGTGGCCTACGACCCAAAACTACCCTGGAACCCCCACATCTATCTTCTCTGCTACGGTGGGCACTCAGCAGTAGGTAATTCCTGAGTTTGTTATACATTTGTGTATCCCAGCAGCAGGACCACCCATTATTCAGAGGTATTACCAAGGCCAGGTTATGTCATATGCCGGACCTACAAGTAACTTGACTCATTATAAAATGAATGATGAGGTGATCACTTACCCCTGCATCATACACGTGCAGATGAGAGGACCTCGCCTTACACGGAGCAGAGACAAAAAATTATCCAGCCATGATTTAGAGAGGCCCCTATACCAAGTAAAAAGGTCTTCCTTTCTAGGATGTTTCACCTCCTATAGATGCATATCCCAGGCTGACATAAACGTAACGCAACTCATGACCCACATGCAATTTCTGTTTCCCCACTCCCGCCTAGCATAGACAAGTTGTGCAGTCCCCTCGGCACAGTAGACGTTAAAGCCTCCGCCCCCACAATCATAGCATGTTGGTGACCCGCCGTTAACCATGAGTCAAACGTCTGCGATAACAAGGAGTGAAAAGCTGAGATGGATTGTTTTGCCGGGTTCCAGTACATGTTAACAAGCAGAACATCCCCAATCCCATTCAGAAAAGAGGCATGCATTGCCAAGATTCCCTCACCCACAAACCACAGTGAAGAGCAGATCAGCAAGCTGGTATTCATTGCAATAGCCAAGCCCCGCTATGCCTACCCTTAGCCCAGTGGTCTGCAAACCTTTTAGGCCTGGGCCCCCCCAAGCAAAATGTGGGCAGGCCGGGCCCCCCCCCAAAAATGCCAAATGGACAGTAAGTCCAAATGGCTATGAACTATCACACACCGTCAATGCACCCTACTCCCAGTATAGTCCCTGGGCTCTGCCACCTGCTCCCATCACAGACTCTGGCCTCCCTCATCCCACTCCTAGCCCAGTGCCACCACAAACCCTGGGCTCTCTAAACCCTGCTCCCACCACTATCCCATGGCTCCCACCCATTCTGCTCCAACCACAGTCCCTGGGCTCTCCCGCACTGCTCCCAGCACAGTCTCAGGGCCAGTGGTGGCTGGTGATTTTTTTAATCGGAGGGGCATAAATATTTCCACCAGAGATGCCGTAGCGACCGAGCGCAGTGAGGTAACCCGAACCAATCAAGATGTTTCGGGGGGTTTCCCCCGTTATTTATTTTTAAATAATGGGTTAAAATGTTGCCTTTTAGAGCATACTTTTAAAATAAATTGGTAAAAAGCAAAACAGTTTGCAATTGGCACTGAAGGACCCAGGGGGCAGGCATGTTATTTTTTACTCTACATCTATGATAGATGTCCAGTAAAAATATATCATCCTTGTCCCCTGGGCCCACAGTGTCTAACACAATCAACATGATTAGGTGTTTAAACAAGGCGCTGGGGAACCAAGGGGGGAAAGCATGGTATTTTTGACTGGACATCTATGATAGATATCTAGTAAAAAAAGAATACCATCGATGTCCCCAGTGCTCCACAGAGCCTCAGAAGGAGAGATTATATTGGCAGGTGGAGTGGGATTGTGCAACAAAGGCATTTTTCAAATGCCTTTGTTGTACAACCCTCCTTCGCCCCTCTACTCCCCACTCGCCAAAATCAGCTCAATGGACCAAAACAAACACACACACATTCGCACAGCAATCACTCTATCATTCACACAAGCACCAATCACCTTACATTCACTCATAACACAAGCATACACCCATCCATACACAAATTTCAATAAAAAATATATGAACCTAAATGTACCTTCTGCAGGGGCCTGTGCGTGCGTGCTGAAACGCCCCGCTTCAGGCTGCTCTGTCCGTATGTGCGAGGTGGTGCAGGAGCTCCCCCTCGCACATACAGACATGCAGTGGACCAGCCAGTATTTCCAATGAGCTATTCAAGGCTGGCGAAGCAAAATGCCCCCAGTCTTGCATGGCTTAGTGAGCATGTGCCGCTGGGGAACTGAATTGTCAACGTGAAACAGTGTTTCCCTTTCATAGTTCAGCCAGCCCAGGAACACTCCCTCAGTTAGAAAAAGCAGCTGAGGGAGTGCTCAGTGTTTCACTGGGCTGGCTCCTCGGCTCCTCCATAATGGGTGAGGGGGCCACTGGGTGGACACCCCCTTGCCCATTAAGGATGATCCCCAAGGCTCGGACTGGCATATTGGGCAATAGAGCAATGCCTGTACCAAAAATGCAAAATGCTTGTGTGGGCCAGTCAAAATGGGCCACTTTCTTTGCCAATGTGGCCCAGTTTGATGAGTTACTTCACTATGCAGCTAGTAGTTTTAACCATTGTTGCTGAAAAAATATTATTTAAATATCACAATTTCTTTACATTTTTTTTTACAACACCCCCTTGGGTACTATTCAAACAGTCTGTGACTAAAGGAATGAATATCCATTTGCAACTGCAGGACACTATTTTAATTGGTGCCTGAGACAGTTCTATGCTCCAGTCCGACCATATGAGCCGCCCTGCCCAGTTCCTCCAATCTAAAAAAAAAGAAAAAAATGTTTTTTTTACTACATTTCATGCTGGGCTCATGTGGAGACACCCCCCTGAGGGCTGGGGACGGCGCCCCACAATTTGAAGACCTCGGGTCTATAGGGTGCACTGGGAAGTGATTTATTCAAAAAATCACCAGCCGGGGAGGAGGACTACAGAGATTTCACCACCAAGCTGTTGGTAGCCTGTAGGTCGGTAGGCTGTAACACAGTGACGATAAGAGGGTAGGGCAGAAAAAACAGGTGAATTCCAGGGATCAGGGACTGACCCCCATGTCCAGACCAAATTGCGAGGGCCACTTTGAGTTCCACAGGGTGTCGGACCTTCGACTGTGGCATGCCTGCCGTGTCAGGAACTTTATCAGCACTCACATCAACCTGTGCATTCCCGGAGTTGGTAAAAACATCCGATCGCAATCCAGAACTTCCTTAGATATACATCCTGACAGCAGTTCCATGTGTGTGAGCTCAAGTTGACCGCCCCCAGATTCGACAGCGGGGTTAAATACTGCTACGTCTGACAGGAAGACCCTGAAGTACCCGTGTTGTTTTTTCCCGACAAGACATTTCCTCTAGTATACTCTATATTTTTAGGCCCCACCAGATTATCAACATTATCATCAAACACAAAGGAGTAAGACTGGTGGGAGCCAAAAATAAATGCATTACGGTTTCAGTTTTGTCTGGGCGGACATGGGGGGTAGAATGAGGACAAGAGTACCCCACTCTGCAGATTCGGTGTCACCGGTTGCCTGGTAGCGTGAAAGCGCACCCATTTATTATTAAGATAGAGGGTGCTATTGGTAGGATGCTCTAGGGCGTCAGAGGATTCAGTCTTTTCAGAGAAGCGTTCACGTCCCTTTTACCATCTGTCCGAATCCGGGTCGCCTGCCCCATCGACCCCTCCCATAACAGGCTAATGTCATTTTCCTGGACTGAGGGGCTATCATCTTTCATCCCATCTGTATTACCTTCTGCATTAGTTTCTGCTTCCCCGCGCCCCTTGCATCATATTCACGACCTGGGGTGGCTGCTGCCATATTTGTTTGAGGGACTGGGTAGAAACCATAGGGATGCAGGAGTTCGTCGCCATTCCACCAGAGGCTATTACCACCCCCGACCTCAAAGTACGCTGTGCCATGGGAAGTATCCCAGAGACAATCTTGACCAGCCTGATGGACTGGAGGAATAGCCCATTTTTAGTTGATGTTGGAGTGACAGAAGAGAGTCGGCGCCTGCAGCACAAGCTTTGTTCCAAGACGGTATTCTCAAAGGCCAGGTGCCTCCAATCAGCAATGCTTCTGGGGTGCCAGAGGTATGATCCCTGGAATCAAGTTTTAAGATCGAAATTGGAAGAGACGAACTCAAAGGATATCTGCCCGCAGTAACTGCTGGACCCATATTCATGCAAGAACCATAAAACCGCCCCCTACCCTCCCTGGATAGTAAGGTGGACCACACAGGTTACAAGTGTTGGCAATAAAAGGCCATAAGATTTTAATGTTACAGATATGGTTATGGAAACAATAACAATAATCGCATATCCTTATGATATCATACATTTGGGCACCGGGTCCTGAGATAGCCCCCTCAGGCCCGTGCCGCCACACACGGGCAGGTTATCGACTGTCTGTGTTCCCCCCAGGTTATTTGCAGCCCTTGGTGGCTAGGGTGGAGGAGATTTCTCAAAATAAATGTTTCATGCCGTGTCCTGATAGATGTGTGCCGTCTTTGAGGAAAAGGTTGGGGTCTCCTAGTGTGATGGCCGGGTGTTTTATGAACCCCAGGCCTCTGGCTGTACAGGAGTTTTCTATTGACCTGTTCAGTTTTCTTCTGGAAATATCTACTGATTTATAACAGCTGCCCGCCTGCAATTTTCTTCTAGGCAGGATGGCTGAGAAATAGATTTCCGTATCTCTCCAATTGTGTGAGATACCTGCTAACGAGGTGCACATTTCTTCAAGTAGGCTTCGTCTTCCTGTGGACACCAGATCGTTGCCCCCTAGATGTATAATCAGGAATTCTGGCAGATCCCTGTATGCGACCAGTTCTGCTAGTTTGTCATGGAAGTCTGCCCAAAGGAGGCCTCTGTATCCCCACCAGGATGCAATAGTGTTCCTAAATGGCAGGCCCTCCTTGGTTTCTTCTGCCCATCTCCCTGTCCTGAAAACGAACGAGTGTCCGATTATCCATGCTGATTGAAGTGGGCGCTCCAACCGTCTGTTGTTTCTGCTGGGTGGTCTGATATATCTTCTGTAACAGTCTGACGTCCCGCCCCCAATGTTCTTTAATTGCTGAGGGCCAAGTCCCCCTTGCCATGCTGAAGTTGTGGCCCCAATTCCGAAGGGGTGGGTGCCGAATTGCTTTGGTTCCCACCGTTCTTTGCTGATAGCTTTTGTCAGCACCCCTTTAAATTGATAGAGGCTTAATGCTGAGGCGTCCCTGTGAATTAGGAACCTCCCCCCCACTTTGGGCCTTTGTGCGTAATAAAGGTTGGTAATGCACACCAGGCAGTTTGTTGCATCGTCGATGCAGTAAATGTTGATGGTTCTCTTGGCCCCTGTTTTGGACTGCTGTATGTCTATGCTGACACTGTCATGTCTAAATGGCTAACCCTGGTTTCCATGATACCTAGACCATTGTTGGTTTTGGTGCTTGATGCAATGAGCTCTCCTATTCGGAAAGCCCCAAAGTAAGCCAGAAAATATGCTGTTTTAAATAAACAGGTTTCGAATGGGTGACAGCATATGCTGTCTAGCTGGCTTGTTATGTTTATTAGTTTGTCAAAATTAAGCGGGCGTCTGGAATCTATCTGGGGTCCCTCCAGTTTGCTCCAGCCCTTCATGGCGTAGGAGATCAGGGCGCTCTGGGTGGGATCTGTCCCCCCTCCCCGCAGTTTGGAGTAATAGGATATTGCTACTAGGTGTCTTCTTGCCCAATCCCTCTTAAAACCCTGCTCATGTGCCCATTTAAAAAAAAATGTCTATATATTTTATTGTTATTAATTCTATGTGGTTTAAACCCGTTGCTCTAAAGACTGTTTGCAGGCACTTACTGTACTGAGCTGTGGTGGTGCTTGCCAGTGCTTTCTCTGCCATCTCTGCAATGAACCCCATGCCAGGGTTCATGATCTCTGTGGGCCATGTGGTGTTGGCACCTGTTTTTGCAGTGCCTGGTTCTCCTTATACATCCCGGCCTTGGCTCTCTGGCGTTGGCGTTGATGTAATTTCTTTTAGCTCCCCATAATAGTCTGCTGGTATTAACGTCATAATTTCTTGGGAATGAGGTGCTACCTCCTGGAATCTTGTCCGCTGAAAGCGAGATAAGGCATCTGCAATGTTATTATTCGTTCCAGTGATGTGTTTGGCTTTAACTACAATGTTTTCTTGCAGTGTGACTGCAATAATGGCTCTTTGGACTTTTAGCACAAAATGGCATTTGGTTGTTCTTCTGTTTATGATGCCTACCACAGCCATGTTACACCAAATCAAGAGTTCCGTGTTAGCTAGCTGCCTGCCCCAGATGCGTAATGTTAGCCAGATGGGAAATATTTCTAAAAGCGTGATTTTTTTAACCAACCTGCTGGTTGCCATGACTTGGGCCACTGCCCAGCCACCCACTCTGTGTCTAGAATGGCTCCGAACCCTTTGCTCCCGGCCGCATCTGTGAAGAGGACCCTTTTGGCCCATGTATTCAATGGTGTGCGCCAAAGTGTGATCCCGTTGAAGTTGCTGAGGAAATTCCCCTAAACTTTCAGATCTTCTTTCACTTCTTTACCCAGACGGATGTGGAGGTGGGGTTTGGTGCATGATTTGGTTTTAAACTCTAAGCTCCTGGAGAATACCTTCCCTTGCGAGATGACTCTCGCTGCAAAGTTGAGTCTGTCTGCCAGGGATTGCAATTCTTTTACTGTGCCCTTGTTTTTGGTACTTATGTTTTGTATTTTCTCCAAGAGTTCTGTTATCTTTGTTTTTGGGATTCTGAAAAGTTCCTCAACTGAAACTATTTCAAACCCCCAAAAACACTATGTTGGTGGATGGTTTGGTTGTCTTTCCTGTGGCCAGGGGGGTGGCCCATCATGCGGCCATCCTTTCTAGTTCTGCCAGAGCCATCTTGCATTCTCCCGACTCTGCTGGTCCCATTACCATGAAGTTGTCAAGATAGTGTACTACTTTGACCCCTGGTTATTTTTTTTTAAATGCCCATTGAAAAAAAGCACTGAACTGCTCGAATAGTGCGCAGGAAATTGGGCAACCCATTGGAAGGCATCTGTCAACGTAAAATTTGTTTTCAAAGGTAAACCCTCGCCATTGCTGTGATTCTGGGTGTACTGGTAAGAGTCTGAAGGCAGATTCAATGTCTAGTTTGGCCATCAGTGCATTCCTGTCACATTGCTGTATAAGTCTTACTGCTTCTTAGAAACGGGTGTAGGAAACAGCAGATTCAGTGTGTGGAATGCCATCATTAAGTGATTGGCCTTTCGGGTAGGAAAGGTAATGAATTAACCTCATTTAACTGGGCCAACTGCAACTGGGCCAATATGGCTAGTGTGACCATGCATAGAACTAACTGCTTGAATGGGAGGCTGAACATTGTCGTACTACCACAGTACATCCGCCTCAGCGTGCATGATTACACCCTGTATCATCTATTGAACGCCATCCAGACTACCACACCTCATAACAGTTTAGAATGCATCTAGGTGACAATTTTGCATAAGTACAGGGACATGTGCATGTCCACACCAAATAGCTGCCGCCATGACTGTGCTTCCTGAAGGTGCCAGCTCAGAGTGACACACACCTATTTGTATTTGTTTGCAGGTGACGGAGGATATCCCTTGAGGCCGTGGCAACTTACCCCTGTGCGGAACCCGCAGAACAGCCATGAAGAGGAGTACATTTGTGTGCACACCCGCACCCGTGTTGTGATAGAGCAGACCTTTGGCCTGTTGAAGGCGCGTTTCCCGCTGCCTTAGCGGGTCTGGTGGGGCACTCCTATATAGGCCTGAGAAGGTGGCAAAGATCACCATGGCCTGTGTCATGCTGCACAACATGTGCGTCCGGAGAAATGTACCACTGCCACCTGACATTGACATGCATGCCCCGGGTGAGGATGATGAGGATGGAGACGGAGGTGAAGTAGCTCCCCTGCTAGTACATGATGCATGGGATGGCCATGCAGTACGCCAAGCACAGATTCACGAATACTCCTGACCCACATGGACTATGAAAGACATGTGTCAGATACTGGGCCAATGTGGACATGCACACAGGGAATGTTGGGAGTTGGGCACTGAACACCATAACACATTAAATGGATGCACACGAAAATAACAATGTCCAGCCATGGATTTTTCATATCACAACGTGTGTATTATTTACAACAGCAAAAATGTGCCCACTCCCCCCTCCCTAACCCCCCCAACAAACTCCCAGACCCCCCAACAAACTCCCAGACCCCCCCAACAAACTCCAAAACCCCCCCAACAAACTCCAAAACCGCTCAACCAACACCAATACCCCCAATAGACTCCACAAGATGCACCCCTTCACCCCCAACCTTGTGTCCCACTCCCATTGTCCGCCCACACTACTTCCGGGACTTCTTCCTGTCCGGAGGCGGCATTTCAGTGTGCCTTGCACTCCTACGTGTCTGGCGCACTGGGCTGGTGGGGACAGATGAAGCTGGTGTGGAGGTAGTAGGTGAGTTGCTGGCAGGTTCCACACCTCCTGCAAGCCGTGGCCATTGCATATGGAGCAGCATTGAAGTCAGCACCTGTGTCACCGCCTCCAGGCAGTCCCTCGTTAGCCAAGCCAATGCATTAACAGCGGCTGTGTTGGCTGCGATGGCCGCTGTGGTCCCCGCAATTGCTGTGGCAATACCCCACCTGGTTTCCTCCCCGTCCGCTATGTACTGGCGGAGTAGGTCTAACATGGCCTCCTGTCGGGCCTCCACCATCGACAATCGTGTCTCCAGGGTTTTGGAGGGGAATGAGTGGTGGGTTGTGCAGTCACGTGGACGGCATTTTCGGGACTGTACTCCTCAGAGGTGGGTAGGTCACAGTCACAGAGGCAGGGATCAGCTTCACTGCAGGTGGGTGAATGCAGGTGTTGGGGCAAGGGGGAGGGCACGGGGCTCGGGGTGGCCGGGCATGTCACCTCGGGGTCTCCCTCAGGCTCCACACTGGCATCAAGTTCTTCCCCAGTGGAGGGGGGTGCTTCCAGGACTCCCCTTCGACAGGTGTCGGTGTGGCCTGCTGGGTCAGTAGTGTGTCAGGCACACTGGCAGCAGGTGTTGCTGGCTGTGTCCCAGCGCGCACAGGTACTCTGGCAGTGGCTGTGGCCTGCTTGCCTCCAGCGGAGGTGGTGGTGGTAGCCCTCTTCTTAGGGTGTGAGGTGGATGCCTTGCGGTGGTCTCCTGGGTTGCTTCTTCCTTATCGGTGCCTGGGGGGTAGAAGAGATGCAGGGCATCCGTGATGGTGTGACATGGCAGAGGCATACGATGGTGCTGTTCATTATTCATTTGATCATGCATTCATGTCTTACAGGTGTGTCACTCAGGGTATTCAGAGGGGGCATGTTAGCATTCACTGCATGGCAGGTGGCATGCCGTTGATATGGGGTTTGTGTGTTGGGTTACAAGGGCACAGTCCAGGTATGTTGCCCGTGTGTAGGTTATGGGATTGGCACTCAGCATGCATTTCTGTGTGGCAGGGTTTGGGCCGCAATCTTGACTTGGATATGTTGATGTGGGTGTAGGGACATGCATTGCCTTGCCTAGTCTTACATCCACGTCACTAGTGCTAAGTCATGTTTTCCCCTACAGGGATGTGCAGGGTCACTCAACTCTTTCTGTGGATGATGCCACACCGATTTCCATCTCTCCGAATCCCTCTATTGACTCAAGATCAATAAAAGTGCTGGCAGTCTCCTCCCAGGGCATCAGCTTAGCAGGTGAATGTGGACCCCCACCTGTCTCCATGGCCACCCTCCTGTTGCTCGATAGGATGTTTCGCACCCTCAATCGCAGGTCGTCCCACCTCTTGCGGCAGTCACGCACGGTGCGTGGGGTGGTCCCCACGGCCGACACCTTCCGGGCAACCTCCTGCCAGATTTCCTTTCTCCTCATCTGGGCTTCTCGCTTCATATCATTGCTTTTTATTATGGCTGCATGTGCAGCCAGAGTGTCAGCAAGCATGTTGAGCTCAGCGTCTGAAAAACGCTTCTTCCGCTGCCGGGTGGTCGTCTTCCGGCTGGCCTTGGACATCCTCAAGGTTTTCCAACACAGCACGACACGAAAAGACTGGTGGTTAGGGAGGATGGCAATGGATTGTGTTTTTAAAGATGGCCGCCGGCCCATTTCCCGTTCCTGCGCGATGACGTAATTTCCGGGTCCAGTTTTGCGAACCCGGTATTAGCATGGTGGTATTACCGGCCCGGTATTTAGGGGTTGCTCTGAGACGGTGCCGGTATCGGCGGGTCCCGTGATGCCGCTATCGGTGGGTTGGAGGGCCTTTAGCGGCATGCCGGTATTACCATTACCGGCATGGGGGTTCGCGCGTGCTCCCGCACTCGTAATCACCCGCTATTAGCGGGTGATTACGAGCACGGACCCGCTCTTACCGGCATGCCGGTAATGAACCCGTTTCTACCGGGCGACTCGTAATGAGGCCCTGTGTGAGTGTTTCCTCTGTGTGTGGGGGTGGTGTTCACAGACAGAGGCCCGCACCAGCAGCACGCTAACAGTTGCCATCTTGGAATGTTGCACATTCCACCGTGGCCAATGTTGTAAACCTAAACTAGTATCATGACTTGCCTTGATTCCACATAGAGGCATTAAAAGGCACAGGAGCCAGAGTAACTAAAGTACTCCTACTTGGAAGCCGAACCTTTATTGACAGGCTGTGATGTAATCCCATCACAGCCTGTGCACGGTGCTTGGCTTGCGTGACTGTGTGTCCCAGCATAACGGGTGTCAGCGGGGGAAAAGTAATGCCATTGAGCACAGAATATCCACTTCAATGTGAATACAAAACCATCACTAACATACCTGCACTTTAGAAAAAAAAATGTTTATTTGTGATTTGGTTTACAAAGAAAACCTTACACAAAATACCAAAGAAGAGACAAACATTTTGATTAAAACCATTAAAACACATTACATTAAGGTGTAAGAAGAACTCTTCCATTTGATTAATTCATTAATTCGTTAAATATCTAAAACCTACATTTCTTGACACATCAATTAAATTTCATTTAAGAATCGAACAAGCAAATTAGTTAGGGATAGATTGTTACCCCACATAAGACAAGACCACAATAATTATTTAGGAAATTCTGTGGCAAAGCTATACAGTTCTTTCTCAAAGCACTTTATTCTGATCACACTCAAAGAGTAGCAATCTAGAATCCAGTGTCTCAAATTCTCCACCGTAGAATTTCCTTTACAGAAATGACAGACAGCCACTGCGCATGCCCCTTCTAAGTCAGATGTATACCAATTTCTAGTACGTTCAAGAGTATGGAATTGCTTCAACCTGAATTTAAGGTACACCTTGCGGGACTTCAGACATGGAAAACATGTAAGATATTTTGTAAACTGGCCTAGCCTTTGTGGAAACCTAGCATATTCTCGGCAGGTAGAGTAAATGTTCATGGATTCTAATGTAATTCTCCAGTCGTCCCTGAACAACTTAGCATTAACAGCATCAGGATTGCTTTTTAGCTCAAACACATTAGAGCCAATTCCTTCCAGCAATTTGTTCATACTATCCCGAAACCCTTTCACAAACGAAACAGAACCTCGAAGCATAATGTGATTTAAGTACATGTACAGTGAGTTGCTTGGCAGTCTAACTTAAAGTAAGATAATAACTGTCTCCATTGAAATCTAGTCTGTAGTGAGATCAAGTCAAGTTCATGCCTAATAATTCCATTTGGCACTGATAGGGCAAGCCCTAGCACCTTTTTCCAGATGGTTACTTGCATGGCATTCAGACAAGCGCCAAGCTCTACAGACGCCATATCTAGCCCATACAGCAGTACCGGCTCTATCTTATCCAAGTAGTATTTAAGAGCGGGCAGAATAGAGAACCTGCATTATTTCCCAAAAATACGCCTCATGTGGGAGAGTAACGGTGCCAACTTCACCTTCAGTGCACATCTCCACATTTCGTTTGACACAATGTTGGATAAATTGTAACCCAGATAACGCATGGGTGGCACCCTTTCTACAATTTCCGCCCCCACACACCAACGCATCACCTTGGGGTTCTTGAATTTCAAAAAGATCACCAACTTAGATTTCGCTTCATTAATGGCCAGATTATTCAACGTGGTATAAACTGCAAAGCTATTGGGTTTACTCTGGAGGCCCTGTGGAGTCCAATAAAAAATTATGTAATCCGCAAAGGCCACCCAGTGGATTCTCAAATGCCCCAGCCTTACGGCAATTAGATCCTGTCCTTCCCACAGGTGTTCTATGTCGCACAAGTACAAATTAAAGAGAGTCAGTGCCAATATACACCCCTGTCGTATCCCAAGGGAAACCCCAATGGGTTTAGTGACAGCCCCCTCCTTATTTAGGCGAATCTTAACAGTGGAGTTATGATGCAGTGCTGCCACAAGACAGACCAATTTATGGGGCACTTTCAATGAAATGCCGAAGAGAGATCCACGGAGGCCATATAAATATTGCCCCCTTGAGATGCCTTGGTACTAAGCAACAGATGTTTGAATAGTTTAGCATTAAGGGGAGTTCAAACCTGCTGACTGAACCCTACCTGAAACCAAGATAAATATTTGCTTTCACTAAATGGGTGTTCTGGTCTCTATGCAGCAATGTGAAGAAGACCTTACAAGTGGAGTCAATCAGAGCAATGGGCCGATAGTTAGCCAGATCATGAAGGTCTCCTTTCTTGAAGATGGGAATAACAATGGACTGCGTCCAAGAAGTCGTCACCTTGTGAGTGGCATAAATAGAATCAAAATAGGGTTTAAGCCGGGCTGCCCATGCAGTCGGGTCCTTTTTAATCAAGAAAAGGGGAAGCCCATCCGGACCTAGTGTCCTCGAGGGCTTAAGTTTATTAACAGGCCATACTATGTCTTCTATCGTCCAGGGGCAAGGGTCCTGACTCTCAGTGTTATCATACTTAAACTGGGAGCATTTTGCACCCAATGAAAAGTTAAATTTGACCTCAACAAAGGAGACCCAAGTATTTTCTAGTATTACATCAGCCCCAAACGAGGCCATAGCATCCCCTTTGGAGTTGATGGTCTTCCAAAATTGTCTATTATCAGCCTTTAAAAGCAACCTCAACATATGTTGGTTATCTTTTAAGTGGAGTTTGTATGTTAAGGTTTTCACAAGATTCCTGTGACGTTGACACTCACGCCTTTTGAGAATAACAAACTCATCTGCAGTGGCGGCTGACTTTAAAAATGTTCTAATGGTATGCCTTTTCATCCTCTAAGAGTCTCTAATTCTTCTATCAAACAAATGGGGATAGGGTCCATTAACTCGCCCAACTGTTTCAGAAATAACACTCTGTATACATTCCCCGATGCACAGGTCTAGTGGCCTACGACCCAAAACTACCCTGGAACCCCCACATCTATCTTCTCTGCTACGGTGGGCACTCAGCAGTAGGTAATTCCTGAGTTTGTTATACATTTGTGTATCCCAGCAGCAGGACCACCCATTATTCAGAGGTATTACCAAGGCCAGGTTATGTCATATGCCGGACCTACAAGTAACTTGACTCATTATAAAATGAATGATGAGGTGATCACTTACCCCTGCATCATACACGTGCAGATGAGAGGACCTCGCCTTACACGGAGCAGAGACAAAAAATTATCCAGCCATGATTTAGAGAGGCCCCTATACCAAGTAAAAAGGTCTTCCTTTCTAGGATGTTTCACCTCCTATAGATGCATATCCCAGGCTGACATAAACGTAACGCAACTCATGACCCACATGCAATTTCTGTTTCCTCACTCCCGCCTAGCATAGACAAGTTGTGCAGTCCCCTCGGCACAGTAGACGTTAAAGCCTCCGCCCCCACAATCATAGCATGTTGGTGACCCGCCGTTAACCATGAGTCAAACGTCTGCGATAACAAGGAGTGAAAAGCTGAGATGGATTGTTTTGCCGGGTTCCAGTACATGTTAACAAGCAGAACATCCCCAATCCCATTCAGAAAAGAGGCATGCATTGCCAAGATTCCCTCACCCACAAACCACAGTGAAGAGCAGATCAGCAAGCTGGTATTCATTGCAATAGCCAAGCCCCGCTATGCCTACCCTTAGCCCAGTGGTCTGCAAACCTTTTAGGCCTGGGCCCCCCCAAGCAAAATGTGGGCAGGCCGGGCCCCCCCCCAAAAATGCCAAATGGACAGTAAGTCCAAATGGCTATGAACTATCACACACCGTCAATGCACCCTACTCCCAGTATAGTCCCTGGGCTCTGCCACCTGCTCCCATCACAGACTCTGGCCTCCCTCATCCCACTCCTAGCCCAGTGCCACCACAAACCCTGGGCTCTCTAAACCCTGCTCCCACCACTATCCCATGGCTCCCACCCATTCTGCTCCAACCACAGTCCCTGGGCTCTCCCGCACTGCTCCCAGCACAGTCTCAGGGCCAGTGGTGGCTGGTGATTTTTTTAATCGGAGGGGCATAAATATTTCCACCAGAGATGCCGTAGCGACCGAGCGCAGTGAGGTAACCCGAACCAATCAAGATGTTTCGGGGGGTTTCCCCCGTTATTTATTTTTAAATAATGGGTTAAAATGTTGCCTTTTAGAGCATACTTTTAAAATAAATTGGTAAAAAGCAAAACAGTTTGCAATTGGCACTGAAGGACCCAGGGGGCAGGCATGTTATTTTTTACTCTACATCTATGATAGATGTCCAGTAAAAATATATCATCCTTGTCCCCTGGGCCCACAGTGTCTAACACAATCAACATGATTAGGTGTTTAAACAAGGCGCTGGGGAACCAAGGGGGGAAAGCATGGTATTTTTGACTGGACATCTATGATAGATATCTAGTAAAAAAAGAATACCATCGATGTCCCCAGTGCTCCACAGAGCCTCAGAAGGAGAGATTATATTGGCAGGTGGAGTGGGATTGTGCAACAAAGGCATTTTTCAAATGCCTTTGTTGTACAACCCTCCTTCGCCCCTCTACTCCCCACTCGCCAAAATCAGCTCAATGGACCAAAACAAACACACACACATTCGCACAGCAATCACTCTATCATTCACACAAGCACCAATCACCTTACATTCACTCATAACACAAGCATACACCCATCCATACACAAATTTCAATAAAAAATATATGAACCTAAATGTACCTTCTGCAGGGGCCTGTGCGTGCGTGCTGAAACGCCCCGCTTCAGGCTGCTCTGTCCGTATGTGCGAGGTGGTGCAGGAGCTCCCCCTCGCACATACAGACATGCAGTGGACCAGCCAGTATTTCCAATGAGCTATTCAAGGCTGGCGAAGCAAAATGCACCCAGTCTTGCATGGCTTAGTGAGCATGTGCCGCTGGGGAACTGAATTGTCAACGTGAAACAGTGTTTCCCTTTCATAGTTCAGCCAGCCCAGGAACACTCCCTCAGTTAGAAAAAGCAGCTGAGGGAGTGCTCAGTGTTTCACTGGGCTGGCTCCTCGGCTCCTCCATAATGGGTGAGGGGGCCACTGGGTGGACACCCCCTTGCCCATTAAGGATGATCCCCAAGGCTCGGACTGGCATATTGGGCAATAGAGCAATGCCTGTACCAAAAATGCAAAATGCTTGTGTGGGCCAGTCAAAATGGGCCACTTTCTTTGCCAATGTGGCCCAGTTTGATGAGTTACTTCACTATGCAGCTAGTAGTTTTAACCATTGTTGCTGAAAAAATATTATTTAAATATCACAATTTCTTTACATTTTTTTTTTACAACACCCCCTTGGGTACTATTCAAACAGTCTGTGACTAAAGGAATGAATATCCATTTGCAACTGCAGGACACTATTTTAATTGGTGCCTGAGACAGTTCTATGCTCCAGTCCGACCATATGAGCCGCCCTGCCCAGTTCCTCCAATCTAAAAAAAAAGAAAAAAATGTTTTTTTTACTACATTTCATGCTGGGCTCATGTGGAGACACCCCCCTGAGGGCTGGGGACGGCGCCCCACAATTTGAAGACCTCGGGTCTATAGGGTGCACTGGGAAGTGATTTATTCAAAAAATCACCAGCCGGGGAGGAGGACTACAGAGATTTCACCACCAAGCTGTTGGTAGCCTGTAGGTCGGTAGGCTGTAACACAGTGACGATAAGAGGGTAGGGCAGAAAAAACAGGTGAATTCCAGGGATCAGGGACTGACCCCCATGTCCAGACCAAATTGCGAGGGCCACTTTGAGTTCCACAGGGTGTCGGACCTTCGACTGTGGCATGCCTGCCGTGTCAGGAACTTTATCAGTACTCACATCAACCTGTGCATTCCCGGAGTTGGTAAAAACATCCGATCGCAATCCAGAACTTCCTTAGATATACATCCTGACAGCAGTTCCATGTGTGTGAGCTCAAGTTGACCGCCCCCAGATTCGACAGAGGGGTTAAATACTGCTACGTCTGACAGGAAGACACTGAAGTACCCGTGTTGTTTTTTCCCGACAAGACATTTCCTCTAGTATACTCTATATTTTTAGGCCCCACCAGATTATCAACATTATCATCAAACACAAAGGAGTAAGACTGGTGGGAGCCAAAAATAAATGCATTACGGTTTCAGTTTTGTCTGGGCGGACATGGGGGGTAGAATGAGGACAAGAGTACCCCACTCTGCAGATTCGGTGTCACCGGTTGCCTGGTAGCGTGAAAGCGCACCCATTTATTATTAAGATAGAGGGTGCTATTGGTAGGATGCTCTAGGGCGTCAGAGGATTCAGTCTTTTCAGAGAAGCGTTCACGTCCCTTTTACCATCTGTCCGAATCCGGGTCGCCTGCCCCATCGACCCCTCCCATAACAGGCTAATGTCATTTTCCTGGACTGAGGGGCTATCATCTTTCATCCCATCTGTATTACCTTCTGCATTAGTTTCTGCTTCCCCGCGCCCCTTGCATCATATTCACGACCTGGGGTGGCTGCTGCCATATTTGTTTGAGGGACTGGGTAGAAACCATAGGGATGCAGGAGTTCGTCGCCATTCCACCAGAGGCTATTACCACCCCCGACCTCAAAGTACGCTGTGCCATGGGAAGTATCCCAGAGACAATCTTGACCAGCCTGATGGACTGGAGGAATAGCCCATTTTTAGTTGATGTTGGAGTGACAGAAGAGAGTCGGCGCCTGCAGCACAAGCTTTGTTCCAAGACGGTATTCTCAAAGGCCAGGTGCCTCCAATCAGCAATGCTTCTGGGGTGCCAGAGGTATGATCCCTGGAATCAAGTTTTAAGATCGAAATTGGAAGAGACGAACTCAAAGGATATCTGCCCGCAGTAACTGCTGGACCCATATTCATGCAAGAACCATAAAACCGCCCCCTACCCTCCCTGGATAGTAAGGTGGACCACACAGGTTACAAGTGTTGGCAATAAAAGGCCATAAGATTTTAATGTTACAGATATGGTTATGGAAACAATAACAATAATCGCATATCCTTATGATATCATACATTTGGGCACCGGGTCCTGAGATAGCCCCCTCAGGCCCGTGCCGCCACACACGGGCAGGTTATCGACTGTCTGTGTTCCCCCCAGGTTATTTGCAGCCCTTGGTGGCTAGGGTGTAGGAGATTTCTCAAAATAAATGTTCCATGCCGTGTCCTGATAGATGTGTGCCGTCTTTGAGGAAAAGGTTGGGGTCTCCTAGTGTGATGGCCGGGTGTTTTATGAACCCCAGGCCTCTGGCTGTACAGGAGTTTTCTATTGACCTGTTCAGTTTTCTTCTGGAAATATCTACTGATTTATAACAGCTGCCCGCCTGCAATTTTCTTCTAGGCAGGATGGCTGAGAAATAGATTTCCGTATCTCTCCAATTGTGTGAGATACCTGCTAACGAGGTGCACATTTCTTCAAGTAGGCTTCGTCTTCCTGTGGACACCAGATCGTTGCCCCCTAGATGTATAATCAGGAATTCTGGCAGATCCCTGTATGCGACCAGTTCTGCTAGTTTGTCATGGAAGTCTGCCCAAAGGAGGCCTCTGTATCCCCACCAGGATGCAATAGTGTTCCTAAATGGCAGGCCCTCCTTGGTTTCTTCTGCCCATCTCCCTGTCCTGAAAACGAACGAGTGTCCGATTATCCATGCTGATTGAAGTGGGCGCTCCAACCGTCTGTTGTTTCTGCTGGGTGGTCTGATATATCTTCTGTAACAGTCTGACGTCCCGCCCCCAATGTTCTTTAATTGCTGAGGGCCAAGTCCCCCTTGCCATGCTGAAGTTGTGGCCCCAATTCCGAAGGGGTGGGTGCCGAATTGCTTTGGTTCCCACCGTTTTTTGCTGATAGCTTTTGTCAGCACCCCTTTAAATTGATAGAGGCTTAATGCTGAGGCGTCCCTGTGAATTAGGAACCTCCCCCCCACTTTGGGCCTTTGTGCGTAATAAAGGTTGGTAATGCACACCAGGCAGTTTGTTGCATCGTCGATGCAGTAAATGTTGATGGTTCTCTTGGCCCCTGTTTTGGACTGCTGTATGTCTATGCTGACACTGTCATGTCTAAATGGCTAACCCTGGTTTCCATGATACCTAGACCATTGTTGGTTTTGGTGCTTGATGCAATGAGCTCTCCTATTCGGAAAGCCCCAAAGTAAGCCAGAAAATATGCTGTTTTAAATAAACAGGTTTCGAATGGGTGACAGCATATGCTGTCTAGCTGGCTTGTTATGTTTATTAGTTTGTCAAAATTAAGCGGGCGTCTGGAATCTATCTGGGGTCCCTCCAGTTTGCTCCAGCCCTTCATGGCGTAGGAGATCAGGGCGCTCTGGGTGGGATCTGTCCCCCCTCCCCGCAGTTTGGAGTAATAGGATATTGCTACTAGGTGTCTTCTTGCCCAATCCCTCTTAAAACCCTGCTCATGTGCCCATTTAAAAAAAAATGTCTATATATTTTATTGTTATTAATTCTATGTGGTTTAAACCCGTTGCTCTAAAGACTGTTTGCAGGCACTTACTGTACTGAGCTGTGGTGGTGCTTGCCAGTGCTTTCTCTGCCATCTCTGCAATGAACCCCATGCCAGGGTTCATGATCTCTGTGGGCCATGTGGTGTTGGCACCTGTTTTTGCAGTGCCTGGTTCTCCTTATACATCCCGGCCTTGGCTCTCTGGCGTTGGCGTTGATGTAATTTCTTTTAGCTCCCCATAATAGTCTGCTGGTATTAACGTCATAATTTCTTGGGAATGAGGTGCTACCTCCTGGAATCTTGTCCGCTGAAAGCGAGATAAGGCATCTGCAATGTTATTATTCGTTCCAGTGATGTGTTTGGCTTTAACTACAATGTTTTCTTGCAGTGTGACTGCAATAATGGCTCTTTGGACTTTTAGCACAAAATGGCATTTGGTTGTTCTTCTGTTTATGATGCCTACCACAGCCATGTTACACCAAATCAAGAGTTCTGTGTTAGCTAGCTGCCTGCCCCAGATGCGTAATGTTAGCCAGATGGGAAATATTTCTAAAAGCGTGATTTTTTTAACCAACCTGCTGGTTGCCATGACTTGGGCCACTGCCCAGCCACCCACTCTGTGTCTAGAATGGCTCCGAACCCTTTGCTCCCGGCCGCATCTGTGAAGAGGACCCTTTTGGCCCATGTATTCAATGGTGTGCGCCAAAGTGTGATCCCGTTGAAGTTGCTGAGGAAATTCCCCTAAACTTTCAGATCTTCTTTCACTTCTTTACCCAGACGGATGTGGAGGTGGGGTTTGGTGCATGATTTGGTTTTAAACTCTAAGCTCCTGGAGAATACCTTCCCTTGCGAGATGACTCTCGCTGCAAAGTTGAGTCTGTCTGCCAGGGATTGCAATTCTTTTACTGTGCCCTTGTTTTTGGTACTTATGTTTTGTATTTTCTCCAAGAGTTCTGTTATCTTTGTTTTTGGGATTCTGAAAAGTTCCTCAACTGAAACTATTTCAAATCCCCAAAAACACTATGTTGGTGGATGGTTTGGTTGTCTTTCCTGTGGCCAGGGGGGTGGCCCATCATGCGGCCATCCTTTCTAGTTCTGCCAGAGCCATCTTGCATTCTCCCGACTCTGCTGGTCCCATTACCATGAAGTTGTCAAGATAGTGTACTACTTTGACCCCTGGTTATTTTTTTTTAAATGCCCATTGAAAAAAAGCACTGAACTGCTCGAATAGTGCGCAGGAAATTGGGCAACCCATTGGAAGGCATCTGTCAACGTAAAATTTGTTTTCAAAGGTAAACCCTCGCCATTGCTGTGATTCTGGGTGTACTGGTAAGAGTCTGAAGGCAGATTCAATGTCTAGTTTGGCCATCAGTGCATTCCTGTCACATTGCTGTATAAGTCTTACTGCTTCTTAGAAACGGGTGTAGGAAACAGCAGATTCAGTGTGTGGAATGCCATCATTAAGTGATTGGCCTTTCGGGTAGGAAAGGTAATGAATTAACCTCATTTTCAGCAGTGATACTAGGTAGTCTGAAAATGGCATCGAGTCCCAGGGGCCTGCAATCCTGCCCAGCCTCAGTTCTTTCTCTAATTTGTCTTTTACCACTTCTGGGTTGTCCCTGGTGGATTTCATTTTTTGGGATATTGCGGGACCCTGTTCCTTTGAAAGGAATGATGAATCCTATTTTGAAACCTTGTTGGATTGCTGTGCTGCTTTTGCTATCCGGGTAGTTCAACAATGCTTTGCTGAAGTTGTTGGGCTTGATAGGGGTTCTGCCGGTTCTAACATCGGTTGATCCATGCTGTTGCTACTTGGGTGTGGTTTAGGACGGTATTCTGGTGTTGGCATAACAAAGTTGTTGCTAATCTTTTGTATTTTTTGGCTGGTAGTCTGGTGTAATTGCTTGCCGGGTGGTCGCCATTGCAGTTTGTACAGCTGTGTTTATATCAACATTCTTTACCCCAGGTGCATATGTTTTTTCCAAAATTCCTACATGGAATATTGGCTTTGGAAACATGGTGATTTTTGTTCTGTCCGTGGGCATTTGACTTAGCTGCCCAGGGCTGGTTTTTCCGAAAGGGCTGCTCCCCTTTCTTATTTTTCTCATTGTCGGTGCTCTGTCCCCATGCGAATTTTTATTGGATTTGGGTGTTGTTTGGGTAACTTCTTCCTCAGATGGAAGCTCTGCATTTAATGTTAATGTTAATGTTAAAGGACATTTGTACCGCGCACTATCACCACCGGAGTGGTCCCCTGGCGCTCTGGCAGCTCTGCAAGAGGGAGAGGGGTCGGGTTGAATTAGTGGGAATAAGCTGGAAAAGTGCAAAAGAGCAGTGATTTACTGTTGGCAGCCTCAGGCGGTGGGTCCGTTGGCTGGGCTTGGGGTGTTTTACGGTCAGTAGTCATCGTGTGCTGTTGTGCAAGTCTATGTGCGGTTTGTTTTGCTGTTGCAGTGTAGTGAAGTTTTTGCGGATTGCTCCGTTTTAGGCTTGTGGTTGTGTTTGGTTAGAGTTTGAGAGGTCTATGCAGAGAGATGAAATTGTTAGTGGATTGGTTAGTTGGCCTTTCTGTCCTTGCAATTATGTCTAGGTGTGATGCTTGCTATCATTCACTATTTCATCTCTGTGTGTGGCGATTGCTAATTTCAAAATTCTGTCTAGATGTGAGGAAGGCTAGTAATCATGATTCCACATTGGGTGTTGCACTTGTCATTCACAGTTTCATCTAGGTGTGGCGCATGCTAACATTTACATTCTATCTAGATGCGACACAGGCTAAAGTCAAGAGTTCCATCTAAGTGTGGTACATGCTAGCATTCATAATCCTATCTAGATGTAATGCAATCTAGAGTTACGGATTCCATCTAAGTGTGGTACATGGTAACATTCATAATCCTGTCCAGATGTGACGAAAGCTAAATTGAGAATTCCATCTAAGTGTGGTACATGCTAACATTCATAATCCTGTCTAGATGTGATGCAAGCTCAAATTTAGAATTCCATCTAAGTGTGGTACATGCTAACATTCATAATCCTGTCCAGATATGACGCAAGCTAAAATTTAGAATTCCATCTAAATGTGGTACATGATAGCATTCATAATCCTGTCTAGATTTGAAGCAAGCTAAAATTGAGAATTCCATATAAGTGTGGTACATGCTAACATTCATAATCCCGTCTAGATGCGACGCAGACTAAAGTCAAGAATTCCATCTAAATTTGGGACATGCTAGCATTCATATCGAGAAATGCATCTAAGTTTGGTACATGCTAACATTCATAATCCTGTCTAGATGTGATGCAGGCCAAAGTAAGAATTCCATTTCAGTGTGGCACATGCTAACATTCACAATCCTGTCTAGATGTGATACAGGCCAAAATCCAGAATTCCATCCGAGTGTGGCACATGCCAACACTCACACCTCAATCCAGATGTGACGCGGGCCAAAGCCCAGAACCCCATCCCATTGTGGCACATGCTAACACTCACAATCCCGTCCAGACGCGACACGGGCTAAAGTTCAGAATTCCATCTCAGTGTGGCACATACTAACATTCATAATCCTCTCTAGATGTGAAGCAGGCCAAAGTAAGAATTCCATCTCAGTGTGGCACATGCTAACATTCATAATCCTGTCTAGATGTGAAGCAGGCCAAAATCCAGAATTCCATCCCAGTGTGGCACATGCTAACATTCACACTTCAATCCAGATGCGACGTGGGCCAAAGCCCAGAACCCCATCCCAGTGTGGCATATGCTACCATTCACAATCCTGTCCAGATGCGACACTGGCTAAAATTCAGAATTCCATCTCATTGTGGCACATGCTAACATTGGCAAGTAGGTTAGTATGTAATGCAGGCAACATTTACAGTCCAGCCTTGAGTAGATTTAGGCTGGTGGTCACAAATCTCCCTAAGTATGCATGGTGTGAGACTATGGAAATCCACAATATCGAAAGGTAAGTTAGAGGGGCAGGGGCTTTCTGGAGTAGAGTAATTGCTCTATACCCCACCCATGCCACACTTACAGTTTCTGTTGGTGTCTGTTGACTTCTGGCTTCATTGGCTTCCCCTGCTGACACCTGCAGACACATCTTGGAGCCGCTAGTGTAGGAGTCGCCCTTTGTCTCGGGCCCTTAGCCAGAGGGGCTGCCAGGCAGAGGGCTGCCTTGGGAGGTTCATTTAAGACTAGAGAGCCAGCCAATCATGGGTGGAGGGAGGGCCGGGAGGCGGGCGGAGGGAGGGGAAGAGGAAGGGGAAAGAATCGGGAGCGATGCTGCACGCAGGGTCTGGGTGCACGTGGAGATACAGCACCAGATTTGTTTTTTTAAAAAGGCCCAGATGGGACAGAGGGACAGAGTACATCTTGTACTTTGCTAGACAATGGCCTTATGTCACCTCCTCCTGCTTCATGTCCAAGGTAGACCACTTTACTCTTACCAATTTGACATTTGCTTGCCTTTATGGTCAGATGTGCCTGCTCAAGAGCCTGCAAAACATATCGAAAGTGGTCAAGATGCTCTTCCCAAGTGGGGCTGACCACTGTAATGTCATCCAAGTATGCCATGCAGAAGTCCCTCATCCCATTTAGAACATGATTCACCATCCTTTGGAATGTAGCAAGTGCACTTTTTAGTCCAAAAGCATGACCTTAAACTGGTAGATGCCTCCTGAGGTGGAAAATGCAGTTCTCCTTGGCATTGTCTGTTAGACCTATTTGCCAATAGCCTCATGTTAGGTCAAATGTACTGAGGAACTTGGCTGAACCAAGTCTGTTCACCAGCTCATCTGTCCTTGGTAAAGGATGGGTATCAGTCATGGTGACTGCATTAAGAGCTTTATAGTCCACACAGAATCTCAATTCTTTGGATCCTGCCTTTGGCACTAGTACAACTGGACTAGCCCATGGACTTGTAAATGGCTCCATTACCCGAAGATCAAGCATCTTCTTGACCTCTTGGGTTCTTACAGAATGTCAGACCATGTAACCCCTGTTTTTTATAGGGAGACAGTCACAAGTGAGTATATAATGTGGGCCCCAAGGGGTCAAGCCTGGTTTCAGTGAAAACAGGGAGGCAAACTGATTTAACAGAACTTTGCACTCCACCTGTTTGAGTCAGATATGAAGAGAGATTAGGACCTTCTAATTTTCCAGCTAAAGGCTGTCCCCTGAGGTCAGGTAGAGGTTCACTCTCCTCCTCCTCTTGATCAGATCCTAAGAGCAAACTTCCCAGTTCTGGTCTGGATACATATGCCTTTAGGTGGTTGGTGTGAAAGACACTAGGGGACTCCTTGGGATTGCCAAAGTCCACCAAATAATTGACCTCTCCAAGTTTGCCCACAACCTTGAAGGATCCAATCCATTTGTCCTGTAAGGAACCCTGCTTTGTAGGTACTAGAACTAGCTGGTCTTGATTAAACTCAACCATATTGGCCTTCTGGTCATGCTGATGTTTAACAAGAGCCTGAACTGCTTTCAAGTTATCAGAAGCTTCTGTCATGTGTGTCATTCTCCTTCTGGGACCTAACACAGTCGGTGACTCACTGGCTTGAGGGAAGGAGCACTCACTGACCATTCCTTGATTGGGGCAATAATCGGATGAACAGAGGAGCTCAAAGGGGCTGAAGCCAACCCCTTCCTGAAGAAATATATAGTATAGAAATATAAAATATAGAAATATAAATGTATAGGTCATTCTGCACCTCATCCCATTGTATGGCTGGCCTCTCTGACATACTCTGTCTGAATCTAATATCGTATGCTAACCAGATTCTGCCGTTTTGGGCAATTTTTACTTCTCTGACTTTGTCCATGTAGGCCCAAAGCTTGGGACCGTCCCCTGGAAGTTTTTCTAATTATATAGTTGCTAAAATGGCGAAGGATTTCAGCCAGTTGTCCTAGTTCTGTTCTACTTGTTTTCTGTGTTCCTGGTTATCGCCTTTTCTTCTAGTTTCTTGGGGTCCCTAAAGGCATCTCGTCCCTTTCGTTGGGCTTCTATCCTTGAAAAGATTTCTATGAATTCTTCTGCCAATGTGGCCTCTTTGATTATAGTGTCTATGTTCCATGCTAAACATCTTTTGTATCTATTCAGAATTTCTGTATGGAAAGATTTCAACTTTTGGTCCATTTGGGCACTGCTAATCATTACCATTACCATTTCAGCTCTGCTGTTTTTGTTTCCATCTACTTGTCCTGGTGTGCTAGCATTGGGGGTTACCCATGCTTTCAGTGCACTACCCAGGTCAGATGTTGTTGTTGCTGTAGTAGGCCCAATTGAGCTTGTGGCTGTCTGTGCCGGGGTGGGAATTGCTGGAGGGGGGGGCAGCTGCTGCTAGTGTTACAGTGTGTGCTCTTGTTGGTATTATTGGGGGCTGAGTGGGGTTTATAATAATTATGGGTTCCAGCGGAACGTTGTGGCTTGGTGGACCATCTGTTCCTGTGGGGAGTTGTTGTTTGTTTCTAATTTCTAGCATCATTTGTTGCATCTCCCTCATGTTTTCACCTAGCTTTGACCAAATACTGCTTTTGTTACCTTTCCCGTTCCTTCTGATGACTTCCTCTTCTTTGTGGGTAGGTGGCTTTCTCCTAGTCCGGATGGCATGGGTGCACCTTCGTTTGGTAGGCCATATAGGTTTTCCCTTAACCAAGCCCAACCATAGTGTTCGGCTGCCTCAATTGCTGCGAGTAGGTGGGGGGATTTAGGTTTTGCTGGCGGGTTTGTAGGTCCCAGCGTTTTTCTTTTGGGCACCATCAGCCTGTTTGTGAAAAAGAAAACACATTTTTTTCTATTTATATCTTCATAAATACTAAATTCGTTGGCTGCCCTAAATGTGAGAGCAAATGTTTGCTGAAGTTTTTGGTTGTTGCCCATGCTGGGTAACTGTTGCTGGTGTGACCTGTTCGCTTTTTCTTGTAAGCTTTTTCTTGTAAGCTGCTAGAAAACGTTTGGTGAGAGCTGCATTGGGTTGACTGGCTCAAACCCACAACTTTTTAGGTACAAGTCACAAAACCTACTGACTGTGCCATGAACTATCTAGCACATTTTTTGGTGTTATAGTCGGGATTTATGTTTATCTCAAAGCCTTTCTTTGTTCCTGTCTGTGCCTGTCTCCCGTTTTCAATGCTGTGGGAGAGTCGTAGCTCCTAACTTATTTAAATGTTTATTTCTTTTAAAATTGCAGTGCACTGCTCAGGAGACTGTGTCTTTATGTTGCCGAAACAATTCTGTGATGTGGTTTGCATAATCTACTCTGTTTTGTTTTTATAATGCATAAACTAGCAAAGTCTGTTAAAACATTAATTCCTTAACCTGTGTTTTGCAAAATGTGCATAATGTCAAAATTGATTGCTTCATGCTGGCTTGCTTCCAAAATGGAATGTTTTGTTGTTGTAGCCGAACGTTCGGCCCGTTGCCATGCAACCCGGCACAGGGGCTCACTTACTTGTAGAAATGAACGAAACACTGACTGCGCCGGGCAGCTCTCCTTGTATTCCTCCGCTCGGACGTCTCGCTCCCCGGCTTGCCCTTTGGTCTGATGGAAAAGCACCCTGTGCAATTTTTTTGTTTTTTAAAGCAGGACAATGCTCGGCAGAAGGAAACAAGACGCTGCGGCTGCAACGAACTTGACAGGAGAGTGCCCAAGGTACGGAGGGGGGCCACGGGAAGATACTTAGTTAAAAGCAAACTTTGAAAGAAAAGAAGAAAGAGGTGGAAGACGCTGAGTTAACAGTGAACTTCATGACTGTTTGGGTCCCCGTTCAGGGTCGACAAACAGTTTGTGTTTTGTGAGCGCTGCGCAGCTCTTTTTATAAGAGCCAGGGGTACCCCTGGGTCTTGAAGTGTGGCCCTGGGGGCTGAACCCAACCCCCAGGCCAGCAGTAGCCGACTGTCTGGCCTCCCGGGGGAGGAGGGCAGGCATTGTGTTCTCCCTGCCTGACTGCTGGTTTCCTCTGTTGCTTTGTGGAAGGGTGAGGTGATTGTTCACACCTCACGCTTCCCTTGTTTTGTAGAGTGAGAGACTGCGTGTCTCCATGTGTGATGAGGAGAGGGGTCCGAATGGTACCAGCACTTACCCTGCCTCGCTTTGGGAGGCCCTGCAGCATGGCCCATTCTTGGCCCTCTGGTTTCCAATCACTGGAGTCAAGTTTTAAGATCGAAATTGGGAGAGACCAACTCAAAGGCTATACATCTGCAGTTGTTGGCCCTCTTTTTCCGAACAAGGAAATCCACTTTTTGACAATTTACAGAGTCAATCCAAAGAGTGGGTATCCTCAGGCACAGTATATACCCAGCAATGAAAGTGCTGACCTGGTCCCACACACCCTACTCACATAAAATGAAGAGTATGCTGCCACATCCACAGTTTGCGGCCGCCCGGCCGTTCCAACCGCATTGACTGCATCGACTGCCTCTCTGCCGCCTCTCTGTGGCAGCTCCGTGGGAAAGAGACTTTTTGTATCCAAGCACTGCCTCCTCCAATGAACAGGGTAAGCAGACTGCACACACTGCAAAGACTCCTGCACCGACTGCCTCTCTGCTGCCTCTCCGTGGCCGCTCCACAGGAAAGAGAGTTTTTGTATTCAAGCACCGCCTCCTCCAATGAACAGGGTAAGCAGACTGCGCACACTGCAAAGGCTCCTGCACCGACTACCTCTCTTCGCCTCTCCTCTACCTACATTATCCAACCTACCATATCTAGTGTTTCCCTTTCAAGGTAAAGTCGTCCCGTTGCTGATTATTCAAGATGGTCAAATGATGTGGCTGTTTTATTCTGAAGCTTGCCATGCTCACCGAGCCCCTGCGAGCACTGACTAAGAAGGACTGCGGCTGGACTCAGAGCATGAGAGAGAAATGTCATCTGTCCTGGCCTACTGAATCTGAAATAATGGTGGAGGCCAGCACTGTGGGCCTGAAGGGGGTTTTAGACTAGGTGGACTCCCTGAATGAAAGATGGGTGGTGGGTTACACCAGGGAAGGCCTGAACCCTACTGAAAACTGATATTCACTAACCACAAGCAACAGGATTATGGAGTAACTTTACATTTCTGGGGAGGTGCTGACAACCTGCTGACTATCACAATATCCTCTGACCGCTGCATAAAAAGGTGCAGAAGCATTAGTCAATATGATTACGAGAGCAGTGATTCCCAAACCTATGTCATTAGAGGACATAGCAGAAGCTACGAACATCACAGCGGTATACAGGAATGGTTGACTCGGTTGCAGTCAGGACAATTGCTTACCTTACTGGCTGAAAATCAGTACAGAGCAGTGGAAACTCACGCATTCCTGGAATGTCTACGGAAAGTCTGAGCAGTACTATCAGCTGGGGCAGAATGGGTCCTGCTAAGAGGATCTTGGTTGGTAATCCTTACAGAACTGTGTGACCGGATAATCCATACTAGCCCATGGGTGCAAGGGAGCCAACAAAACCAAAGCCTGCTTACAGTAACAGGTCTGGTTTCCAGAGCTGGAGTTGAAAGTGGACAAGGCACTGAGTAGCTGTGTGTGGTGCCAGATGGCAGTGGATTCATTGTGCCTCCCGCCGATATTGTGCGCAGAGAGGTCAGGCAGCCGCTGGCAGGTGTCGAACGTTAACTTTGGGATGGTCCAACAAACCGGGCATTTTATAGTGGTGGAGAATGAGTAGTCACAATACCCAGAAGTCAGGTTGGTATACTACACGACTGCAGTGGTGATCATCCCATTCGAAGAGCTGTTTGCAGAAAATGGAATGCCAAACTTCCTCAGGTCAGACAATAGACCAGTGTTTCAAGGAAGAAAGTTTGAACACTTGCTTTGGCTTTAAGGAGTTACACAGAAGCACATCACTGCCTGATGACTGCAATGACGATGTCCAGTCCTTCAAGCGAGAACTCAACAAGGCATTCCGAAGAGGTCCCGACAAGGATCAATCCTTGGAGGCAGCACTCAGGTCCTTCCTCAAGGTATCTCGCACCATACCTCACACCCCTCACACCGCTATGGGTGTGGCCCCAGCTGAGGCATTCCTGAGTCACAAGGTCTGATCACTGACACCAGAGCACAAATCTAGGTATTTGAAGGGGATTGACCTCGATTTAACATGACAAGCACAAGTGCAACCAACCGAAAAGAGAGTCAGAGAAGGGCACATAAGTGAAGGGAAGTGGCGTTGCAGAGGCATGAAGGAGTCGGCGGCACACAACGAGGTGTGCGGCCAACAGGTAAGCAGGAGGTTGGATGGGGGATCATTATTTGAACGAGGCACACAATTCGAATTCGCCGGTGCCACATTCGGCAATTTCGAATTCGAAATTTCGGGGCTCAGTCAGATCACGGATATCCGTGTGAAATGGCTCCAGGGGCTGTCACTGCACGAAAAGGGTCAAGGTGACAGCCGAGAGGGCAGAACAGCAGCTGTTTCCACATGTTTGAGGGCATGTCCCAGACAGGAAGTGTGGCTGCCACCATAAGCGAAGGGAAGCCAGAGCCTGAGGATGTCAGCACATATCCCAGTCAGCTGACAACACACAAAGCCAGATGACAACTGCCCTGGATAGCAGTCACTGGTTAACCCGTAGAGACATGAGGCGACCACTGGTTGGGCTAAGAGACTATGGGATAGAATGAGGGTCTAGAGAGAGATTGATATTGTGTTATTCAAGTTGAACATGTATTAAATGTTGATTGTATGTTATAGCGCAGGAAATCCTGTACGAGTATACAACCCCCATCACAAGAATCTGTATCAAAATCAAAGGTGGAAGTATCGCCCACACAGGCATTCCTGGAGCACCACCAGCTTGACAGCTTGGTTCATTCCTGGGCCCCATGGCACTGGGTCTAATGACATTCCCAGTCTGTGCCCTCCTAACACTGAGGGTGGACACAGACACGTTTTTATGGGTGGGCAAACAGGGCACGTGCCTGGTGCACCCTCCCAGGGGGGGGAGCCCACCTGCTGCCCAACTTGGGTTGGGGGGGATGACACTGCTTGGAGAGGGGGTGGCACTTCATGGTGTGTGACCAAGTCACGAGGCCAGAAAACATTTTGCTTTCTTTCTTTCTCTCACAACATCATTTAGACACTGAAAAGAACATATGCTTTGTGCGTGCATGCATGCAGGCACATTTGACACACAAAAAACAAACATTGGCAATGCCAACAGTTTGGGCGTTTGTGTAGGCATGGGAAAAGCACCTTGCTAGGCACTGCAATTTGTTATTAACTTGCCATTGATGGTAGTAGGTACAAAATGGTGCAAGTACCTAGGCATCGAATAGCAAATACCTAATACTTGTAAACAAGCCAAGGCTGTTGGCTTTGCCAATGCTGGTTTTTAACAGGACTTCAGTGAAGGACATGCATAGTGCTTATGAATCGAGTGGCTCAAGGCAGACCCCGTTGACATTTGTATTACAACAGCAGTCTGGTTACAACTCAAATCAAGTCATTGGCCCTCATTACGACCCTGGCGGATTTTTTCCGCCATCGGCGGACTTTTCCGCCATGGCGCAAAGTCCCTTTACGCCATGGCGGATGGCGGACTTACCGCCCCATTCCGAGGTCGGCGGGGCGGTAAGTCCCCATTGACCCATTTACCCTTCCCCATTCCCATTTCGGCCCCATAGGGCTCAATGGGAGTGGGGAAGGTGTTAATTACGCCACCGTACACTACGGTGGCGTAATTAACACCGAGGTCCCATAGCGCCATGGATTTTTACGCCCGCAAAAAGCGGGCGGAAAAATGACCATGGCGCTATGGGAACTCGTAGTTGGCGGTAAGGGGTCGGCGCAGCTAACGCTGGCGCAAACCCCTTAGCGCCAGGGTCCTAATGAGGGCCATTGACTCTCAGAAGACTGCTTTGAATAAAAACTGGCATGCTCTTTCAGAGCAAAGTTTGATGCCACCTAACAGCCCAAACTAATGAAATGACTCATTGCTTCACCCGGACAGTTCAGCCCCCTCCACATGGCAACCAATCAGTTTGCTGATTGGACACGTGTTGCTCACTGCTTATTCTATAGCGGGGGTTACAGCCAGGAACTAGGAAGATATAAAAACAAGCATTGGCAATGCCAACAGTTTGGGCATGGAAAGGCCCTTTGCCGGGCGTTGCGTCAGTGCTATGAACTGGCTATTGGTGGTAGCAGGTACAAAATGGTGCGAGCACATGGGTGGTGTATAGCAGTGCGTGCAAATGCCTAATGCATATAAATGAGACAAAACTGTTGGCTTTGCCAATGCATGTTTTTAACAGGCATTCAGTGAAGGACACGCCTAAGTGCTTATAAATTGAGTGGCTGAAGGCAGACTTGGTTAAGAAATGTTTATTACACCAGTAGTGTGTTTATTTCTCCAATTAAGTCATTATATCTCAGAACACTGCTTTGAGAATGCTTCACTGCAAAGTTTGATGGTAAGGCTTGGTTAAAGCAAGCTAAAAATGTTCCCATGAGGAGGTGTTTGGGGCAGGGAGGGGCAGGAACTGGGTGGGTATGGCATAGGGATTAGAATGACCATTGGAAGTCAATTGTGGGCAAATAACCAGACCTACAAGATTTGTGTCCCTCCTCATATGCCATTTCTCCCTATCTGTACTCTAATGCAATAGTTTCGGCTTATAGGTGGCGATAAAGCGCTGCCTAATGGCTTTAACTCAAAAACAGTAATGATGACTGACATGGAGGCGCTCGTGCTGATTGACATGCCACTTTTCTCTATCTGTCTGTCGTTGGGGATCTAAGTGGCGATAAAGCGCCAACTAATAGACCTAACTAAAAACAGTAATGATGATTGACATGGAGGTCCTCGTGTTGTCAGATGGCTCAACCCCTCCTTGCACTGGGCCATAATTTGTCACTGTTCTCTCTGCCTTCCCTGACTGCTGGGTGTTGAGTGCGAAAGGGAGTAAGTGGAGTGAGTGCAACTGCCCAAGCCTCAGAGCCAAGCAGCAAGCAGGGCCCACTCTTTGAGAGGTATCAGGCCCTGGCTTCTCTCCTTATTCCTGCCTCCCTTGGATCGGATGCGTCCCCTCCTCCTGTGCAGGTGGCATACTGCAGCAGCTTGCCCGAGGCGGCTGCTCTGCCTCTGCCCTCCCTTGGTGCATGGTGTAGCAGGTTGCCACCACTATTACTGTTTTCTGCCTCCCACGATCAGCACTTTCACTTTGCTATCTGCAGTCTGCCTGCCACAGAAGGACAGCCAGCCAGGTGCCTGAGGAGCTCTTCCTCGAGTCGCTCCTCCTCGAAACTTCAGGCAAGGCAGACGAATGGTCATCAAATTGTTATGTACATTCATCATACATAAAGGACCATCAAAAGTGGGGTGCTAGTCAGAGGGACAAACTGGCATGCCCAGGGAAGGGTGGCCTTGCAGGGTGGGGGTTCCTCATGTTTTGTGTTTTAGGTAAGTGTTTCCATAGCACTTCTGGCATCTGTGGCCAAGTCCCAGTGACAATGAATAGGGATGTGTGGCCTAGTGTCCACATAACTGAGCTTAGCACGCAGACACTTTTATTTAAATCCTAGCTTCAGTACCTGATCAGCACAGTGTTATTCTGGACCAATCTCTGCATTTCCCATGTCTAAAAATGCAATTATGTGGAATGCGATTTGAATTTGTAGCCACCAGCTGCTGTGCTGCCATGTCCTAATGTCATCCCATTACTTCTAGTTTTCTTTAATTTGGCCTCCACAGCCCCAAGTCCAGATTGTTATGTGTGCGGTAGCACATGTTTGAGGGGGACCTGCCGCCATCTATCTCAAATATCAGCTTTGATCCAGCAGGATACGGGCAGTAACAGTTCACCTTTTATATTACGTTGGATTTGTAATAATCGGCTCAGAGTACAAAACATATACACAAAGTTAAAGGAAAAGGAAATGGGATGATGAGCTCTGTAACATACAGGACACCATTTCTGAACCCCATCAGGGCAGACTCAGCCTTTCATCCTTTCAGAGGAGATAAAATGAGTACCGTTTAACTGAGCATTGAAACCTTTGGTTTACTTAACTGCCAGATTTGTTTATAGTGCCCAAAATAACATGACTCATAGATTTAAAAAATGCTTGTCTGTGGAAGAAATGTGGTCGTCACATTGTGGGAGAGAGCCTGAGGGGGGCATTGGCAGGTCCTCACTTTAGTGGAAAGTATTTCTGGCGTGGCTGCACTGCTAAGCCCTTGATTCTGCAGGGCACACAGCGAGGGGGCTCCTCCATCCACGGGATACGTAAACAAGTGTACGGCCTCAGAAAGCAGGGATGTATAGTCCAAGAGGGCAACAATTCTGAGAGCAACTGAGTATAGTTCATACAGCATGCTGTAAGAGCTAAATCCTGTCTTGCTGATTGCAGCACTTTTTGTGCTACTAAACAACATACATGCAATAAAAAGGACTAGTTATGTAAACTAAAAAAGCGTCATTATGGTGCACACCAATATTTTTTATAGCAAGAACAGCATTGCAAGATACATGATAGCTGCTACATTTCTCAGTGTCACCCATCTACTGGTTTATGCAAAATGTGCAATCGGTAGTGTGAGAAACCTGAAGGGGTCTCACTCACAAGTCCCCGGGGATTTGTCATCCAGGTGGCCAGGACACGGCAGTCGCTATTGGATCCAGTTCCTGAGGGTGGACCATTGCAGGAGGATCACCTGGATGGGGGGTCTTCGGCGAGTGGAAGTGGGACTCTGAAGGTTGAGACACAGTATGCCCTTTCTTGTGACAACTTTTCCCCATCCTGCCCAGTAGGATACGTAAAAACTCTACCCCTCCCCCCTTTAACAACACAAACACTTTCTCACAGCGTGAACAACAACATACTAATACCTGAGTCGTTTACCTGACATTTCCCAACACAAAGGTCAGGCAATTGCTGACAACTACACACTACACACACCTGACTACCCTTTCCCTTTCCCATAGGGATAAAAGTTGAAGCACAACAACACACTCTGAGCAAGGCTGAATGCAGTTCAAACGGAGGAGAAAGGCGGCCAGACCTGAAAGGACGTCAAGGAGGGAGTTGCCCTTGCCCTTTTCAACTCAGACCCAATGCTGTGTAAACTGTGATTGCCGCGGGCTAACAGAGTGACCCAGTGAGACAAGATCGCCCTTTGGAAGTCTCTGTTTGAATTGGCAAGTGCTCTCGAAGGTCTGAGCCCGGATGAGGGGGCCCTCACTAAACCGAGCAGATTGTTTAAAAGGGCATTAAGACTTTTGAAATATCACAAACAAGGAGGTTATGATGTGATTGAAAGGCGATCGTAAATTTTGAAGAAGCTAAGTGAACATTGTGATGACAACTATGAATCCGACTGAGGGATGTCCACAGTGAGTGGTTGGTCTGAGTCCGACTGAGGCATTGGAAACACGTCCTCCCTGTCCATCATGGCAGATGGCGTCCTGCAATCCCCCCCTTGTGTGTCATGATGTAATCCGCACGGATGCATAATACCGGGTAAACAGCCTGGAATGGTGCGTTGCAACATTATGCTGTTGCGCTTCGCTTTGTATTCTCCTCTCTTTTCCTTGCTACCTCCCTTCTTCCCCTTCATGGCCTCATTCCTCCTGCCCTCTCCTTCACTATGCGCTCATCCATTATGCCTATCCCTGGTTGGTAACCTCCTGCTGCTGGACTCTGGTGGATGCTCCTTTCCTACTTCTGGACTCCGGTGCATGCTCCGCTCCTCCTGCTGGATTCCGGTGGATGTTGCCTCACATTGCTGAGTTCCTTACCTTCGGCTGGTGGGTTCTTTACCCAAAAGGGTTTTTTCCTGCATCTCTGTTGGCGCTGCTTCCCTTGGGCAGACCCTAGACACAGTTTCCATCCCCTGGTCACGGTGTCTGCCCCCACCAGGAGACCCCTCCGAATGGTAACAAAGTAAGGCACGATCGTGACAGATTGCAATGCCTTTTCATTAAAGAAAAAATGAAACAGCTACAAAAGCTGATTAACACTGTACAGGGGCTGTCAGCAGAGATGCAGCAGTTAAAGACAGAGAATGCTTGTTTACGCCAGACTCTGCTTAACTGTGAAATGCCCATTCCACCCTTGCCTAGTGCCTCCCAGATTGATAAGTTCCTGGGGAACCCTAAAAAACTCAAAGAGTTCCTATATGCCTGCCTGGTGGTGTTTTCTTTCCGGCAGCAGGCTTTTCCTTCACTCCGTGCCAAGGTTAGCTTTGCCATCATGCATCTGGCACATAGTGCCCTGGCTTGGGCTACTGCATTGGTAGTGGCTAATGATTCTATACCGAATAATTATGCTGGTTTCATAGCAGCATTTAAGGGCATGTTTGATCACCCTGAACTTGTGTATACTAGCCAAGATACATTCAATATCATGTCCTACATTACCAAGTTTCGTCAACTTGCTCAGACTACTAATTGGCCCAAAGAGGCGTGCTTCACTCTGTTTTGTGGGGGTTTACATGAGGACATTAAAGATGAGTTGGCACGTGTTCCCCGTCCTCGTACTTTTGATGAATTGATTAACCTCACGCTACAAATCGATTTCAGACTGCAGGAACGTAGGGCTGAAAAGAAACGTATCAAACCTACATATCGCATTGCACCTGTACCTCTAACAACAAGACAGCCCAACGAGACTGAACCTATGCAGATTGGAGCTGCCAGAGGTCCTTTGTCTGATGAGGAACTTACTCATCGTAGGGTGAAGGGGCTATGTATGTATTGCGGCTCTGCAGAACATTTGTTAAAGAATTGTCCTGTGGCACCCCCAAGGCATCAGGGAAACACCAGCTCCCGGCCTTAGTGGCGTTACAGGGTCGGGAGTTCAATCAATACCAGCTGTTGTTCAATACAATTCCACTTTGTACGATGTCTTTATTGGTATTACGCATCTCTATATTTTCACCCACAATTGATTTAAAAGAAAATACCACCCTGGTGGATTCCGGGCCAGCAGGAATATTCATGGATTCTGTATGGGCAAGAAATCAGTCTATTCCCTTCCAAATGAAGAAGGTAGTCTTACCAGTCCAAGGGGGTTGACAGATGCCCGCTGGAAGGAGGGCCCATCACAGTCAACACCTCACCTCTCACTATGAAGATTCATCACCATGAGGAGGTCAAATCTTTCGATCTTATACAGTCCACCAACTATCCTGTCATATTGGGAATGCCGTGGCTAGAAGAACATAATCCCTTCATAATTTGGAAGGCCCATACCATTTTCTTTTCCGCAACCATGAATGAAGTGCAATGTTCCATACCCAGGTCCACTAAGCCATCAGTAACGCACATACATTGTTTAATTTCCAAAGTGTATCGGGAGTACCAGATGGTGTTCGATAATGATCAACACAAATAGTGTGTTTCCCCCGCACAGACCCGAGGACTGTGCCATCGAACTTCTACCAGATGCTGAAGTCCTGTTTAACCGGATGTTCATTCTTTCCCCGGTAGAAAAAGAGGCCTTATAGGCTTACCTGCAAGAAAATCTTGCCAATGGCCTCATTACAGAGTCTAAGACGTCTGCAGAAGCCTCACTCTTTTTTGTGCCTAAGAAATATATGACTGAATTAAGCCCTTGTATTGATTACTGTGGGTTGAATAATGTCACAAAGAAGGATAAATATCCTCTTCTCTTAATTCCAGACATTCGCGAAGCAGTAAAATCGGCTCAGATATATACCAAACTTGACTGAAGGGGAGCTTATCATCTTGTCCGAATAAGGCAGGGGTGTACAACTGATTTTGACAGAGGGCCGAAAGTACCTTACATGATGGCTATAGTGTGCCGAAAAGTAAATGTGGGTGGGGCGGTAGGCGCGGTGGGTTGTGGCGTGGCATGAGGCTTTTTCAACCCCCAATTTTTATTAAACACTATGCCCCATAGCCCCCCCCCTCAAGCAAACACTATGCCCCATGGCTCCCACCCCTTAACCAAACACTATGCCCCATGACACACACCCCTCAAGCAAACACTATGCCCCATGGCCCCCACCCCTCAACCAAACACTATGCCCCAAGACACCCACCCCTGATGCAAACACTATGCCCCAAGACACCCAGCCCTCAAGCAAACACTATGCCCCAAGACACCCATCCCTCAAGCAAACACTATGCCCCAAGACACCCACCCCTCAAGCAAACACTATGCCCCAAGACACCCACTCCCCAACCAAACACTATGCCCCATGACACCCACCCCTCAAGCAAACACTATGCCCCATGACACCCACCCCTCAAGCAAACACTATGCCCCAAGACACCCACCCCTCATGCAAACACTATGCCTCAAGACACCCACCCCTCATGTAAACACTATGCTCCAAGACACCCACCCCTAAAGCAAACACTATGCCCCAAGACACCCACACCTCAAGCAAACACTATGCCCCATGGCCCCCACTCCCCGACCAAACACTATGCCCCATGACACCCACCCCTCAAGCAAACACTACGCCCCATGGTCCCCACCCCTCAAGCAAACACTATGCCCCATGGCCCCCACCCCTCAAGAAAACACTATGCCCCAAGACACCCACCCCTCAACCAAACACTATGCCTCAAGACACCCACCCCTCAAGCAAACACTATGCCCCAAGACACCCACCCCTCATGCAAACACTATGCCCCAAGACACCCACCCCTCATGCAAACACTATGCCCCAAGACACCCACCCCTCATGCAAACACTATGCCCCAAGACACCCACACCTCAAGCAAACACTATGCCCCAAGACACCCACCCCTCAAGCAAACACTATGCCCAAGACACCCACACCTCAAGCAAACACTATGCCCCATGGTCCCCACTCCCCGACCAAACACTATAACCCATGACACCCACCCCTCAAGTAAACACTATGCCCCATGACACCCACCCCTCAAGCAAACACTGTGCCCCGTGGCCCCCACTCCCCGACCAAACACTATACCCCATGACACCCACCCCTCAAGCAAACACAAGCCCCATGACACCCACCCCTCAAGCAAACACTATTCCCCATGGTCCCCACCCCTCAAGCAAACACTATGCCCCATGACACCCACCTCTCATGCAAACACTATGCCCCAAGAAACCCACCCCTCATGCACACACTATGCCCCATGACACCCACCCCTCATGCAAACACTATGCCCCAAGACACCCACCCCTCATGCAAACATTATGCCCCATGGCCCACACTCCCCAACCAAACACTATGCCCCATGGCCCCCACCCCTCAAGCAAACACTATGCCCCAAGATACCCACCCCTCATGCAAACACTATGCCCCAAGACACCCACCCCTCATGCAAACACTATGCCCCATGGCCCCCACTCCCCAACCAAACACTATGCCCCACGGCCCCCACCCCTCAAGCAAACACTATGCCCCAAGACACCCACCCCTCAAGCAAACACTATGCCCCAAGACACCCACCCCTCAACCAAACACTATGCCCCAAGACACCCACCCCTCATGCAAACACTATAACCCATGACACCCACCACTCAACCATACACCATGCACCCATACAGACCCGCACCCCCAGCCCCAACTCAGCACACAAACCCACAAGCATACACCATGCACCCATACAGACCCGAACCCCCACCCCCAACTCAGCACACAAACCCACAAACATACACCATGCACCCATACAGACCCGAACCTCCCACCCCCACCTCCGCACACAAACCCACAAGTATACACCATGCCCCCATAGAGACCCAAATCCCCCACCCCCAACTCAGCACACAAACTCACAAGCATGCACAATGCACCCATACAGACCCAAACCCCCGCCCCCAACTCAGCACACAATCCCACAAGCATACACCATGCACCCATACAGACCCCACCCCCAACTCACCATACAAAATCACAAGCATACACCATGCATCCACACAGACCTGAACCCTCCCACCCCCCAACTCACCAAACAAACCACAAGCATGCACGCATACAGACCCGGACACCCCACCCCCACATCTCAACATACACTGAATGTGCACACAACAACAACAAACATTCAGGCAGACCCGACCCCACCACCCCCATCCCCCAGCATCTCAACATACACTGCACTTGCACACAAACACATTCAGGCATACCCGACACTCACCCCACCCCCGCATCTCAACATAAACTGAACTTGCACACAAAAACAAACATTCAGGCAGACCCGACACACACCCCACACCCGCATCTCATCATGCACTTTCACACAACAACAAACATTCAGGCAGACCCGACACCCTCCCCCCCCAGCATCTCATACACTGCACTTGCACACAAATACATTCAGGCAGACCCGACACACACCCCACCCCGCATCTCAACATACACTGAACTTGCACACAAACACATTCAAGCAGACCCGACACACACCCCCCCTCCGCATCTCAACATACACTGAACTTGCACACAAACACATTCAGACAGACCCAACACACACCCCCCTCCACATCTCAACACACACTGCACTTGCACACAAACACATTCAGGCAGACCCGACACACACACCCCCTCTGCATCTCAACACACACTGCACTTGCACACAAACACATTCAGGCAGACCCGATACACACACCCCCTCCGCATCTCAACACACACTGCACTTGCACACAAACACATTCAAGCAGACCCGACACACCCCCCACCCCCGCATCTCAACATAAACTGCAGACATACAAATACAAACACACCCATAAACACCCGACACCCCCCCCACCTCTGCATCTCAATATACATACAAAAACAAAAAACACAGTCAGGGCGGACCCGAGACAGACACACACACACAAACATACAGCCCCCCCCCACCATGTACTTACCCAGATGTGCTGGAACGCTGGTGAGGCTTCTGGTACTACGGCTGGCGTGGATGTGACAAGGCTGAAATGCCTTCCGGCATCAAGCCTTACTGGCCACGCCAGCTGTAGTGCTGGCACGCCATTGGTGCAGCACACATGCACTACGTGGCTCGTAGGAGCTGCATGGTTTGTGTACACTGAACCAATGAGGGCCATAGTTTTGTCCGGCCCAGAAGACAACAAAGACTTTCCTAATGGAGGGCGGCCGATGCTGCTTGCGGGCCGCCCTCCATTAGGAAAGTCTTTGTTGCTGGCGGGCCAGACATAACGCCATGGCGGGCCACAACTGGCCCGTGGGCCGTATGTTGTGCACCCATGGAATAAGGGAAGGCGATGAATGGAGGAAGACTGCCTTCTGCACACCGTTTGGACATTTCCAGTATCGGGTGATGCCTTTCGAGTTGGCTAACGCCCCTGCTGTTTTTCAGAAGTTTGTGGACCACTTATTTTCGGATCTTCTGTTAAACACCATGATTGTCTATCTTGATGACATCCTGATTTACTCTGAACATGAGGAAGACCATCCCCACCATATTCGTGAAGTATTAAAACGCCTGCAGGATAATCATCTTAAAGCCAAACTAAAAAAAGTGCCTGTTTGGGGTTAAAGAAGTGTATTATCTAGGATAAATACTGTCTGTTAAGTGTATTTCCATGGACACTAGGAAAATCAAGGCTATCTATCACTGGAAGCCTCCGCAGTCTTTTGAGGACATACAACGGTTTTTGGGGTTGGCAAACTTTTACTGGAAGTGTATTCCATATTTTTCCCATGCCATTCTACCCATAACTGCCTTGTTAAAGAAGAATGTTCCCTTCCTTGGGTCTGATAAAGCTGAGAGTGCTTTCCGACAACTGAAACACTTGTTCACCACTGCTCCCATTCTTCGGCAACCGATCCCAAAAGACACTTTGCTTATCTTTCAATTGCGTCTTTCAATTTGCATCTTCCAATTTGTCTTTCAATTTGTCTATCCAATTGCGAAACATTGGCGCGTGCTGTCCAATGAGTTATTGTTGGATCAGATTCTAATTAAGATTTATGATTAGATTGTGATTATGATTCAGGTGTTTGGACAAATGTTAACTACATTTTAGATTATGATTTTGACTCAGGTATTTGGAGTTATGCACATTATGAATTGTGACTGTGATTTTGGCTTGTAAAATAAATATAGATTATAATTTGTGCTTTACTCAGGTTTGTTGGTAAATATGTACTGCAATCGAATATCTTATAAGATCACTATAAACTCGATATATACTAAGATTATTTGTTGTCCCTTTTTTTCTTATTTAACTAATCCACATCGCTTAGGTTTCTGGTCTGCGACCATTCCCCCAAGAATCTGGCCACTGGCCACAACCACCACAATTGAATTAAACCTTATAACAAGTATGTACAATACATTCAAATAATAAGACTCACTCAAACCCCCTCCTCCCCCCGCCATCCCAATAGCATCCAGACATGGCAGCACCTGCACAGCTTTTTCTCACCTATATAAAGAGCTCTATATCAACTTTTTTCCACTCTCCCACCCTTTCCAGGCACTCCTTCATCAAGAAAATTACCCCAAATATATTTTCCATACTTCTTTTCCTCACTGCGCTGTCAGCGGACAAAAGCCATGACATGTCCATACAATATGGCGACCAATTCTAAAATTGTGACGCACCTCACATTTTCAAACATCCAATCAGCATGCGCCTCTCTGCAAACTTTGGTGACCATTCTTCAAACGACGCAAAAGTTATAAGCTGCCAAAAAGTACTCTTTCTGTAAGTTGAGCAACTTAACCAAAGATATTATTACCATTCATTATATAAACATTTCTCGTAAACAAATATCACCATTTCTTATTTTGACAAAAATTGCAAACGCACTTTAGTGGCTAGAAGAAACCTTTCCCAAAGAAGAAATGAGTGAAGATAACATATCTAATGGTAAACAATACATCTTTCAATGTTAAACAAATATTATCATAATTTATGGAGTGCTCATTGAAATAATAATTTCTTTTTGTCTTATAAAACATAGTTTATATGAAGAAACTACACTACAGATTAAGTATAAAGAATCCCAACAATCAGAAATACAATCCCAACCCCAACTGTACAGAATTAACTAATGATCTTGTCTTCAAAATTGGATGAATTTAACAATGACTTTAAGGAACTTTTACATTATGTTAAAAAATCATTTTTATTACAAAATGTTGATTATCACTCTCCTACTTGTACCTATCCCTCTTACCCCGAGCACTCACCTCAATCAAAGTCACAAAACATAAATCGAAGACGGTTTGATGAATCTCCTGTCCCTCCCTCCCCAGATGATGACTTTATTGAAATTCCAAACCCTTCCATTTATAGTACCCCATCCCTTTCATAAATAAACATATTTTTACTACTATAAATATCTTGTATATTATTATTGGGGTGGGGCCAAGCCTGATTTGCATATGGTCTTTCCCTTCTGTAATGGCTTGGCAGGCGAAGAACGGTGGTCTGGAGGGTTGCCCAGAGCACTGCCAGTGGTTAAGATTAAGTCTAAACCTTCCAGCCATCACCTCTTTGTTTTTGTAATAAATTCTTATTCATATTTTAAAAACCGAATCTATAGTCCACAAAGGTCTCGACCATTCGGAGGGACCGTTTGCACAGTGGGGCCTCTGCGGACATCGCGCTCTGGCCCTTTCCCTGTCCATGCGCATGTCCAGTCTCGCATGATGCATTTTAAATTAGTCAACACACAATGCGCCTGTTTGCGGACACCCCCGCACATGCACCCAGCTGCTCACGCCCACCAATGTCCGCGGACACCCATCGCCGCCATGGGCATCATCATGTCACTGCACTGCTGAGGCGTGCCAATGTGTCCACGGACAGTGTCCGTGACTGCGGACAGTTTGAAACTACGTGTTCAGCCAATCTAGAATGTTTCAAGTAGAAAGTTTACCCTTCCAGAGCTCCTAGACCTGTTCTTAATTGATCTGTCAACTTTCTTTTTTAAAGGTCTATTTTCAACTCGGTAGTACGCGGACAGTCACAAGGTACACGGACAGTTCCTCTGAAGGGACCCACCCATTACTTTTAGTGATTCTCAATCTGGCAAACCAGGAGAGAACATCTTTTGAGAGCTGCTTCCAGGAGTTCAAGAATGGCATCTGTGATAACCATCCCACTTTCCCAGGGGCCATCACCACCATCACCACATGGAGGGCATGGACAGGGGAACAAGTGTGATGATGCAGAGGAGGATGAAAAGGAACAGGAAGATGAGGTAGAGGAAGTTCATACCTCCACAACCAGATATAATCATGGGTGTTGTGGTTCTTTAAGACCTTTGGGGGTGTACCAGAAGCTCAGGTTGCCATGGTTGAATGCATTGAGTGCAGGGCCGTACTCAGTTCCGGACAACCTGGGCAGTACTCTTTTGTGACCACCTACATGCAACACCAGAGGTGCACTAAGAAGGGCTATTCCTTTCTCAGGGAGAAGTAGGATATCTTTCTCTACCTCATCTTCCTCAACCGCTTCTACCACCACACAGGTTACTCCAGTGGGGCAGAGGATCCCACCGGCTGCTCGCATGCCATACAGAACGCTGTTGACCCTTACCTTTTGAAAGTCACATTACTCTGTTTGTACTATGACACACCACCCTGCAGGGGTGAGCAGTTTCAGAGTGCTTTCAAAGCCATGGTTAAGGTGCATGAGCAACACTGCCACCTACCTTAGATTTAAGGCACGGCCAACATCTTCCCCTGTCCACCAGCCCCTCTGTATCTGCGGTTGGTGCCCCTTCCCTACCCCACCTTACCTCCTCACCTCTGCTACAAAAAACACCCAATCCCCCAAAACATATAAAAGCCAGAAAGACACAAAAAAGGTTCCATTGGGACCCACCTTTTGCAGTAAAAAAAATAGAACTGAAAATAAAAATCACAGGACCTTTTGCAGCCTGCACCATCCACGGACAGACATATGACAAATTCCAGCTGTGCGGTGGGGGAATTAAAATCAATTAATGTGTTTTTCCCTCAGAAATGGTGGCTCATAAAAGAACCTTTTATTAATTTTTGGTGGGGTTTTATATACTGCACGAACAAATGTTCTACTGAACTTAATTATTTTTTCTAACTTTCACAAAAACTACTTCTCAGTGCATTTTGGATATTCAAAAAGAAATCTGATTTCCGACATCAGTCAAATGCATTGCATTTCCTCGAGAAATATTTACACCATGCAACTTGATGTTTGCGCTGTCAAAAGATGGCATTCCTAAACCAAATGAAAAAGCAAATACACCTTTATTGACATGCTGTATAGCTTCTTCCAATTCAGAACAAAACCAGCTTCGACATCTCCATATTTGACTTTCATGGGTTTCAGAAAAAGTAATCTTTGCAGCAGGAAATTGTACCCTTGGGCTTTTCAATATATCCTTTGTGGCAAACTGCAAAGATCCTGCAATCACATAGCCCAAACTGCTGTCTCCACAATGCACAATAGTAATATCTGGACCTTTAAAGTCACCCACTTTAATCCACAATCTGCATACCATGAAACTTCCACTTCTTCCAATCCAATATTAGCAGATATGCCAGGAGATTCAGTATAAACCTTCAATGAATGGGTCTAAGAATCTCCCACCATGCACACACTCTGCTTCTTCATAGCCTTAGCCACAGCCATCTTCACTACACACAGCAAAGAAACGACTAGCTGTCCTGTACTCCTGTACACTTCCACTCCTGCTCCACAACCACAAAACCTGATTGACTAGTCCCGCAATGTCCTCTTTCCATGCCAGGCATCCTTAAAAGAACCGGATGGCACGTGCGGGTCTGTGGACTACTGCGGGTTCCACACACACCGTAGACCTGCACACCTTTTTTTCACTTATAAAAACAGCTATATATCAGCTGTATTCCACCCACCCTTTCCAGGCCCTCTTTTGGCCACCAAAAACCCAATATCTGTTTTACAGACTATTATCTCATTGTGCTGTCCGTGCTCACTGGCCATGTCTGCGGACTCGGCGGCACCTGAAAACCATTTTTTCACCTATGAAAACAGATCCATATCAAGTTTATTCCACCCCCTACCTTTTCCAGACCCTATTTCGGCCACTACATAACCCAAAATATGTTTTCCAGACTTTATTCTCACCATGCTTTTTGAACATCCAATCAGCAGGCATGTGCAATGTCTGCAGATCACACCAGACCCTGTTTGGTCCAGAGGCATCCACGGACTCCAAATCAGGAAATGAGTCTGCGGACCGGACACATATATCACTAATTTATTTGACCTACTTTTTGGGCATTTATTTAAAAACTACTGGGCAGATTAACACAAACTTTTCAAAAGCATGCTTTCTGGACCAAGCTGCCACTCCTGGCCGTTCCTGGCGCACATTTGGTCAAAATCCATTCCGCGGTTTCGGCTGTAGGCACAAGCAAAAAAATATTTCCATTGCGTTTATGAGGATTTCCAAAACATTTGGGACCCCCTCTATAACTTTACCCACCCTTGACGAAACCACACAACTTCACTAAATCATTCTGAGGGGGTCATATATTTATTTTGCAAAGTTTGGTGAGGATTCATCCAAGGGGGGAAAAGTTGTAAACCATCCGAAAGGTGCTCTTTCTATGAGTTTAGCAACTTGACTCATAGCGGCCCTGTAGTTATGGTTAAGTTGCTCAACCCATACAAAGAACACTTATTGGGCGGCTTATAACTTTGCTCTCCCTGGCCGAATTCTCACAAACCTTGCAAAGTAAGTATATGGCCCCATTGAAATGATCCTGCCAAGTTTGGTGCAGTTTTGTCAAGGGGTGGGCAAAGTTATAGTGGAATCCCAAACCTTTTGAAATCCTCATGGACATAATGGAAACAAATATTGCTTGCGCCTACAGCCCAAAACGTTGGACGGATTTGCACCAAACTTGCGCGAGAGGTGGCGACTTGGTCCCAAAAACATGCTTTTGCAAAATTTGGTGTAAATCCGTCCAATAGCTTTTTTTAAAATGGCCAAAAATTTGTGAACAAAAATGTGTGATACCTGGGTCCGGTCCGCTGATTAATTTCCTGTTTTGGAGTCCGCAGACACCCCCTAGACCAATCAGAGAGCAGCATGACATTCGTTGTCATCATGCACAGCCTGCTGATTGGTCAATTAAAATTGTGAGGTGCGTATAAAATTTTGAAATGTACGCCATGTAGGATTCGCTAACAATGCACGTAGTCCGCAGACATCGCAGTAAAAACGTATTCAAAAACATAACATTGCACTTGTCAAACAAATGAAACAATCTCTGGTGAGGTGAGTGGTGATGAGGATGGGATGGGATATGGCAATAAAAAGACAAAAATTAGGTGTTTTTTCTTCTCAGATGCTCGGGGGCATCCATGCATATTTCTGCATTACAGGGTCAGTGAAAAGCAGTTTTTTGATGGCTCATATCTTTGGCGCCACTCAATAAAACTGTATGGAATTCTGCAATATCATTTTAGACCTGACCCTGAATGGTTCTGCAAAGTTTGGTGCCAAGAAGGTGCAATATTAGAGGGGGGTCCCAAAATATTTGAAAGGCTTATAAATTTGGTGCCATTTCACAAATCTGGACATAGGTTTGTAAACAGATTTTAGACCCAGATATGAAGGTTTTTGCAATGTTTGGTGGGATTTTGTCAAGCGGCGGCAACATTAGAGGGTGGGTCTCAACATATTTAGATGGCTTTTAACTTTGTTGCTGTTTGAGGAATGGGCACAAAGGTTTTCAGAAAGATTATAGACCCAACCTTGAATGTTTGTGCAAAGTCAGAATGGATTTTGTCAAGCAGGGACTAAGTTATATGGCTATTTTATGTACGTACATTTTGACAATTTAAAAAAATAAAATATAGACGGATTTGCAACAAACTTGTGCAAGGAGCATTGGCAAGGACCCAAAAAGCATGGTTTTGCTAATCTGTCCTGTGTTTTATTTTTTCTAAAGTGTCAAAATGTAAGAACAAAAAATTGTGATACAACAGGTGCCTGGCTCTGAGCAAGAACAAATGTGTACTCTGGTTTGCTTATTGGGGCGTGCGGCATGGCCAAAGCCTTAGATTTGAATGGAAACAACTATTCTGCTTGCGGCTACAGCCTGAAGTGCTGGACTAGATTAGAACAAACCTGGACGAGGAGCATCAGCATGGACCTGAAAGCTTGCTTTTGCAAATATGACTTGTGTTTTGTTTTTCCAAAGTGTCAAAATGCAAGTCCAAAAAATTGAGATATAACTTTGGTGCATGGACAGTGGGCCTGGCCCTCGGCAATGATGAATGCCTACTCTGATTTACTAATTGGGGCATGCGACATGGCAGAAGCCCTAGGTATAAATGGTAAAAAGAATTCGGCTTGCGGCTGCAGCCCGAAGTGCTGGACGTGATTGCAGAAAACTTGGGCGAGGAGCATCAGCAAGGACCTGAAAGCATGCTTTTGCAAATCTGTCCTGTGTTTAACTTTCTTGAAAGTGTCAAAAAGTAAAAACAAAAAATGGACAAATGTCTCCTCTAATTTCCCTATTGGGGAATGTGGCATGGCCGAAGCCCTCTGGAGACTGGCCATGGCTGCAAGTCATGAGCACTGGCCATTGGTCACATTATGAGGGTATAGTGGATAATGAACTAGGATGCAGGGTAGGTGCAGTGTATAGCACGAGTGGTTTGCTGGTGCTTGGGTCATGGTCGAGCCTCATGTCCAAGACAATTAAACCATGACTTGCATCCGCAGCAAGCTCTGCTGATAACGACACACATGAGTATGCATTGCAAAAAATATATTTGGTAAAGAAGGTTTACAGTTCTTTCATATATGTTAAAAGAGGAATTATTAATAATGTATATACAGTGATCTAAAATCATAAAACATTTTCACTCATAAAAACAGCTGCATATCAGCTGTATTCCACCCACCCTTTCCAGGCCCTCTTTTGGCCACCAAAAACCCAATATCTGTTTTCCAGACTATTTTCTCATTGCGCTGTCCGCGGTCAGTAGCCATGTCCGCAGACTCAGCGGCCCCTGCAAACCTTGTTTTCACCTATGAAAACAGCTCCACGTCAAGTTTATTCCACCCCCTACCCTTTCCAGGCCATCTTCCGGCGACCAAATAACCCAAAATCTGTTTTCCAGACTTTATTCTCACTGTGCTATCCGCGGACACCAGTGGCTGACCGCGGATCCAACATGGCGACAGTTCCAAAAAATTTGACGCAGCTCCCATTTTTGAACCTCCAATCAGCCGGTGTGTGCCATGTCTGCGGACGTCACGCTGGACCCTGCTTGGTCCAGATGCATCCACGGACTCCAAATCAGGGAATGAGTCTGCGGACCGGACCTATATATCAATCATTTATTTACCTACTTTTTGGGCATTTATTTAAAAACTACTGGGCGGATTAACACCAAATTTACAAAAGCATGCTTTCTGGACCAAGCTGCCGCTCCTGGCCGCTCCTGGTGCACATTTGGTTAAAATCCATCTATCGGTTTGGGCTCTAGGCACAAGCAAAAAAAATCTTTCCATTGTGTTTATGAGGATTTCCAAAATGTTTGGGACCCCAACTATAAATTTACCCCCCCTTGATGAAACCACAGCACTTCATTAAATCATTCCGAGGGGGCCATATACGAATTTTGCAAAGTTTGGTGAGGATTCATCCAAGGGGGGCAAAGTTATAAGCCATCCAAAAAGTGCTCTTTCTATGAGTTTAGCAACTTAACACAGAGCGGCCCTGTAGTTATGGTTAAGTTGCTCAACTCATACAAAGAACACTTATTGGGTGGCTTATAACTTTGCTCCCCCTGGCCGAATCCTCGCCAAACTGTGCAAACTAAGTATATGGCCCCCTTGAAACGATTCTGCAAAGTTTGGTGCAGTTTTGTCCAGGAGGGGCAATGTTATAGGGGAATCCCAAACCTTTTGAAATCCTCATAGACACAATGGAGACAAATATTGCTTGTGCCTACAACCCAAACCGTTGGACGGATTTGCACCAAACTTGCGCAAGAAGCGGTGGCTTGGTCCCAAAAGCATGCTTTTGCAAATGTGGTGTAAATCCGTCCAATGGCTTTTTTTAAAATGACCAAAAAGTTGTGAGAAAGAAAATGTGTGATACCTGGGTCCGGTGCGCTGACTCATTTCCTGCTTTGGAATCTGCTGACACCCCCTGGACCAATCAGAGAGCAGCATGACGTTTGCTGTCATCATACACAGCCGCTGATTGGTCAATTAAAATTGTGAGGTGCGTCTAAAATTTTGAAATGGATGCCATGTAGGATTCGCGAACAGCAACGTAGTCCCTGGACATCGCAGTAAAATCGTATTAAAAAACATAACATTGCACTTGTCAAACAAATGAAACAATCTCTGGTGAGGTGAGGGGTGATGAGGATGGGATGGGATATGGCCATAAAAAGACAAAAATTAGGTGTTTATTCTTCTCAGATGCTCGGGGGCATCCATGCATATTTCTGAATTACAGGGTCAGTGAAATGCAGTTTTTGGATGGCTCATATCTTTGGCACCAATCAATAAAACTGTACGGAATTCTGCAATATCATTTTAGACCTGACCCTGAATGGTTCTGCAAAGTTTGGTGCCAAGAAGGGGCAAAATTAGAGGGGTGTCCCAAAATATTTGAAAGGCTTCTACATTTGGTGCCATTTCACGAATCTGCACATGAGTTTGTAAACCGATTTTAGACCCAGATATGAAGATTTTTGCAAAGTTTGGTGGGATTTTGTCAAGAGGGGGCAACATTAAAGAGTGGGTCTCAACATATTTAGATGGCTTTTAACTTTGTTGCTGTTTGACGAATGGGCACAAAGGTTTTCAGAACGAATATAGACCCAACCTTGAATGTTTGTGCAAAGTCAGAATGGATTTTGTCAAGCAGGGACTAAGTTATATGGCTATTTTATGTACGTACATTTTGACAGTTTAAATAAATAAAACATGGACGGATTTGCAGCAAACTCGTGAAAGGAGCATTGGCAAGAACCCAAAAAGCATGGTTTTGCAAATCTGTCCTGTGTTTTTTTTTTTCGAAAATGTCAAATTGTAAGTACAAAAAATTGTGATACAACTTTGGTGCCTGGCTCTGAGCAAGGACAAATGTGTACTCTGGTTTGCTTATTGGGGCATGCGGAATGGCCGAAAGCCCTAGGTTTGAATGGAAACAAATATTCTGCTTGCAGCTACAGCTTGAAGTGCTGGACTAGATTACAACAAACCTGCACGAGGAGCATCAGCAAGGACCTGAAAGCTTGCTTTTGCAAATCTGACTTCTGTTTTGTTTTTCCAAAGTGTCAAAATGCAAGTCCAAAAAATAGCAATATAACTTTGATTCATGGACAGTGGGCCTGGCCCTCGGCAATGATGAATGCCTACTCTGATTTACTTATTGGGGCATGCAACATGGTCGAAGCCCTAGGTTTAAATGGTAAAAAGAATTCTGCTTGCAGCTGCAGCCCGAAGTGCTGAACGTGATTGCAGAAAACTTGCACGAGGAGCATCAGCAAGGACCTCAAAGCATTCTTTAGCAAATCTGTCCTGTGTTTAACTTTCTTGAAAATGTCAAAAAGTAAGAACAAAAAATAGTGATATCTGTTTGCTCCCTGGGCAGTGGGCCTGGCCCTCAGCAAGGACAAATGTCTACTCTAATTTCCCTATTGGGGAATGGGGGATGGCCGAAGCCCTGTGGAGACTGGCCATGGCGGCAAGTCCATTGGTCACATTATGAGGGTAAAGTGGATACTGAACTCGGATGCAGGGTAGGTGCAGTGGATAGCACGGGTGGTTTGGTGGGGCTGGGGTCATGGTCAAGCCTCATGCCCAAGACAATTAAAACTTGACTTGCATCCGCAGCAGTAGCTGCTGATAACGACACACATAAGTATGCATTGCAAAACATATTTTTGTTAAAGGAGGTTTACAGTTCTTTCATATATGTTAAAAGAGACATTATTAAAAACATATATACAGTGATTTAAAATGATGAACATTTTCACTCAAAAACCTACGAAATTCACAGAAGAAAATATTGTTAAATGGACATTATGGTTACGTTGCACTAATAAAAACCTATAAAATCCAGTGAAAAAACTTAAAGGGACCTTATGGTTAAGTTGGACTAATAAAAACCTATGAAATTCAGTGAAAAAAACTTAATTAAAGGGACGTTATGATTAAGTTGCACTAATAAAAACCTATGAAATTCAGTGACAAAACTTTGTTAAAGGGAAGTTATGGTTACAAGTAAAACCGAAAAGCCTCAGAAATTCGCCAATGATGGTAAGCTAAGCAACCATAACTGGCGCCACCACCGTGCTAAGACTAACACCCAGGACATCAAAGATGACATCACAAATGTCATTGATGTCATCACTGATGACATCACATATCTACAACACTTTTCTTTGTTCACTGACATATTTAGGCCACATGAGAAGGTCCCAGGCCAGGTTCCTGGGGGGAATCTCAGATTCTCCACAACAAACAGCAATGATGTAAACAGTATGTAGCACTTGATTTGTTATAAAAGGTGCCTGCCTTGTGTAGCTACAAGGAGCGCAGATGCTTCCCACACATGAAAGTTCAGAGTCGCCCTTAACCATTACTCCACCGTGGGAATGCACAGCCAAAGATTCCAAAAACCTTCTCCAACTGTTTGTACTCTACTGGGGTGTTTATGCCCAGGCAGGGTTTACACATTTCACTTATGGTTTTCCCATATTTTAATGGTGTTCCAGCCCAAGAGATTGCAGGTACATTGGCTGCAGCAGGTAACTCACCTTATTTCCATTTTGCCCCCTGCCAACACCAGAGCTGTAACCATAAGAAGTGGGTTGAGTTATTTTTTTTCAACATTTGTATAACATGTGCCTGTACCACTTGCACATGTTTCATATGTAAACTTTACCATTTCACAAGACCGGATGTAGAAATGTAGTTATGTTGCATTAATATTACAGATCAGTCTAGGTGTGAGAACAGGCAATTTGTGAGAGAAACCAGATACAAGCATTGAAAGCAATGTTCCTCATTCCAACCTTCTCTCACTTGTGTCCAGGTGGCAGGCAGTTTATGTTCTTATCACCTCCTCTAAAAGATTGTTTTCTGACTTAAATGAAAGTAGACAATTAGCTGTAACAGTTACCTCTAGCGCATGTACTTAACTGTAGAACACACTGCCTTCTCCAAATCTTGGGCATCAGAGATCTGAAAACACTCTTTCAACTAATATAACATAGAAATTGCCAGGCTTGAATTAATAGCGAGGAAGCAATAACTTTATAACCCCAGCAACCTTAAAAAAAACATCCTTATAATGTTATGGGGCCAAAATGGGGGACAAAATGAATGTGAAGAGGCGTAGATTTTGGATAACGCAGAGAGAGTTTGTTGACGGGACAGAATCTGGTGAAGGTGCATGCACCTCTTTGGGCATAGGGCAGCAGAAAGCCTGAACACGGCCCTGGCCAGAGGGCACAGCATTGTCCATTTTAGAAGACTACCAGCCCACTAGCCATGGCCAGTGGGCCTCCATTTTAAAACATTACCAGACCACTAGCCATGGCTTTCGGCCATGCCCAACGCCCATTTTAGAACGCTACCAGACCACTACCCATGGCTTTCGAGCGTGCCCACTGTATTTTTTAAATCACTACCTGATTACTAGCCATGCGGTTCGGCCATGGCCAGTGGACCCAACCTTCAGCCAGGCCCACTGTCCATTTTAGAGCACTAGCTGTCATGACCCATAGAACTTGCCCCTTCTGGACTTCCTGGTCCTTATCGCGCCGGGGCTTGTATTCTTTGTTACTCCCAACATGGCCGCAACAAGCGACTTGCCTCGCACCAGCTTCCACATCGCACACGACACGTTCTATAAATTGGCCGCGCCCCCGCAGCCCCGCGCGTCTCAACGCTATCATTAGGTAGTGACTTGACGTGTGTGTGCTGTTCGGCGAATCCACTAATCCTAGATCCTGGTTCCTTCTTCCTTCCTTCATCCCTTCCCTCTAATCTGCTCCTGCAATCCCCATTCTTAGCGACCGCTACCTACTTTTCTAGACATCCTGGAACAGCGGCCTTCCCGGAACTCTGAACATGCTCTGCAGCCGGACGAGACTCGAGCGAGTCTATACAAGACCCGATCCGTCCACAAGAGGAATCCTCCCGCGGAACAGAGCAAGAAGCGATCCCAGGTGAGACGGGGGAGATTTACGACAGTTTGAGACGCCAAACGACCGACACTGATACTGCTATGGAGAAAGCAGTCCAGGACCTTATGCGTGGCATGCAAGAGCTCACAACTGAAGTACAGAACTTAAAGGCTGAGAATGCTGCGTTAAGGCAGCTTGTTTTGTCTCGCGACTCCGCTAACAAGGACAGTGTGTTACTGGATGGAGTGGTAGACAAATATGATGGATCTGCAAAATCCTTACGTGGATTCCTGGATTCCTGCTTGGTGCATTTTACTTTTAAGCCCTATTATTTTTCAACTTCTAGGGCGAAGGTGGGCTTCATAATCTCGCACCTCACAGGGAACGCATTGACCTGGGCCACTCCCTTAGTCAACTCAGGGGATGCCCTCCTGGATGATTATGATGGATTCATTCAGGCACTCAAGACTATGTTCGACCGCCCAGAACAGGTTTTTAGTGCTCAAGAACGCTTACTTGATTTCCGACAGGGTACTCAGGATATGCTAACGTACGTTACTAAATTGAAACAACTGGCCAAGGAAGCGGATTGGTCCTCAGAAGCAAGTTTCACTCTATTTGGCAGGGGTCTAAACGAGGACATTAAGGATGAATTAGCCCTGGTGGCTCATCCTAGTTCATTCCAGGCTCTTATGGATCTAGCCATGCAGATAGACTTCCGAATCCAGGAAAGAAAGGCTGAAAGAAGAAAGACCAAGACACCTTTTCAAAAGAATTCCCTTGAGACCTCTGTTAAAACCGATTCCTGACATAGATCCCGAACCCATGCAAATCGGAGCCTTCCGTGGGCCTATTTCCCCCTCAAGAAAGGATGAGAAGGATCCACACAGGCCTGTGCATGTATTGTGCCTCGGAATAACACCTTGTTAGAGAATGCCCTCTAGCCCCTCCATGGCGTTCGGGAAACGCCAGCTCCCGATCCTAGATGGAGCGAGTTGTCGCGAGAGAGATGTTTGCTCCACATCAATTCCATCCTTGAACTCTCCTGGACAAAACAGTTTGGTGTTACTACAGGCCTTCCTCTCGCCCTCCAAAGACAAGACCTATCCCATCCTGGCCTTGGTGGACTGCGGAACTATGGGAATTTTCATTGATCAAGACTGGGTTGTTAGTCATCATATTCCGTACGAGAAACGAAACACCATGCAGCCGGTGGAAGCAATTGACGGAAGAACCCTCTCTTCAGGACCCATAAGCCTGCAGACTAAAGAGATCCAACTTTCCATAAAAACATCATCAAGAGCGGATTACATTCGACATCATTAAGTCAGCCCATTACCCCATGGTTTTGGGTATGCCCTGGTTACAAAAGCACAATCCGTATATCAATTGGACAGCAGGATCATTATTCCTGGGCTCAGAGTTCTGTATGTCCCACTGTCTATCCCTGGACCCCTCCTCGATAACTCCTAAAGAACCACGAAGTGACCAAGAAACACCACTCATGGTTTCCAATATCATACAAGTTCCAGAGGCCTATCAGGAATATGCTGATGTATTTTCTACTGCCATAGTCCAAGCCTTACCCCCTCACAGGCCCGAAGACTGTGCCATAGATACAGATCCCTCAGCTGTAATTCCCTTCGGCCAAATGTTCATTCTTTCCGAACCTGAGAAAAAGGCCCTTCGGGAATACCTAGACACCAATCTTGAAAACGGCACCATAAGACCCTCAAAATCTCCAGCGGGTGCTTTGTTGTTCTTCGTTCCCAAGAAGGATACCAAGGAACTCAGACCTTGCCTCGACTATCGAGGCTTAAACCAATGCACCCTCAAAGATCGGTACCCACTGCCCCTGATTTCGGATATCCTGGAAGCTGTGAGAGGAGCCGTAATATTCACAAAGTTGGATCTCTGGGGTGCCTACCATTTAATCCGTGTCCGGGAAGGGGACGAATGGAAGACAGCCTTTAGAACACCCTTTGGTCACTATGAATACCTAGTCATGCCTTTTGGACTAGCCAATGCTCCCCCAGTCTTTCAGCGTTTTATGGACAGGGTGTTCTCTGATATGTTGTTCCTCTGTTCCTCTTTGTGATTGTCTATCTCAATGACATATTGATTTTTTCCAAGGATCCTCTAAAACATGAAGAACATGTAAAGGCAGTACTACAACGACTTTGTGAACACAAACTGCTAGCCAAACCCAAAAAATGCTTGTTCCACGTTACTTCTGTTCACTACATAGGATTCATCCTTAGCCCAGAAGGAATTGGTATGGACCCTTCAAAGGTAAAGGCCATACTGGCTTGGCCCGCCCCCACTTCTGTGAAACAGGTGCAATCATTCCTGGGGCTCGCCAAGCCAACTTCTACCGGAGGTTTTTTTCCAACTTTTTCCGAGATCGTTCAACCGATCGTTGCTCTATTGAAGAAAGACACCCCCTTTATCTGGTCTACACCGTAAGATAAAGCATTCCAACGATTGAAGACAGAGTTCACGCAAGCCCCCACCCTGACCCAGCCCGACATAAATCGCCCATTTCTAGTGGAAACGGATGCCTCTAACTACGCCATAGGGGCGGTCTTGAAACAGGAACTTGAGGATGGACTGGAACACCCCATTGCTTACCTTTCACGAACCCTGACCCCCAGCGAGACACACTATTCCGTCCTGGAGAAGAAACTCTTGGCCATCCGCCAAGCCTTCACTGAATGGCGACACCTAATTCTGGGTGTTAGATATCCAGTTCAGGTCCGCACAGATCATCGGAATCTCCAAATCCTACAGTCGTTGGAGTGCAGGAACAGTCGTCAGGCCCATTGGGCCTACTTCTTTGCCCAGTATCAGTTTCAAATCACTCATGTTCCCGGATCACAAAACATGATTTCTGACGCCTTATCTCGACGTCCAGACTACGAGCCACTGAGGACAAGGCCTACCCTAAGATGTTTCCCCAAACTATCTTTGTAGCTCAAGCAATCAACCTCCTGGAAGAAATCCGAGTGCAAACCCAGTCCTCTGACCTCTGGAAGGATATTTCAAGGAAGAATCCATGGAATCTAAGATTCAAGGAAGAATATCTATTCAAGGACAATGCACTGGTCATTCCTACGCAGAAATTACAACACAGGGTAATAAACCTCTGCCATGATACCCTTCACTCCGGTCATCGTGGTATAACTAACACCCTCCGTCTTATATAAAGACAGTTTTGGTGGCCTCGAATGAAGACCGACGTACAACAGTACGTCAAGGCTTGTACTGTCTGCAGTCAAAACAAACATGATAACAAGAAACCTGCGGGTCTTCTACTGCAACCATCGCTGCCAACAAGACCATGGGAGTTTATTGCTACAGACTTCATTGTGGAATTACCACCTTCCCGAAGGTACACGACCATCATGGTAGCCATAGACTTGTTCACCCATATGGCTCATTTTACACCTTTGTATAAACTACCATCCTCCTCAGAACTTGCTGGAATCTTCCCGGAACATATTTTCCGTCTTCGTGGACTTCCTTCCAAGATCATATCGGACTGAGGACCTCAATACGTCTCACAATTCTGGAAACATCTGTGTCGTATTCTAGGGATCCAACGCGCTCTCCAATCAGGTTATCACCCACAAACCAACTGAACCACGGAACGTGTTAACCAAACTCTGGAGCAATGTCTTTGTTGTTTTGCCACCAAGGTTCAGGATGACTGGTCTCTCCTCATACCCCTGGCTGAGTTTGCCAACAACCATTCCGATCACTCAGCACTCAAGGTCAGCCCTTTCTATTGCAGTCAAGGTTTTCACCCGTCTGTTTTACCTTCTGTTCTTCAACATCCCACTCCAGTACCTACTCTCGACTCATGGATACAGACTCTCATCAACATACACAAGGAAGCCAAGGAACAATTGAAAGAGGCTCAAACACGCACTAAGCTCTATGCGGATTCCAAGAGAAGATCAGCGCCTTAATATTCGGTTGGTGATCAAGTCTGTTTGTCCTCGAAACTATTACCACGACATCTACGGCCAAACAAATTGGCCTCTCGGTACTATGGACCATTTTCCATAAAGGAAGTCATCAATCCTGTCTCATTCCAACTCAAGCTACCCGATTCCTGGAAGAAAATACACCCAGTCTTTCACACTTCCCTATTGAAACCTTACATCCAATCCTCCCGAAAATCCTGCAGACCCAGTCCTGTTGTTGTGGATGATCAGCTGGAATATGAAGTGTCCAGAATATGCGATTCCAGGTATAAACGGGGTCGACTTCAATACCTGGTTGAATGGAAAGGATACCCTCCTAGCGAGAGAACCTGGGAACCAGTTTCTAACTTAAATAACCCTCGACTGCTTAGAAGATTTCATCTCATACACCCGGGCAAACCTGGTGGAACAGGTCTTCGGAGGAGGCATGCTGTCATGACCCATAGAACTTGCCCCTTCTGGACTTCCTGCTCCTTATCGCGCCGGGGCTTGTATTCTTTGTTACTCCCAACATGGCCGCAACAAGCGACTTGCCTCGCACCAGCTTCCACGTCGCACACGACACGTTCTATAAAATGGCCACGCCCCCACGGCCCCGCGCGTCTCAACGCTATCATTAGGTAGTGACTTGATGTGTGTGTGCTGTTCGGCGAATCCACTAATCCTAGATCCTGGTTCCTTCTTCCTTCCTTTACCCCTTCCCTCTAATCTGCTCCTGGAATCCCCATTCTTAGCAACCGCTACCTACTTTCCTAGACATCCTGGAACAGCGGCCTTCCCAGAACTCTGAACGTGCTCTGCAGCTGGACGAGACTCGAGCGAGTCTATACAAGACCCGATCCGTCCACAAGAGGAATCCTCCCGCGGAACAGAGCAAGAAGCGATCCCAGGTGAGACGGGGGAGATTTACGACACTACCGGACCAATAGCCATGGCCTTCGCTGTGCCCACTGTCAATTTTAGAACACTACCAGACCACTAGCACTGGCCAAATGCCATGGCCAGTGGGCACAGCCTCTGGTCATGCCCATTCTATTTTTTAAATCACTAACTGATCACTAGCCATGGCCTTCGGGTATTGGAACACTACCAGACCACTAGCCATGGCTTTCATCCATGCCCACTGTCGATTTTAGAACGCTACCAAATCAATAGCAATGGCCTTTGGCCATGAGCTGTGCCCACTGTATTTTTTTCCTTCCATCTGTATGCACCCCCAAACATTTTGCTTTTATTTTTGATGCTGACGTGCTCTTTTTGCAGTACAGTAATGCCTTAAGCTTCACTGCACTAGCCTTTAGCTACGTTCCTTCTGAATTTATTTATAGAAATTAATATAGAACTCTAGATGTTTCCATTTTCAAGACAAATATTATTGAGAGCAATTCCCACACCTAAAGTTGTGCATTAATAGCTCAAAAGAAATAAGTTACATAACTTAGAAAAAACACTCTGAAAAGTTCTTCAGAAAAATATGCTATTTAGGTTTTCCTCACATTACACAGATATGGCACAAAACATTAATTTATTTTCAAGTGAATATAAACTTTTTTTATATCCTGGCAAATTTCTTAAAGAAACTAACCGAGAAAACAATTAGAAGAACAATCAAGAATTACATATATAATGTGTTCTAAATGAATACTCAGCATAACAATTTCTAACCCTGTGTGAGATCAAAAACATAGATGATTGATTAATTATTTACAACCTAACAATGACTCTCATTATATGTTTTCTTATGTCACCAAAGTGCGCAGCTTATTACTTAAATGTCAATGTAGCATGCGCCTAACCTTTGCTATTAAATAAAGAATGTTCATCTACATTTGGTCACTTTTCATGTGCATTGTGCATGTTTAGGCTTAATTTAAAACATACTTCAAAAAGCGAGCAACGTGTAGCTCAAACCATTACTTATAGAGAGTGTTCTAAGTGCATGATCGGTCCACACTTAACAAATTCAAGAGACAGTAGAAACTAGCGAATTTGCATAGTTAATTACTTGGTATAAGCATCCCTGGCAGGAATGCATCATTTGGTCACTCAATGAACTGACGCACGGTACTGGCGAAAGCTAACACCATAAAACGCATGTAGCGCATCACACTGATGCTGGATTGCATTGCAAAAATGGTAGCTATGGATTGATCCAAACAACTTGAACGTGGCCACGGAAGGCATGTCGGAACGCTACTACATATAGCCACACTGGGGCTAAATCTCAGGCCACTCCCACGCATAGAAGTATTTACAAGAAGGTCGAGTAGGTCCAGACCTGGGGCAGCAGATTGTCAGAGGAGTGGCATTTTATTGCAGTTTATTTTCAATGTACTGATTGTCATTTTTTAAATATGAAGCCAATTTTGTTTCTCCGAGTCTGGCTGATCCACAACACTACAAGTAAGTTTGAGCTGTTAGCAGTCATTCCACTCTGACAGCTATGATGGCCAAACTTGTAAATATGCTTGATATTTGCAAAAGCTTTATTGTTAGGGTGACTTTTGTTTAATATATATATATATATATATATATATACACTGACAAAAAACTTTGTTAAAGGGATGTTATGGTTAAGTTGCACTAGTAAAAACCTCTGCAATTCAATGGACAAACGTTGTTACAGGGACGTTATGGTTACAGGTAAAACCAAAAACCCCAGAAATTCGCCAGTTATGGTAAGCTAAGCAACCATAACTTGCGCTACCCCTGAACACTGCAAGGACTAACACCCTTGACATCAAAGATGACATCACAAATGTCAGCGTGGAAGTCAAAGTGGAGAAATTGGTGAACAATTGTGCCGCTTTTGAAGGTTGTGTACAAGGATATATTTTGGACAAAATGAAACAGCACTGGTACACCTGCACGTGTACTCCTTCCCAATCTCGGAGCCCGCCATTCCCTCAAAACCGTTTCATGGAGACGTTACGGTAATACATCAATCTCTTCCTCCCCTCACAACCAAGTTGTGCAAATCCCCATCTCCCCACAATAAGTATCCACTTCTGCTACCCCTTCCCTTTCCAAATAGGGTGTATGCATGTGTACAAGTAAACGGTAATAATGAGAATGTTCTGAGTGTGTGTGTGGTATTCTTTTTGACCTGAAATGGGTTTCTGACTCAGCGGCACACAGTCCCTGTTGCCATGACCGCAAGTAAGAAAAAGGTAGGTGTCCTACGGACACCGCAGCTGTCCGGCCTATCCACAATGACAATGTAGGCATCCATACGCTACCAGCAGGCTCCGCATATCTGCATGTTGTCCACCACCTATCAATGTGTGTGGGGGCGGACGTTTGTGCTTAGTGCAAGTACACACATGTATATCTGTTCCTCTGTGTCCTGGTAACATCACCACTGTGCAGCGTATGCGAAGGAACGTTAATTAGGGCGGGGCGTCCACTTACGTCCTACAGGTAGCTATACACATAAACATTCCACCTGCTGTACGCTATAAATAGCCAGTGTCTCCCAAAATGGTCGGCACACGTGTGGCGCACTTTTAGTCAGTAGAGAAGAGGCAACGGTGTGCATATGACACCCATGCACGTTTGCACAACTCATTCCACCCAAAATGCATCCAGCGGACAGCCGTCCCAAAGGAGAACAGTGGTAAAGTCACCATGCGACCGCACCCATGCTGCGCATGGGCCCTTCCTTTGGGGACAGGAGCTGGACCCTCGAACAGCAGCAAAGTGCAGGGTTGAGCAATGTACAGAGTGTTTTTCGGAAAGTACACACTTACAAACACACCACAATTTGCCATTGCACATGTATGTATGTTTTGGAACAATGTAAGCTTTCTTTCCGGGTGAAAGTTATCCACAGCAACCCTACAAAATGGCACACCTCAGAGGTGCTGTGCAATCTGTTTGCAGCTTTTCAGAACAGAGGAGCAGGCCACATAGGTTTGCCCTGTAGTAATGGTGCACCACATCTGCTGTGCTAAAGTGCGTCTGCAACTAATAGCAACCATGTCAGTCCGGCTGAGTACGCACAGTAATGGAGAAAATTATGAACAGGCCTTGCTGCGACCCACAGCTGCGATAGTCCCCACTGTCCCAATCTCATGGGTAGCTAGCGGCAAATGGGAGTATGCGCACGTGCGTTCCCCAAAGACGGCGAGGGCCATATCCCAAAGAAGCAGAAACATGCCTTCTTCCCTTTCCAGTTTCTTCTTTGCAGCATGCCGTCATTGCGTACTGTTAAAAAGTTCCACACGCTTCCACCAATGACATTGAAGAGCTCTCCATGTAACAGTATCAGTTCTGTACAACAGTCCTCTGCGTACACCCCACGCCCAGAAATGTTGTTGCACAATCCCTGTGGCTCTACAGTCCCATTTCCATGGCCGCCATCCTAAAAATCCCTGGATGTGGCTTTCGTGCTGCATGCGAGCGTGGGGAAATTACTTGCAACCAGAGTAGGGGGAGCTTGTTGGAAGGAGCGGCTCTGAAAAGAGGATTTTTTTAGATGCTTCTAGAGAAACAACTTTTTTCCACTTTTTATTTGATTTTGTGTTTTCTTGTGCAGACATTGTTGCAGTAAACTCTTCCCCGCATCTTGTAGAACAAAACAGCATTACCAATGGGCGACAAAGAAATGCCACTTGCGTCAAAAAATTCTGCATTTCCACAACTAGTGAGTTCATTGTTGCAGAAGAACAGCCCAGCAGCGGCCACAAAAGTATACATGCTTCTGTTGATGAGACACCTTCCTGCCTCTGGCTCGGAACAACTTCCAGGAGCAATGTCCCACACTCTTCGTGGTGTTATGGAAGAGAAAAGCACTGTGGCAGTGGGAAAAGCCTCTTCACTAGATTTAGCAGCATCTTCAGTCATCGCAACAAGCCTAAAAAAGACACGTAACCCATATGTATGCCGCCATAGTGGATGACGATAACATCGGCTCTAGCAAAAGTGGCCAGGTCTTTGCAAAGTGCATGCATGTTGGCGAAACTGCGCTCGTAGACACCGTTCCACAATGCGACCACTCCTACCAACCCGAAATTCTCATCAAAGTTTCTTTCTTGTGTAGATCTAGTAGAAAGGCATCAACTATAGGCAACACAATGCCTTTCGCCATGTCAGCCAGCCTCACTACGCAGAGTATAATGTACAGCAGTTTGACCGCCCTTTCCTGTGAACCACACCCATAGTATCTGATTGGATAATTCCAAAAGCCCACTGTCCATTGGCCAACAAGGTAAGAAGCGCAGATTGTGGCTTGTGCGGTGCCCAAAGTACCACAAGGGTCGCACCCCAGTAAAGCAAGAGCAGTCCTTCTTCCCTTTCCACTACCCTTTGTCCAGCACAACCTCATTGGGTATGGGTAAATGGGCACACACGATTCCACCAATGCCATCCAAGACGTTACCACCTAACACTCTCAGTTCTGCACAACACTTCATATGTACCGTTACAAATTCAGCCTGCTAGTTTGCTGTCACTGGAGAGCACGTCCAGTAGAAAGTTCCGTTCAGTAAAAGATTGCAAGATTTGTGCATCCACATTCATCCACTTGCGCACCCATTACCACAAAATGAAGGTACGGAAACTTTTTCTGCACTATGTGTATGACTGTGTTATAAGCGCCTCTGTGCACGGTATCTGCCACTGAGCGACCATTACATTCTTAAAACGCATAATGTTTTTTTTCCCATCCCCTGCCATGAAGTGGCACTTCAGTGATATGCGCTTGCAACATTCTCATTTACCCATATCATACAGTGTAATATCTAAACAGGAACTGTCTGCTTTCCTTCCAACAATGCTACGAAATGATTTCCCCACTTATCCACCTCCTACATAAATCATAAAAAAATGCCACCAACAGCAGCATTGAATCTATAGCACCAAGCGAAAGGAACTTTCCAAAAGATCACTGTCTGCACAGCTGTCCTTCTGTCTACGCTGCACTATTGCAACAGGCCCTTTTTAAATCTGCCCCCTTCTATTCTCTGCCCTCTGGAACGCATCCAGAAGAGGAGTGACTTGGGGTGGTATCTGTACTACACTGAAATGTCGCCAATAGCTCCCAGTGGATGCAAGGAATAAAGTCAGAAGACTGCATTATGCTTTCTGGCCCCTGGGACCTCAATACCTTCAACTGTAACTCCCTATATATTTGTGTGCACAAGCTCTAACCTCATCCGCCTCCAACTCCCTCAGGGTCAGACGCTTCTGCAAAAACCATTTGGTGGTAGTTGTGCTTTTTCACCTGGGGCCTCCCTCTGCAACAGCCTCCCTGGCTCCTTGACACTTGAGGGGAACCATTGCCGGTTCCTGAACCACCTCAAAGCCTTTCTCTTAGCATCTGCTGTTTCTGCTCCTTTCCCCGGCTAACTGCCTGACGTAAACTGATTCTGCACTACTTACCTGAGGACTCTGTGATGTCGGCCCCATGTCACCTCCCAAGCCAGACGAATCCCTGCATTGGCTTTCGAGCAAATCCGCACTTGAGGACTGTTTTCTGTATGCCTAACAGTGCATCCACCACCTGTTGTGTGCACTTATCCGCGCACTTGGCACAATTGGCCCTTATTTTTACTTATTGTCATTGTTCGTCTTCCCTCCACCCATGCACTTGGGTGATCTAAGTCACACCTGGTCTAATAGGGTCATTGTCTCTGTCTCCCCTCTGTTTCCCCTCCCTCTCCTCGTTGCGCTTTGCAAGACGTGTGTGTAGGCGCATTACGAATGCCATACCATACAATTGCACATCATATGATGTCATACACACAATGCATACACAACAGTAGGATGCCTGCCTCTTACTGTGTACACTGCAAAGTTGTTTCTTGTTTTCCACGGTACCCCACTTACTGCACACTTTTCAAAACAAATCACGCACATGCAGCAAAGCTTCCATGTTACTAACTGCAAATAAATACATACAGTTCATGCATACACCCAAGATGCCTGCCCCTTAACTTGCACACTTCCACCATAGCCTTCTGCACTTCTTTGTGCAAAGAGATCTTCTGGCACAGTGTTTGCGTACACACTAGACCCACCAACCTTATAGAGCAGGGTCTTTCGCTCCACAATTTCCTTTCCATGGCTCCCATCCAGAAAATGGCTGCATGTGGCACGTGGAAGCGTGAAAGTACAGCGTAATCTGCTGAGTTTTTCATGCTAGGGAGGGAGGGGGGCAGGGATTGGGGGGGTAAATGTAAAACAAGGTAGAGGTTTCGGTCTGTAGTACTGTCTCAGAAAACAAAAGGGTTTTTTTATTTTTTTTTTGTCCTGTTTTTATTATGTATGTGCTTGTATACAATTTTTTAAATCTCTTTTGATGAGTTTCTGTTTTCTTCTCCTCACATATGTAAGGACTGAACGTCAACGCTTCTCTTACAGTTCTACAGGATTGTCTGCAACGCTGCGTGTAGAGTTGCAAACAAAACAGCATTGCCAATGGAGGTAAAAGAAAGCCATTTACTAGAAACCACTGCAAATCTTGCTTGTTAATGCTGTCATATTCGGTGCAGAACATCCCAGCACTGCACATAAAGTTACACATGCTTCTGTTTATGAAACACATCCCGACCTCTGGCTGTGGGCAAATTACACCGGCATGGTCCCTTGCACCTCTTGGTTGTATGGAGGAGAAAATCACCTTGGCAGTGGTACAAATCTGCATCACTGTTGTCATCAACTTCTTGAGGTGACAGAGCAAATGTGACCACAACATGTACCCCAAATGTAGTGCTCCATAATGCTCGACCACAACATCCACAATACTGACAGAGGCCACACATGTACAAAGGAGAACCATGTCACTTAAACCCCACTCATACACTGTGCCCAAAAGCCTCCACTCCTTCCAACTGAAAGTTAGTATCAAAGCCTCTTTCCACGGCATACCTGTGCAGATCTTGCACAAACGTATCACCCACGATGAGCACTCTGCTTCTGTCCATCTCTGTCAACCTCACTGCATCAAGGTTTGGGGAAATATATCACCGCCTTTTCCTGTGAACCACACCATCGACAACTGATTGGATAACCCCCACAGTCCATTTGCAAAGGCACTATGCTCAGAAGGGCAGATTTTAGCACGTGAGCCTTCCCAGCTACAGCGAGGGTCACACCCCAGTAAAGCACAGGCACTTCTTATTCCGTTTCCACTATTGTATATGCCACACTCCCTCATTAGGTAGTATTCAATAGTCACACACTCATGTAGCATTCACATCCAAGACCTCCGCACCGAACACTATAATTTCTGCAATGCACTGCAGACGTAACTTTACACACTCACAGTACAGGTCTTGTGTCATGTGAAAGCACCTCCAGGTAACAGCTCTCCAAACCAATGCACGCTTTCAGCGTCCACATTCACCCAGAGCGGCACCCAGCACCACAAACTGCAGGTAGCCATAGTTTTTCTCCTCCCAGCACTCCACCAACTCCAATGATAAAATAATTCAAAGTTCAGTACAGTAGTTAGTACTCTGTGCAATGCACACTACTCAACCACAGACACTATGCAGTTGAACCCTATGCACTGGTACACACACACATTCTCACCACATCACTCAGTGGACACACTGCAGAACTGGGTACTCCATAAGCTCCTGCCATGCACTGGAAAATGTACCATGAGCAAACAATGAGCACACCCATGCATTCAACAATGCATGCACAACTCACAAACCACACACGAAATGCAACAATCTGAGGAGTAGTTGCAAGCAACCCCGATAGCTGTTCATTTAAGGCTTCCAGCCATGCATCCAAGATGCTAGTCCCTCACCACACAAAGAACACCCTAGTGCACCGCAGGTTGTAGTCCTCATGTCATGTGTAATGCATTCCGCATCTGCAATTGCGCCTGCCACCTTTCACCCTGGCCACATCTCTGCATGCATGGCTCCATGAAGGTGCCTTGGCTGTGCTGAACGGTGTGTGCGTGGCTGTGTACATTATCCCTATTGCAAATTTCTGATGCTGATGACTTCCTTTCATGGTGCAATATGTTTAAACACTTCCTGAAGCAAGGGTCTTGTAAAGGCCACCCCATAGCAAACGGAAATGCTAACATATTGCTCCCTAATGTGCAACACATGCAATGATCTACACCATACATCAACGCATAGCACCTCACTTTGGTTGTTCCACCAAGTGTAAAATGCTCTCCGCACCCATTATTCAAAGGTCACCATCCTCGGAGAGATGCAGAGGCAACTCTGCATTGCTGCAGTATGGTGTGCTGGCTGTCGTCAAGGGATAGGCTCTTGGGTGCATGCCTTTGGCCATGTACCCAATACTGTAGGCCTTACGCACACCCAGCACAACATAATGGCCTCATGAGGGGGAACATTTGCCACATATCACAATCCACAAATGTACCATAGGATGGGTGGTGCAAAGGGCAACTCATGCCAAACGCAAACAGTGCCATGTGCCTTCCTAATGTCCAAGGTGTTGGTATAATGTACATCACATGGTACTGGATGCATATCAGGTCACTTCTGCTGTTCTACCACGTCTACAAGGTCCTGCAGAACAATTTTTTTAACTTCACCACCATCGGAGACATGCATACCTTAAAAATGGTTGCGTGCTATGGTGCAGGCCTAGGCTCTTCGGTGCCTAGCCTACGCCCTATGGCCTTCTACCATACATCCAACAGTGTAGGCCTTGGCCACACCCAGCACAACATAACAGAGTCATGCAGGTGAACAAGTGGCCAGGTGCATGCAGGTCACCCCTAGCCACTACTAAGCATCCATTACTTCATCACTGCACCCACAGGACACACTAGAGGTGTCGTCACTCCATCAGGTCCAGGCATGTACTACACAGTGTAAGAATTGCAACCAATCCCCACAACCATGAAAGCAACATTTTATGCAATGATCACAAACCGCACACTGAAGGCAACACTGTGAAACCTACTTTACCCCAGGGCACATATTTGGCAGTGCAAGGTGGCCACCTATTTATCAAAGGGGCTACGGGCTTAGCACAAGCAACACACCATACTGCAGTGTACGTTTCAAGTTTCATGTGGTCTTCATTTTACTCCCCTTCTGCCATTGCTCTACCATCACTGACTGCTAGGGCCTCACCACACACAGCACACCCTAGTACAACCCATGTTTTACTTCTCATGTCATGTGTAATGCACTCCCCATCTGCAATTGCGCCTGCCACTTTCAACCTGGGCACATCTTTACATGCATGGCTCCATGCCGTTGTGTTGCCTGTGCTGAGCAGTATGTGAGTGGCTGTGTACATTGTCCATATTACAACTTTCTGATGCTGATGACTTCCTTTCATGGGGCAATGTGTTCAAACTCTTTCTCAAGCAAGGGTCTTATAAGGGTCTAACTATTGCAAACACAAATGGTGACATGTGGCTTCCTATTGTGCAACAGGGGCAATGATGGACACTGTATGTTAATGTACGCATACCAGCTCACTTCAGCTGTTCTACCAAGTGTACAATGTCCTCTGCAACCATTGTGTGCTACTCACCAACTTCAAATGCATGCAGAGTGACAACTGCATCGCTGCATTATGTTGTGGTGGCTGTGATGAAGGCCTAGGCTGTTGGGTGCATGGCCTACGGCCTGCGGCCTTCGGCCATGCACCCAACAGTCTATGCCTTGCCCACACTCACCACAACATAACAGAGCCATGCAGGTGACTATATAGGCATGTGCCAGAAATCACAAAGACAACATACGCACCAGTACTTCCACCCAACTGCTGCACCACAAAGCAGGGAGGCAAGGACCGTAATGCAGATACATATCACTGTGTTTGGCAACGCTATCCACTTCCAGTCACAAAACATTATAAGCATGCCAACCAAACAAGACAATCTGCACAACATTGGGCCTGCTCCCAACACTCTAGTATGTGCATAGAACCAATGGTGCATAGTGCACTGCAACACTTACTAATCTGTGCAATGCACACTTCGCAAGCACATATAAGAACCAGTTGGACCGTGAACTCTTCCATATGTACAGTATTCCGTTAGTGCACCCAGAGGGCACACTGCACAACTGGGCACTTCAGCATCTCCACCCATACACCGACAACTTTAGGTGGCTCTAATAATCACCACGCCCATGCAACCAACATTGTGTGCACTGCAGCCGAACCACACACAAAAAGCAACAATGCGGCACCTACTTTCAACCAGTGGACATACCTTTTCAGCCAGTGGACATACTTTTCTGTGCTAGGGCTGCAGCCATGTATCGATGGAGCTACAGATTTACCTCACACAGCACACCATAGTACATGCTATGTTTAAATCCTCATGTCTCGTGGAATGCACTCCCCTTCTGCAAATGTGCCTGCCACCACTCATCACAGAAAGACACTGCTGCTGCAGCTGGCATGCCATAACGAAGGCTGCCTGCAGTGACCACACAAGATTGTTGCCTGTTGAGGTATCCGCGCATTGGCGGAGCAAGCACGGATAGCTCTGGCACACCAGCATCTTCTTCTATCGAGATACATCACATTAACACTTCTCACTCCTGCACCCTTTCCCTCCCTTCTTCCCACCACCAGATGCCGTACACTATGTTTTTCAGTCCCTTTCGCCGCCGCTTTGTCCTCCGATATAACATGCCGCCGTCATGGAACACTTTTGACACACATCCCGTCACCGCACACTGCGTTGCAATTAACATTTTGACCGCACGGCGAACAGGAAAATGGGACGCCGCAGTGGAGCCAGATATAACTAATTTTAGTGCGCACACTGCTACGTACATGAGGCCCAGCCATGGACACAATGGCTTAGAGCCTTGCCACACACACCACAACACTATCCTCCGATACACCACAGTGGCGTTTCCCAAAACCTTTGACGCACAGCACGCTTCCCTCGATCCAACCACTGGCCGTGTGAGACTTCGGTCTGTGGAGCAAATAGGGAAATGGGTCGGCAGAGCGGACTCAGATATCACACATTTTTTGGGACATACATTTCAGTTCTTTGCAACAAAAGTAGTGGTCCGATTTCCACCAAACACACAAAAGCACGCTTTCTGACTGAAGTCCCTGCTCCTGCCGCAAAGGTTTTTCCCCATTCAGTTCAATAAATGTTTTGGGACCCCCCCTATAACTTTGCGCCCCCCTGCATGAAACCTCACCCAACTTGGCGAAGGAATTCAGAGCTGGCCATATAGTTTTTTTTCCAAAGTTTGGTGACGGTTCCTCCAGGGGAGCGAAGTTATATATATCCATAGGAAGAGCACTTTTTGGGCGGCTTATAACTTCGCTCTCCCTGGACAAATCCTCACCAAACTTTGCAAAAAAAAAGTATATGACCCTTCGGCCATGCACCCAAGACTCTAGGCCCTGGCCACAACCACAGCAGCATATCACACCCATAGATCACACCCATAGAATCAAACATGGGTGTGATGTATGGGTGTGATATGTTTCGGAGTTGTGGCCAGAGTGTTCCCAAGACCGAAGTTATAACTACTGAAGTTATAAGCTACTATAGGTGTGATGTGTTGTGGTGTTTGTGGCAGGGTGCATGGGTGAAGACCGTAGGCTGTAGGCTGTACACTCAAGACTCTAGGTCCTGACCACAAGCAGCGCACCATATCACAGCCACAGATCACACCTATAGATTGAATATCTATCATATGGTTTCAATTATACTTACTGCTTGATTTGTTGAGATTCAATACATTTTTTACATGAGTTTGGTACCTGGAGGAAGTATTCTTTTTCAATTTCTGTGATAAAAGAAAAGAGCATGTTAGTGTATGTATTTTATAAAGACTTATTACATTGCATAATAGATATTTCAGCTTTTTTTTTACCCTCATATTTGGTTTACAAACCAGTGTACTGTGGATTTTGCTCAGTTTCTGTGTTTGTTTTTAAAATCATTGGGTCTGTGGGAAAAAAAATCCTTGTCGGATTAAAAAAACATTTTTTTGTTATGCTACAGTCTATTTGTTTGTTTCTTTTCAGTGTTTACTTCTTGTTTCTGGTTAATGTTCTATCTGTTGGATTGTTGCAAATTTCTGAAGCAGTTAGATACCTGTTGGCGTATTCTAACTGTCTATTTTTTGTTACAATTTAGTGGTATTCATTTATCTCTTTGGTTGTTATAGGATCTTGGGCTAGTTAGATACCTGTTGGCGTATTCTAACTGTTTATAGTTTTTATTTGAAGTTTTGTTAATGTTTAAGTACAGATTAGTTATTAAATTTTGGTTTTAAGAAGATTAAATAAGCGTTTGTAAGATTTGCTGGTAATGTCTGCTTTAGAGTAATGGTACTATCATTAAATTCGAACCATCCACATTTCTTTTTTATATATGCAGTGTAGTGACCTGCATTGGTTGTGGCTCCTGCATGTTAGATTATACCCATTGTTGTGATGGTTTTCTTACCAAGTGAAACTTGACCATGTGTGAATCCAGTCAGTTTGCAGTTGTTTTTGGTACCATCTACATTGTAACGTAGAAGCATTAGTATTAAGTATTTACTAAGTGTTTGTATTAGTAAGGTGGAGCGATTATCTGAATTGCAGGTAGTTCATAATCTCCCATGGTTTGCATGTTGTACAAGTTGCTGAAATGGAATGGATTCACAATTTGGTATGGATACATACACGAAGCGCTCGTTAGGGATTTCTTCTTGTGTAACATTGTTGCAGAGAGTGCAGGTATGTTTCCACATGTATGAAATCTGGAATATTTCATTTATAGGTATGTTTTTGTTTTCCAATACTTGTAGTAAGTACATTAGAAATTCTTGTGGATCTTCTTGCGAGTTTATAGTGAATTTCACCATTCCAGCACAGTAGTCCAATTCTTGTCTTATTCCGTGAACACTATACGTGTTGTCAGGATTGTTTGTTGCATTTCTATGAAGGACTAACATTTGCAAACACAATTGGTCTGTACTGTGTAAGTAAATGTTGTCAACAATTGGTGGCAATTGAAATAGAATATTTATTGCTACATTTGCATAACAACTTACACCAGTTACATTTCAAAATTTGAATGGACCAGATAGTTCTGTGTCCAAGTCATTTTTTCGGAGTGTGTGTTGCTTCTTTGAAGAAGTACCTGAGTTACTTTGACTAATAGGTTCTTCTTTACCTATGGTAAATGATGAAGTATTAGTTTCTTTTACTCTCTTTGGAGGATTTGCAGTCAGATTCTGTTGCATTTCAGTTTGAATTAGTTTTCTTTTACAACGTTTTCCCTTTTGTGGAACAGGATATGCTTTTATATCTACCTTTGTTTTCATCGGGTTTTATATTATTTTTGTATGCAAAGTTTTGGGCTATGTGGTATAGACACATGTTTTCCAAAGTGGTACTCCTGTTCGGGTAGTATGTGTCTAGTAAATTGTTTTTCAAAATGTCTTGGTTGTTGGGATCATTTTTGGCTATTGTTTCTATGTCGTCATATGATTTGAGAACTCTTTTTCTAGATTTAGCAGGACCAAGACTTAGCCATACTATATTTTCAGATTTTCCATACAAAGCAGTACCGTTTAAACAATCTGCAGCTTTGTAGGTGCCACATTCTCTATGAGAGAGCATTTTTATGCCTAAGCTGTACAATTTCTGAGATAGTGTTTTGTCTGATCATAGGTCATTCCAGAGGCCTTGAAGCTCTGTTTTTTCTGCTTTTGTTAAGTAGGCTGTAACATATCGTGCAACTGCAGTAGAACTGTCTGCAATGTACTGCACAGCTATGTTTGCATTCCATAAGTGGGCAATGATTTGATTGTAATCATTGATATATTTTGATTCTTCTGTTCTTTTTATGTGATACGTGTTCTTAGGTGATTTACCTTTAACACTATGTCTAACTGAAGACATGAAGTTTTTTACTTCACCTGTTTCTGTAACTGGTCTAGGGAAACCAAAGCGGCATTTGGTGTAGTATTTCCCTTTCTTTTTGTATTTGCGATGACAATATTGGCCACATTTGTGTCTTTGAAATTGTACAATTTGTGCATGAAGGTCACTATTTGTCGTTTGTGAAGGGATGAAGCAGTATTGGGCTTACCTAAATCTGTACCCAACTCAATAATAATTCACGAACTTGGGCTAAACTTGGCTTCAAAATTCTGGTGGCACAAGCTTACGAACTCTAGTAAAATGCTTTTTCCTTCAACCAAATTCATTGTACCAAGACTACAGTCGTATGATTATTAAACAAAATCCAATCTCTATCAAACGACATACTGATAAGATGGAAGAACTATTACTTAGTATAGCGATGGACCACAAAGAATTGTATGAACGACAGAATGTGGTAAAAAGAAAAAGTTTCCAAATGGATTGGGCAAACATCATAGAGGGTAATGCAGCATATAAATCTTATAATGATCATTACTATTTCTTTCATAAACAATCACCCAGACTGCAATGTTTACTGTTATTTCCCTGTCCTAAAGCAAGATATGTTTATTTGAGATTTAAATTAAATCTTATATATACGGGAGAGAGAACCAAGTACTGGTCAGAAGCCTTACATCTTGGTGTGGCAAGGTGTTGCAGATTTTGTGGTATCAAAGACAGTCCTGAGTCGCTCAAACACTTGGTAATATACTGCAATGAGCTTGAAACTGTTAGAAGATTGCATTTAGGAAAATTTTACAATGGTAGTTTAGCTCTTGCAAGAGTGCTGCTATGGTCATAATGCATGTGGGGGAAATCGCAGACATTGATATTGCCACTAATATGCTTTATTGTTGTTCTTGAGGAAATACTTAAAGGTTTGCGATATGAAGGATTAATATCTATAAGAACGATGAAATGATACAGCTGTAATGAAGAATCTGTATGAAATCATTTGAATAGATTAGAAGCTATGTTTGATTTTCATTTATTAGTGGAATATGATATTCATGTCTTCTAATACTTTTAAATGTTCTAAATATACAAAAATAAAATATTTGTTTATAATGTTGTTTTAAAGTGTAACAAACATTTGTAAAGGTATGTTTAACCAAAAACAAATGAATACAAAATAAAAATTTAAAAAATTAAAAAAATTAAAAAAGAAGGGATTTCACAAGTGACATATTTTTGGATGAACTGCAAAACAGTGGCATCACTGTCCTGACCAAATTTAGGAGCATCTTTAATCCATAAAAGCATGTGGATCTGTGGTGCTCCTCTGGCTTGATATTCTTTTCTCCAAAAGAAGTGTTGCACTTCTCTGAGTGGAGGAACAGTTTTATTACAAATAAAGTGTAGCATAGCAATGAAATGAAGGTGGAAATATTTTGAAACATTAACAGGATCTAGAGAGCAAAGTTCTCCAGGTGTTAGTATATCTATGTTTGTTTTGTTTTTGTTTGATACGCGTAGGAAATCATGTAAATCTTCCCATGTATATTCTGCACAACTTAATGTAACAAACCAAGTGGGAGGTCCAAGGTTTCTGATCATACAACGTACATCTCCATGACATCGGAACCAGTATTCTTTTGTACCACACATGTTTGAAAACAGATTTGTAATACTTGATTGAAAAATCTCATCTTTTTCTTGCACTTTTTGTATTAATTGCGTAGCTGCCATATTTTGAAAGTGTGTTCCCGATTTCAATATGTGTGCAACTCCGTAACATAGAGTTGCTAGTTCACTTTCAAAGAGTAGGTTGAATATGTATTCCACATTTTGTCTAAATCTGGGATCTTCAGAATACATTCGTAATGAATGGTATTCTGATGCTGTTATTTGAGTGGGTCTATCATCGTATCTTCCTCCTTTGCCAGTAGGAAATAGTAGAGGAAAAGCATGTGCTTCTATACTTTTTTACCATATGCTCATTGGTGATCCTTTGGTTTATCGTATTTGGTACGTTTCTAGTGCATCATCTATGCTGTCTTTAGAGTGCAATGGATGAATTGTATAATGGTCTAAAATATTGGATACTGCAGCTGGATCCAGAAGTTCAAATTGACCAGTTTCTCGTGACTCTTGAATTATTTCAGTTGTTCCCCTTAAGTTTTCTTCAATATTTATTTCTTTCTAGTACTCATTATTGTCTTTTAGATATTGCAATGCTTGTCTAACTTTATGTAAATCGACGAGTTGTTGCCAAATATTTTTGTCTTTTGTTGGTACACCATTTACTAAGAAAATTAAAGATTGTTCTATTGGACGTTGCACTTCTAGAGTGTGCACATTTTCTGTCAGATCTAATGGTAAATAAACTACTTTGCCACGAATGCCTTTCACCAATTCAGAGGGAGGTAATTTTGCTGTTTTTGGTTGAAGGCGTATTATTGCTTGAAATGGGTGTAGTGTTTGAATTATGATGCTCTCATATAAATTGAGTTGTTGTAGGGGATATGATAGTGGGAATAATTCTAGGTTATTTGTGATAGCGGGTGAAGGAGTTTGGTTGTTGTCAAGTTTTGTAGTGCAGTAACTGCAAAGTATTAAGGGGTCAGTTATTTCGTATTTGTTTTCTGCTATAAGGTAGAGAGCTAATTCAAACCATTTCGAATCTTCATTGTCCTCTATTTTGTATGTTATGTCTATAGTTTTTGTGTTCGTTTTATAAAACGTTCTGCAGCAACACACACACACATGGTTTGGTATTTCAGCGGATGTACTTTTAAATGTTAGTATTTCTTTGTTGTATGTGTGTAGTAGAAGGTTGCCATGTGTACAACTGTTGCTAGTCTGTTGTAAAGGTATTGCATTTTGTAAGTGGCTTTCACTTCCAAAATATTTTTTCTTGATATGGTCAATTTCTTCAAGTAGTTCTTTGGCTGTACCATGTAGAAGATTGTTATTTAAATTAGCTAGTGCTAATGCAGGACTTTTAGTATAGTACAGTTTATAGAGTAGATTTCTTATAGTTGGATGATGTGTTGATATCATTTTGATATGATGGAAGGTGCTTTTGCAAATAGGTCCGTAAATGCAGGCTAATGAATGTCCTTGTAGCCCTGTGTATTTACGCACTGGACAGGTATCCATATTTTGCAGCAGTTTCATTTTGATTTTGTCTTTGCCTTTCACATACTGATTGAGGAATTGGCGTAAAGATTTGAAAGATTTTTTGGGAATGTTACACATTGACGTGCATGGCCATTTGTATACTGGATGTTTTGGTCCAGTCGAATGGAGAGGTAATTCTGAGTTTTCTGGGGATATTTTTATAAGCCGTATTTCTTGTTCCATTATGGTTTTATTAATTTTTTCATAACCTCGTCCACTGCTATGTATTTGTTTGCTTTTGTTTGCTTTTGTTTGTATGCTTCTTCATTAAAATATGGTTCTGTGTTCGTGGTGTAATTCCATTCACCGCCACAGATATTTAAGAAGTTATTTTTGTTGATATTTTGTTTATTGAGAAGTCATTTTTGTAATTTAGTAATTAGTTTTGTTAGTGGTTTCATTCTGTTTAACACTAAAATAAATAATTTTCTTTTGAGAAGGATTGCACTGTCTATCAAAACTTCTAAGATTAATTTTCTACGGTAGGTTTTAAGGCTTGTGTATGATTTCTCTCCTGTTTTTATAAGATTCTGAAGGACTCTGTGGCGGAACATTTTTGCTAAAATATTTTCTTTGGTATGCTTACTTGCCATTATATCAAGATTTATAGGAGCAGTTTTAGCAGTAGTGGTAGCTGAATTCTTGATAATCGTTTTCTGCTTCGTTTTACATTTTGATAGAGGAGGCAAAGTTTCTGTACTTGAAGCATGTTTTGTTTTGCTAAATGACTGTATTAGCTGTTTGGTTTGAACTTTTTATATAAATTGTGCTAGAGATGGATGCTTATTTTGGATACTTCTTTTTTCATTTGCTCTATTTCTACATTGTTTTCTACGGACTTGCTTTTTGGTAGGCATTCTTTGGGGTCTGCTGAAAAAAATAAAGAAGGTATGGGTTGGGTTGTTCTGCGATGCATGTGTGCTGTGTGCATGAGTGTCTGAGTATGATGGTAGAGATGTATGTGATGGTGTGTGATTGTGCATTGGGCAGCTAACACTATTTGGGAAGGCTATTCTTGTATTTGTGTCTTACTATACTGGGGTTCAGATGACAGTAGAAAGTAAGCTAGTGGTGAGGAGAAGCAAAAATACTAAATCTAATGGTATAGAATTAAAACAGTTCTTTATTCTGCAATACTAACATTCTAGAGGCTGAGTTATGTAATTTGTGTGCTGAAAGACAGGGATTTGTGCGGCATTCTGCCTGCAAATCCCTGTTTAACAAATGGGGATTTGTGGGCAGAATGGTGCACTAATCTTTTTTCAAATCTTTTTAATCAAATACCATGAATCAACCGCACAGTGTGTTTGAGTAACAGTAAGAATATTATGGTAGTATTGTACTTACTTTTTTTTGTGTGGAATGATTAGGTTTCTTCTGAGTTGTTGTTTATACTTCAGGTCTCTGCTGCTTTTAAGGAGAGTGGTCTTCACTGTAATTGTAAAGGAAAGAAGTTAGTAATTTTGTGTGTATATAGTATGCAGTTTCCTTTGACTATGTGCAGTCTTTATATTGCATTTTAAATAGGTTAGTTCAACATGCTTTGCAAATGAGTAGAATAGAAAGTGTATGAAACTCGCTTGGTTTTTTAAGGCTGTGTTCTTGAATGTTAGGAGATAGAAGAAATAATGATATACTTATTTTGCAATTTTTGAAAGGTAAATGGCAGATACTGTATAAAAAAGCATGGCATGTATGCATTTGTGAAGGTGTGGGTAATAAATCAGAAGGATGTGATTTACAGGTAGTGGTGTTACTGCAGTTGGGAGTTTTTCAATGATAGTGTCTTTCTGTGTGAGTGTATGAAGGTGCATGACCTTATCCTGGCTGTGTGTAATTTTACAATACACTACTTAGTGCTTTTCTACAATTATACTGTTGTTTATAAAAATATGTTTAGAAAGTAGATAGGTTTGGAAGTGACAGTTATTATAGTAGATGGAAAAAATGACAATAAGTTCATTTTATAGGCTATACAGGTTAAGTGGTACTTACTCTGTTTATATTCTTTTACAAGTACTGTGCAGAAAATATGCATACCTGTAGTTTGTATTCATGCATGTGGATATGCATGCAGCTGCAAGTAGAAATCTTGGAGACTTGTACAGTAGTTTTTGTAGCATGTGCTTTCCAATGATATGAGACTTGTACTCAGAGTAATCTACAGTACAATTGAAGTGCTGAACTCTGATGATGCAGTTAGATGTAGAGGTCTTGGATATAATTGGTGGATGGTTTTGTGACTGTTTAGCTGAATCCAATGAGGGAATGGCACAGAGAGTGAAGTGGAAATGGTAGAAGGGCTGTCTAGGTTACGATATGTCCGCGGACATAACGGAAGCCAGCGTATTACATACGGGGATTTTGGGGTTGAGAGGCATGCAAATGAGAATGAGCAGAGGAATTGATTGGTCAGTAAAGTTTGGTGGGTGTGTTATGTAAGGAGACAGTTTGTCAGAAGGTCTTTTTCCTGAGAGAAGAACAGTTAGCTATGGGTATGTGTTTCAGAAAACAGATTGTGTGGATTTTGGGAGACTCATGGATACATTGGTTGGAGGTGCATGCACAGCGCTGTGGAGTAGCTACAGATCTTGGATTCCCTCATGTGGAAGTGCACTGGCATGGAGTACGCGGAATGAAGTGGCTAGACTTGCTACCTCTCTGTGCTAGTTTGCAGATAGAGCATCACCCAGACATAATTATAATTCATTGTGGAGGGCATAGTTTGGGACATGTGTCAGGAATTTCTTTGCAATTTGCGATGAAAGAAGGACTTGGGAAGGTCATGTACATGTTTCAAAATTCCCAAGTAATATTTTCTCGTATTGCGCAGAGACAAATGTGGCTGCGTTCTTCTTCATTTGGTCCACAAATGGAAAAAGCGAGGTGCGATGTCAATAAGGCTGTTTGTGCTTTTCTAAGAGATGTTGGCATGTCCTCTTTTCACAATGAAAATATTATGTTTCGTAGCACATACATTTTTTGTAGAGATGGAGTCCATCTTACTTATGCTGGTAATCGGATTTTTCTGAGACATGTACAAAATGCATTGCGTCTTTTTGTGGAATTACAGCTACCCATTTTTCAGTAGGTGTTCACTATTTCAAGTTTTTCAAATACAAAAAAACATCACCAAAAGGCTCTTTTTAGAGCCACCTCTTCCTCCCAGATAAAAGTGCAATGATTTTGATAGGGCAGCCCCCCAAAATTTTAGATGTTCGTGAACTGTCCGCGGACTTCTAAAAAAATGCACAGGGTCCTGCACCATTTATTTGTCACTTCTATTTTTATACTGTGAAAGGCGGCTCTGAAAAGAGCCTTTTTTTTGTATTTTTGTTGTTTTGTATTTTTCTTTTGTTTTTTACACACGACACACTAGGAGAGGAGGGGAAAGGAGGGTAAGGGGGGACACCAACCACAGGGATAAGAAAGGGCGGATGGAGAGAGGATGATGTAGGTTGGGCCTTACTTAGGTAGTGGGCAGGTCTTCTCGTGCTCTGAGACCAGAGTCTCAAAAGCACTTCGAAGTCTCTCCCCCCTGCAGAGTACTGCGTCGCAGTACATACACAAAACTGTGACCCTCGAAAGGTAAGGGTCATCAGCATTGTGAATGGCATGTGAGGCAGCTGGAGGGATGTGCTCTCCCACAGTGTCTCTTGTGGTGAGAGGAGCAGAAACAGAGGATGAAGTAGAGGAACTCAACCTACTACGCTCCTCGCAAGATACAACCTTGCAAACGGCCGCACCGTGGAACGACTTTAGGTGTCGCTTCATAGTAGTCGTACCAAAGCTGTACGAACCAAGCTTCCCGCGACTCAGCACCATTTTGCACTGGTTGCAGGTAACTTTGTTTGCACGTGCCTTGGATACGTTACCATGAATGGTAAATTACCGCCACACCCAAGACTCATGGCAAGTGCTGGTAATAGGGACTTCCACTACCTCATCCTCGTCATCCTCTTCATCCTCCTCTACATCCTCACGCCTGTTCCCCTCTTCAGGCCCTTGGGGTGGTGGTGGTGGTGTAGAGGGTGGGGGTGGTGCTGAGGCAGATGTAGCACCAGGTGGCAGTAGAGGAGCCATGGATGCCATCAGGTTTCAGAAATAAATCTGGAAAATTGGCAGCAAAATACACCGTGTTCTGTAAGGTAGCCAGAAACACAATGAGGATGAGCTCTGGGGTGTGGCCTTTTATAGGGGTGCTGCTGCGCAGGTTCGCGGTCGCCCGCACAGTTCACGGACACCTGCGCTGTCCGCGGTCAAAACAAACACCCCAAAAAGGCTTAAAAAGTTCTAAAAAGTATGTAGAAAGTCAGGGTTATTGTCTGGGACATGTGCTACGTTGCATTTTCACTATAAAATACCGTGGATTGCCTGAAAAGGTACTTTTAAAATGTTCGGGGACCCAGACAGTGTCCGCAATTCAGGACACACGATGAGCGTGGGTGTGGTCACATGATGGCGCCGCGAACATGTCCATGAAGGGAAGAGGTGTTCGCAGGACATCAAATGCATGGGAACAGTTGTGCACATGCCCGCAGGAGTTCTACGGACAGTGTTCGGGTCCTGAAATTAATTAAAAGTGCGACAGAAGCGACGCAAACAGTAACGGAAATGCGCAATGTTCGGAGAATTTACGGGTGCGGTGCGCATGTGCGTAGATGTTCTTTAGGCAGTACGGACAGGTTTAGTGTCCTTAGAACACCTACATTTTGGTAAATTGGACATCTCGGACACCGAGTGTGTTCTTAGAACAATTTCAATTTGCATGCGAACAATAAGGACAGGTATAGTGTCCTTAGGACACCTCCATTTTGGTTAATTGCGGACATCCCAGACACCGAATGTGTTCTTAGAACAGTTTCAACTTGCCTGCGAACAGTACGGTCAGGTATAGTGTCCTTAGGACACCTCCATTTTGGTTAATTGCGGACATCCCGGACACCGAGTGTGTTCTTAGAACAGTTTCAACTTGCCTGCGAACAATAGGTACAGGTATAGTGTCCTTAGGACATCTCCATTTTCGTTAATTGCGGACATCCCGGACACTGGGTGTGTTCTTAGAACAGTTTCAACTTGCTTGTGAACATTACGGACAGGTATAGTGTTCTTAGGGCACCTCCATTTTGGTTAATTGCGGACATCCCGGACACCTTGTTTGTTCTTAGAACAGTTCCAACTTGCCTGCGAACAGTACGGACAGGTATAGTGTCCTTAGGACGCCCCCATTTTTGTTTGATTACGGACATCCCGGACACCCGTGCTGTCCGCGGACACCTCAATTGCCTTTTTTTTAAAAAACAACACAAAAAAGAACTGAATTAGGACACATATAATAATTTCGCTTTATTATATATAGATGTAAAATTTATGAAAGAGAAGGGGAAGCAGAAACTGAGACAAACACAGGAGAATTGGGGGTTTCAAGAGGATTGATAGGAGGAGATGAAGGGATGGATGTCTCATCAAAACGTTTTTCTTCGTGGAGATGGTTTGGGGATAATTGACTGGGATATGGAGAGGGGGGACAGGTACATATGGGACAATGGTATCAATTTTTTTCTTTTATGTGATCCTCCACAATGTTTTTTAAATTATTGAAATTTGCCATGAGCATGTCCATTTTTTCTTCCATGCGCTGGAGAGTCTTATCAATATATCTTTTGTTGTAATATTTTCAATGTTTGTATGGTCTGTACAAAAAAAAAGAAATATATATAGGTTTTATTAGCTACTTATTATATGTTTCACAGTACCCAAAACTGTAAAAAGAAAGTAGTTATCATTTCAGTATTCAATATGGCAAAATTATGAATATTGCACCTCCATCATGTATGCTGCTCACAATGCCTATATTTCTACATGATTAGCTTAGTATACTTGATAGAACTTCATAATAGAATGCTATTTATATCAATGCATTGCTTAATGCTCTAAGTAGCTCATGATATTTATTCCAATGATCCTTGACACTTTTTTGTCAACATTATAATAATCCCTTGTACAGACTTTTCATGAAAAGTAAATGCACATGTGATGTCATCAGTGATGTCATCAATGACATTTGTGATGTCATCTTTGATGTCCTGGGTGTTAGTCTTAGCAGTGCACAATGGTGGCGCGAGTTATGGTTGCTTAACTTACCATAACTGGCGAATTTCAGGGGTTTTTCGGTTTTACTTGGAATCATAACGTCCCTTTAGCAAACTTTTTTTTACTGAATATATGAATATATATATAGCTATGGTTAAATTGCTCAACTCATAGACTCATAGGAAGAGCTCTTTTTGGGAGGCTTATAGCTTCGCTCCCCTGGACGAATCCTTACCAGACTTTGCAAAAAAAGTATATGGCCCAGTCTGAATATTTTTGGAAAGTTTGGTGAGGTTTCGTCAATGGGGGGGCAAAGTTATAGGGGGGGGTTTCAACATTTGTTTTTTTCAATAGTCACAATGGAAAAAAAGATTTGCTCACGCCTACGGCCCAAACCGCTAGACAGATTTTCACCAAATTTGTGGCAGGAGCGGCAGCTTGGTTCCGAAAGCATGCTTTTGTAAATTTGGTGTAAATCTGTCCAGTAGTTTTCTTTAAAACAGGTAAAATGTAGGTAAAAAAAATTATTGATATCTGGGTCCGCGCCGCGAACAGGACTCTGATTGGCCCGGAAGGCGATGTGATGTCCGTGGACAATCAACGTGCCCGCTGATTGGTTGGTGAAAAGCATGATGTGTGTTATATTTTTCTGAAAAAACCTGCCATGTTCTATCCACGGACAGCTGTGGCTGTCCGCGGATAGCGCGGTGGGGAACAGGGCTGGGAAACATGTTTTGGGTCATTTGCTGTTGGGAAGTGGGGCTCGGAAGGGTGGGAGTGAAAGAAAGATGATATGGGGCTATTTGTTTAGGTGGAAGAAGAGCGTGCAGGGTGCGGCAGTCCGCGGCCACCGTGGTAGTCCACGGACAGGGCCTTGGGCAGACAGCTTATGTGGTGACTGCAGGAAGCCTTTATTAGGGGAGTGGAATGTAGATGATATGAGTTTGTTTGCATAGGATAAAAAGTAGGCCATGTACCCGGGAATCTAGGCAGTGGCACAACCACCACAGCAAAATATGGCCATGCAACCAAGAATCTGGCCACAACCCTTGTAATAGTAAGTGTTCGGTGGGCAGTTGGAGAAACATGGTGGTTGTGGCCAGTGGCCAGATTCTTGGGTGCCTGGCCATATTATGCTGCAGTGGTTGTGGCCAGAGCCTAGATTCTTGGGTGCACAGCCATAGGCCATAGACCATGCACCCAAGAATCTAGGCACTGGCCACAACCACCACGGCATAATATGGCCATGCACCCAAGAATCTGGGCACTGGCCACAACCATTGTAATAATACGTGTACAGAAATGGAATTTGGCCATTGGAAACAACCATTATAATAATATGTGTATAGTAATTATACATACTGTATAGGCAGTGTATAGTTTTTGGCAGTTAGTGACACAATACCATTCAAGTGGGAATGGTACTTTTCATTGATGTAGCAATGGGGGTACAGGTTGACTTTGTTGTACATGGTAATGCAGGAGACATCTTTGCTTCTTTCTCTGTCAAAAAAATAGCATAATATGTTAGGTAGGATAGTTCACAATGTTGCATTGCCTACAATCTCACATATCCATGTACTTTTTAAACCCTCATAATTAGGTAATTCCAAGTACTATGCTTCAAACCACATTACTGTGCATTTTGCACAGTTACTGTGTTTGGTTGCATAATCATTGGGTCTGTGGAAAAAAATCCATGTAGGATTAAAAAAAGACTAGTACATTTATCTGACGTTACGTGTCACACTATGTTTCTTTGAACTGTGCAGTGCATAAAGGAATGTTTAAGGTGCACATTTAAGTGTATTTGTTGTTACAAGCAGTGTTGCAGTAGGAAGAATTGTAATGGTGTAGATGTTTTGCTTTTCAAAAGTGCTAGTGGTATGTCTGCAGTTAGATACCATTTGGCGTATTCTATCTGTTGATAGATTTACAGTTTTCTAGGGTATCTTCTGAAGCACTTTTATTTCTGTTGTTGGATTTGAACTCTCCCTATTGGAAAGAAATAATGCAGTATTATGGGTGTCTTAAGTTACCAATTGGCGTATTCTAACTGTTGATAGTCTTATAGTTTTGAAGCGTATGTTTTGAAGCACTTTTATTCATGTTGGTGGATTTTAACTCTTTCACTAGTGGAAACTAATATTGCAGTATTATGGGTGCAGTTAGATACCAAGTTGGTGTATTCTAACTGTTGATAGTTTTATAGTTTTGAAGGGTATGTTTTGAAGCACTTTCATTTCTGATGCTGCATTCAACTATTTCAGTATTAGAAAGTAGCATTACAGTATTATGTCTGCAGTTAGATAGCAGTTGGCGTATTCTAACTGTTGATAGATTTACAGTTTTCAGGGGTACCTTTTGAAGCACTTTTATTTCTGTTGGTGTATTCTAGCTATTTTGCTATTTAAAAGTATTATTGGAGTGGTATGGCTGCAGTTAGATACCAATTGCTTATTCTAATTGTTGATAGTTTTACAGGTTAGTGACTCAACCTTGTAGACCCTCATGAGTACGTATTAAGTACTATGGGTGAAACAACATTAGTGTGTGTTTTGCACAGTTGTTGTTTCTGTTTGCATAGTCATTGGGTCATTGGGGGAAGAATCTATATAGAGTTATCAAAAATCTGCTAAATTTACATCTGTTGGCATATTGAAACTGTTTCCCATTTTACAAACAGAATTGTAGCACTATGGATGTGGTTAGATACCGTTTGACATATTCTAATTGTTTATAGTTTTACAGTTGAGAAGGGTATCTTCTGAAGCACTTAGATATCTGTTGGTGTCTTAAGTGCACTAATTTACGATAGGTTTACAGGTCAGTGACTACATTTAGGTCTAAGGAATATTAAGTAGGCATTTGTTAGATTTGCTGGTAATCTATGTTTCCGAGTAATGGAAGTGTCATTGCATTCAAACCAACCACACCACCATGTATGCAGTATAGTGACCTGCAGTGGTTGTGGCACCAGTGTAGTAGATTATGCCTACTGTTGTGAAGGTTTTCTTGCCAAGAGATACTTACAGTTGTTTTTGGTACCATCTAGGTTGTACCTTAAAACATTACTATTACATATTGGCTGTGTGAGTTTATGTGTAAGGTCGAGCAATTGTCTGAATTGTAATCAGTGCATAATATGCATGATTTGCATTTTGTACCAGCTGATGAAATGTAATGGATTCCTAATTAGGTATAAATACATACACAAATCGTTCATTAGGGACCTTCTCCTGTGCAACATGGTTACAGAGAGTACATACATGTTTCCACGTGTATGAAATCTAGAAGATTTCATTTATAGGTATATTTTTGCTTTCCAGTACTTGCAGTAAGTACATTAAACATTCTTGTGGATCTTCCTGTGTGTTTATGGTGAGTCTTACCATACATGCAGAGTAGTCCAATTCTTGCCTTATTCCTGAGACACTATAAGTGTTGTCAGGAATATTTGTTACATTTCTGTGAAGGACGAGCATTTGCAAACACAACTAGTCTGAGCTGTTCAAGTAAATGTTTTGAACAATTGGTGGCTATTGGAACAGAAGATTGATTGCTACATTTGCATAGCAATTTACACCAGTTGTTTTGGAAAATTTCAATGGACCAGAGAGTTCTGTGTCATTTGCTGGTCCTCCACCTGTTTTTTAGAAGACATATTTCTCTTTGTTTGTGCTGTTGGATTTGCACTTGTGTTTGCACTAGATAGTTTTGTGGTTGTGTTACTTGATGGAGTAGCATCTGTTTTAAGTTTCTTTGGCAGAACTGTTGGGAGATCTTTTATAAATTCTGTTTGCATTACTTTTCTTTTAACAAGTTTACCTTTTTGGGGAACAGGGTACATATCGAGATGGGGTGTGTAGAGTACACATAGGGCCTCATTACGAGGTTGTAGGTAGTCATGGCGCTATTAGCGCCATGACTACCTCCGATACCGGTACCGTGTCCGGTCCTGTTCAATGGGGATTTACTGGTCTATTCCGACTTTTGGGGGACCGGTAAGTCCCCATTGAAAAAGCCATTCCCCATTCCCATTTCAGCCCCCATATGGCTCAATGGGAAGGTGCTAATAATGGTACAGCAAATTGCGGTACCATTATTAGCTCTGAAGTCCCTTAACGGGTCCCTTCCATAACACCTGGTAAAACCAGGCATTAAGGAAGGGACCCGCTAAGGGACCTCGTAGTAGGGCGGTAAGGGATTACCGGCACCGGTGCCCTTACCGGTGTCGGTAATCCCTTACCGCCCACCTCATAATGAGGCCCATAGTCTGGTGTACTCTACGATGCAAGGAATGTCAGCCTTGACTTTGCTTGCATCAGAATTGACTAGAAATAGTCCTTTGAGTGTACGTAGATGAGACAGTGCTACATAACTCATACCTTCTTTAAAGACTGTGCTGCCAAAGTCAATTAATGCCTGATCAAGGGTTAGGCCTTGCGATTTGTGATTAGTGACTGCATATGCAAGAGACAGAGAGAATTGTTCTCTGCGTACATACATGTATTTAAAAAGAAGGAATTGTGCTGTTGAGCATCCTATTATTTTAGCTTCTGAAAGTTTGTCAAAGTGGATGTTGACAAACTGAATGGTGTTGTCAAGTGGATACGTCTGGAAGCCAACAACTGTTCCAATTGCGGAATTAACTATGCCTTGCTCCACGTCAAAGTTACTTTTCAGAATGACTCTGCAGTTTAAACACAACATTAACATTGTCTCCAAACCAGCTGTGTTGGAAATACATTTTTCTAAGCTATTCAGTCATGCTGCTGCTTGTTGACACATAGGGAGTGTCATGCCTTGCACTTCCAGTTTGTCTTTGGAGCTAATATGCACTATTGGTTGTATTTCATTTTTTAAATGTTGTCACTGAATTGCATACAGCTTGCTAGGATTGGCATTAAGGACATCCATTTGACATGTTTTTGTGCTAATTGTTCCATGGCATCAGAAGCAGATGTGTCATGCCCATATAGCTCATGGATGAGTCTACTATTTAAGATAGATTGTGCATCTTTGGAAAGAAGACCACTCCTAATGCTTTTTAAAATGTTAACATATGTGACGTCTGCAGAATGACGCATGGTTTGAGTTAGTTCTATGTATTGGAAATGTTGCCAGAGATTTACATTTCCTATGCTGCCAAGTGTGTTGCGACATTGTTTGTGTCCTAAGGTTTTAAAAATAGGTTCACCTTTCACTGGTGTTAATTGTGTTTTCCTCCAAAGAGTTCTTCCTTTTCTGTTTTGAGGACTTCTTGTAATCTCAGGTGAATTAAAGTCAACATTAGGTTGGATAACATGCTCACCTCCTCTATTAGGAGCATGTGTTACGCCGTCCGCTGGACACACCCCGCGAACAAGCGCCCATAGGTCTACTGTTCCTTCCCTCTCTGGTTCTGGTCCACATTCACCTTCTACCCCCACATCTCCACTCCCTCAAGCAGTGCAGCGGCGGGTTATGATATACAGGAAGGGCAAACTAAGACATCCTGTTAGCTATGGGCATACTAACCTGTTACTTTCACCTCATCAGTGGCAGCTACCCTGGCGTCTCGCAGCCGGCTGGCGGATCCGCCGACTCCTCCCGCTGCATCGTCACGCCTCCAGGAGGACCCGGCAGCATATTGATACTTTGGGTCAAGTGACGAGGAAACGTGCAGGATCGCGCGTCATGTGACGGGGCCACATGACACTCCTCTGCCCATTCAAAACCTGAGAGGGAACACTCATTCAGTGCTTCACAGCTGATCCATTTCAGCACTGTTCGGCATCTTCTTGCATTACTGTCACGGTACTGGACTACAGACTGTTTTCTTGGATTTCCCTTGTCAAGCCCTTGGTTATTGTATTGCTACGCTGTTTCAGGACTCTTTGGACTGTTTTTCGGATTCCTTTGGATTGCCCTTGGCTTCGACGCAGACGGCTGGTCTTGACCTCGGAACTCTTCACGGACTGCATACGGATGTCCACCTCTACTACCTCCCAACGTGTCCTACCCGCCCACGCAGGTTTTGCAGTACTATACCATCTCAATTGCCTTCCTGTGTGATGCCTTGCCCGCTGCTGCTTGTCGCATACTGCAACTGCACGGAACACCTCCATTCCATATGTGCTATTCAGAACCCAGACCCCTCCATCTTGGTAAGCCCCTTGGTATTCATTTACGCTCTGTTTTCATTGGTTCGCTTGCCATTGTACTTACCCATTGCTTGACTTACAGCGGTCGGGGGGTGTCCGGTGTTCCTGATTCCTGGCATTTCCGGCACTCAAATACCTGTGGCCTCAAGGATCGCTCAGGGAGTTATTTGTATCTTCCTGAGTGGTACTTGTGGTCAGAGGCCCCATAATCTTCACGACCATCATGTCATAACAGCATGTTCATTTGTTTCAGAATTCTGCTTAGTTCAGTAGCATCTTCTGTTGATAGTTTGTAGTACTCTAATTTGTTTTGGGATTCTACTGGAAGGAGCAGTAGTCAGTGTAAAGTAACACCTCCTATGTTCTAGGCAGCTCAAACTGTGGGGGCTGTTACAACAGCGGAAAGCTTGTTGTTTGTTAACCTTTGGAGGAATTTGCTGATGATTTTTATTAAGAATGTTTTGCCTGAACCAGCTTCACGGCTTACAAAGAGGAGTGCAGGTTTATAATTTTGGCAGCTACACATTTTACTTTCATGCTGCAAACCATGTTCAATTTCTTTAGTCACTTCTAGGAAAATGCTAAGTTACTCATCATTGAGTTGTGATTTGAGCAGTACCAAGTTTTCTTCTGATTTCTCATATTGATACATGGTGTTTTCTATTTTATTCATGGCTAATTCTGCTTCATTTACTATGAGTGGCTCTCCAAGTAGTTCTTGGCTTCCTGTAACAGAAGGTTAACTGCCCTCAGGAGTGTCTTCATTTAGTTGTGCTTCAACTTTGTCCTCTTGTTGGCGTTCATTATGTTTTTGTTTTGCTTGAAATTGACATTTGTTATACTGCTTTCATTTGCATTGAAAGCAGCTTCAAATAAGTCATTGGTGCCCAATAAATTGTCTTCTTTTCTCCATGGTTTAGAAAGCTGGAGTAGGGACATGTAGTAAAGTTCTCTCTGTTGAGGAGGCTTAAATGATAACTTTATATGGTTAATTAGGCTGGGTTTGGTAAGTTTAAGAGGCTGCCTTCACAAGTTTTGACTATGTATTTTCCATTATTTTCATCTGGTTTAATATTATTCTTGTAGGTGAAATGTTGGGCTATGTGGTACAGGCACCTGTTTTCCAAAGCAGTACTTCGGTTTGGGTAGTATGTGTCTAATAAATTATTTTTCAAAATATCCTGGCTTATGGGATCATTTTTGGCTATTGTTTCTATGTCTGGGTACGATTTGAGCACTCTTTTTCTGGATGCAGCAGGACCAAGGCTTAGCCAGACTATGGGCATCATTACGAGTATGGAGGCAGCCATGCCCTTAATAAGGGCATGGCTGCCTCCATACTGGGTTCCAGTACCGGGTTCCTCCAATGAGGACTTTCCAGGCTATTCCAACCATGGAGGACCCGGTAAATCCTCATTGGAAAAATCCATCCCCACTCCCATTTGAGCCCCCATAGGGCTCAATGGGAATGGGGAGGGAGCTAATAATGGGCCCGTTAATAACGGGCCCATTATTAGCTCCTTGGTCCCCTCGCGGGACCTGGAAAGGACATCTGCTTTTACCACCTCGACCTCGTAATCAGGCATCCCGTAATGAACGGTGCCGGTCCCGTACTGGCATCCTTCATTACGGGGGCGCCATGGCCGTAATGAGGCCCTATGTGTTTAGATTTGCCATATGAAGATGTGCCTGTTAAACTGTCTGCAGCTTCGTAGCATCCACATTCTCTATGGGAGAGCATTTTCATGCCGGAGCTGTACAATTTTTGTGACAGTGTTTTGTCAGATGATATGTCATCCTAGAGGTCTTTTAGCTCTGTTTTCTCAGCTTTGATTAGGTAGGCTTTGACATATCTTCCAACAGCAGTGGAATTGTCTGCAATGTATTTTACTTCTATGTTTGCATTCCACAAGAGGGCAATGATTGCATTGTAATGATCGATGTACTTTGAAGCTTCATTTCTTTTAATGCACTATTTGTTTTTAGGTGATTTGCCTTTCACATTGTGTCTAATAGAAGACATGAAGCTGTTTACTTGTCCTTTTGCTGAAACTGGTCTAGGGAAACCAAAGCAGCATTTGGTATAGTATTTACCTTTTTTTTTACATCTGCGTCGGCAATATTTGCCACATTTATGTTTTTGGAAGTGTAACATTTGTGTATATAGCTCACTATGTGTGCTTTCTGAAGGGATGTTGCAGGTTACATATTTGTGAATAAACTGCAAAACAGTGGTATCACTGTCATGACCAAATTTAGGAGCATCTTTTATTCACAAAAGCATGTGGATGTGTGGGGCTCCTCTGGATTGATATTCTTTTCTCCAAAAGAAGTGTTCACTTCTCTGAGGGGAGGAATTGTTTTATTACAGATGAAGCTAAGCATGGCTAGAAAGCAGTGGTGAAAGTATATTGATACATTTACAGAGTAAAGAGAAAAGAGTTCTTCTCCTGGTCTTTTTATGCCCATCCCTTCTTTGTTTTGGTTTGCTGTGGATAAGAAGTTGTGCAAAGTATCCCATGCATATTCTGCACAACTCAAAGTGGCAAACCATGTGGGTGGGCCAAGGTTCCGTAGCATACACCGTACATCAGCGTGACGTCAGAACCAGTATTCTTTTGTACCATGCATTTTTCCAAGAGATTTGTGATACTTGACTGCAAAACTTCATCTTTGTCTTTCATCTATTGAAGTAGTTGAGGAGCAGACATATCTAAAAAATTGGAACCTGTTTTCAAAGTGTGCGCAACTCTGTAAGATAGAGTTGCTAGTCCACTTTCAAACAGGAGATGGAATATGTATTCAACATTTTGTCTGAATCTGGGGTCTGCAGAATACATTCTGAAGAGCGGTATTCTGATGTTGTTATTTGTGTGCATCTTTCATCATATCTTCCTCCTTTTCCTGTAGGAAAGAGTAGAGGAAAGGCTTGTGCTTCTACACTTTTCTTGCATATGCTGATTGGAAATCCTTTGGCTTGACGCATTTTATATGTTTCTACTGCATTGTCTATTGTGTCTTTGGAGTGGAGTGGGTGGATTGTATGCTGGTCTAAAATATTGAATGCTGTAATAGGATCTACAAGTTCAAATTGGGCAGTTGATGAGGAATCCTGAATTATTTCGGTGGTTTCCCTTAGGTTTTGGTCAATGTTTTTTTCTTTGTAGTACTCATTGTTCTCTTTAAGATATTGTAGGGCTTCTCTAAATTTGTTTAAGTCTACCAGTTGTTGCCACTTTATTTTGTCTTTCATTGGTACACCATTCACTAGGATAATCAAAGATTGATCTATTGGCTGTTGCACTCCTAGGGTGTCTACATTTTCTGTAAATCTAATGGCAAATAAACTTCTTTGCCACGAATGCCTTTTAGTAATTCAGAAGGAGGCAATTTGTCTGTTTTGGGTTTAAGGCGTATTATAGCTTAAAAATGATGTACTGTTTGGATTGTATTGCTCTCATACAAATTAAGCTGTTGAAGAGGTTTTGGGAGTGAGAATATTTCCAAGTTATTAGTGATAGCCCGTGAAGGCATTTGGTTATTATCAAGCTTTGTATTACAGTATGTGCAAAGTATTGAGGAGTTAGTAATGTTGTATTTGTTTTCTGCTATAAGATAGAGAGCTAATTGGAACCATTGGGATTCCTCATTGTCTTCTATTTTGTACGTTATAGCTAGAGTTTTGGTGCTCTTTTTTATAAAACGTCCTGCGACAACACACACATACTTGGTTTGGTACTTCAGCAGATTTGCTTTTAAACGTTGCTATTGCTTTTATGTACACGTTTATTAGAAGACTGGCATTTGTACGTTTTTCGCTACTCTTCTCTACTGGATTTTGTAAGTGATCTTCACTTCCAGAATATTTACTTTGGGCGTGGTCCATTTGTTGAAGGAGTTATTTGGCTAAGCCATGTAGGTGAATGTTATTAAAATATTGCAGTTCTAAAGCAGGAATAGTGATTGAGGAATTTGCGGAAAGATTTGAAGGATTGTTTCTGTACTTTACACATTGAGGTGCAGGGCCATTTGTAGACTGGACGGATTGGTTCGCTGGAATGAAAAGTTGATTGTAAGTTTGTTGGGGAAATGTTTTCAATGAGGGTTTCTTGTGCCTTAATGGCGTTGTCCACCACTTCATACCCTCAGCCACTGCTCTATATGGCAATTGGTTGCTTTGCCCTTGTTTATATGCCTCTTCATTGAAATATGGTTATGTGCTGCTTGTGTGAATCCAGTAACCTGCACAGAAGTTTGCAAAGGTATCTATGTTGACATTGCGCTTGTTTAGAAGTACTTTTTGTAGTTTACTGATTAATATTCTTAGTGGTTTCATTCTGTTTAAAATTAACATAAACAATTTTCTTTTGAGGAGCATTGCGCTGTCAATGAGAGCTTCCAGGATTAGTCTTCTGCAGTAATTTGTAAGGGTTGACCGTGACTTTTCTGCTATTTTTATAAGATTGTGAAGTACTTAACGGTGGAACATGTTTTGTCAAATACATTTTTTGGAATGCTTAACTGTGGCTACGTTAACATTGATAGATTAGTGATAGCGCTATTAGTAGTTTTAGGGCCTCATTACACGGATGGCGGAGAACCATGGCGCTAATAGCGCCATGGTTCATGCCGGTAAAATACCGGCACCGCCTTGGCGGAAAGGGGAATTACCGCCCCATTCCAAGGTTGGCGGGCGGTAATTCCCCCTTCCACCATTGCCCTTCCCCATTCCCATTCTTGCCCCATAGGGCTCAATGGGAATGGGGAAGGCGCTAATTACGGTACCGCAAATTGCGGTACCGTAATTAGCTGCCTGGGTCCCTTTGCGGGTTGGTTTTTAACGCCTGCAAAAAGCAGGCGTTAAATCCCCCAACCCGCAAAGGGATCTCGTAGTAAGGTGGTAAGGATTTACCGGTACCGGTATTTTACCGGTACCGGTAAATCCTTACCGCCATCCGTGTAATGAGACCCTTAATATTCTTAATACATTTATTTTTATTTTAAAAAAATTGGAAGAGAGGCCATTGTTTTTTTACAGCTACCTGGTTCAGCTTTGTTGACTGACTGTATTAGCTGTTTTGTTTGAACATTTGCTATAAATTCTGCTACAGGTGGATTAGTATTTTGCATGCTTTTAGTTTTATCAACTCAATTTTTTCGTTGTTTTCTGCTGAGTTGCTTTTTAGTAGGCATTCTGTTCTGTCTGTTGGAGAAAAAAGGAAAGTGTGGGTTTGAAAGTTGTGCAATGTATTTGCGTGCATTGGGAATGAGTGTGAAAATATCAAGGCAGGCATAAATAGAGGGCTGTGTGATTATGCAATGGGCTGTTAGTTCTGGTTGGGAAGGTTGCAAGAGTAGCTGTGTGTGTGGATGAGTGAAGGGATTGAGTCAGCGCGTACGATAGTGTACTGTGCATGAATAAGTAAGGACATTACATTGTTTTCACAACACTAGTGGGTGTTATGATACTGGTGTTCAGATGAGAATACAAAGAGTGTACCAGCTGAGGTGCAATGAGTAAGGGTGAAGTAAATGCTGTTGGTTTTGAAAGAATTTTGTAGGCTAGTATACAGCTACACTGCACTGTATGAGTTACAGAAACAATACTAGTACACTAGTGCACTTACTTTGTAGGATGTGAAGAGTAGTTTTCTTCCGGTTGTTATCTTCTAGGAGAGAAGCAGTTGTTTTTCAGGAGGCTGTTCTCCACTGCAATTTGTAAAGAAGAAAATATGTGGGTATGTGTGGTAATGGCAAAGTAATTGTATTACAAGAAGACATTATGTTGCACTGTAGGAGGAGTTGTTGGAAAGAAGAGTTAGTAATATTGCATCTGATTGCAAGTATGGTTTCAACACTGCTGTTGCTGCAGGCCGGTCGCCACCAGATTCCTAATAATTGTTTGGCAGCTAGATTCCCAGTGTCTCTAGGACATTACAGGTCATGTTGGCCTGGAAAGTCAGGTGGTGGAAAATGTTATTCTCTATTTGTGTGCAGTTGCATAGCACTGTATGGGAATGGGGACATTGGAGCACCGGCTGCGTTGGAAATGGGGCTGGTGGTCCCGTGATAAGTATGCGCTACGGGGCTGGAGTTTTGAAAGTGTGAGAGTTGTTGTTTTACTATTTGTATTAGAAATTGAGCACTGCAAGTCGTAGTATGCAGAGAACAATTGAGAAGTCAAGAAGCATGTACAGATTAGAAAGGTGAATGTTAGTGTGTGCAATTTCGTTAACTTTACCACACATGCATGCTTGGTATGTGAGTGCTATTGCAATATGTTGGAGAAATCATTTCCATTTTGTTTAATTTATTTATTAAAAATTACGCACAGCACTGCTGTAAATGTACATATGCATTTATTTGGTTTCCTTCAAATAGAACTGAAATGAATAGTTTTAAACATATTGGATTTTGTCATTTTTCATTTCATGCACGTGCCATGCTTTTGTAACATACATCCAGTTTTCGTTTTGAGTGTGCCTTGTGGGAGTTTTAGTGCAGCTTTGCTAGTGGGAGAAGTGGCTTTAAAAGTGACTGAATTAGAGAAGAAAATAACAGTTTTCACATAAAAATGGCTGATATGGGCAAGCATGCAGGTCTTGGTAATATAGTGAAGTTTTACACAGGATCTGGCACTTAAACATGCTGTGGAAATGTTTCAAATATCTTTTGTTTTACAAAAAATCACAGAGAGTGCTGCTAAAATTGCAAATATGTGTTTTGAAACTGTTATGAAAATCCTCATTAATAGAAAACGTTCTAAGCACACAGCATTGTAAGTAACTGCCACTTGATGTCAGGAGATAGGACGAACAAGAGTATGATTATTGAGTAGGTTATGCAGGCTAAGTGGCAGGAACCATGTTTAAATGGATTTGTAAAAGAGTTGGAAATTTACTTTACAAAATGTATGCATACCTGTACTCTGTGTTGATGGATGCAGATGTGGTTGACTCTGCAAATCGAAATGTTGCAGATTTTTACAGTAGTTTCTGATGCAGGTGCTTTGGAATAACGGGAGACCTGCACTCTAAGTGTTCAACAGTACATCTGAAGTGTTGAGCAGATATTACACAGTTAGATGGAGAGTTCTTGGATTTGATTGATGGATGGGTGTGTGAGTGATTTACAGCGGCCAATGAGGAAGTACTGCAAAGAGTGAAGCGGAAAGGGAAGAAGGGCTGCCCTGTGCTACGGGGTCCACGGATACCGCGGTACTCCGCGGACAGGGCAGTGCCACATCCAGGTCTTTTCAGGATGCCTGGCATGGAAAGGAGACAGCCAATAAGGTGTTCTGGTTGTGCTTTATAGGAAGAGAGGGTATTCGTTTTTTTTATTGCTGTGTGTAGTGAAGATGGCTGTGGTTGCAGAGATGGAGAGAGTCAGTATGTGGATGGTGGGAGATTGCTTTGTGATTAATCTGCAGTGGTATGCAGATATAAGTGGCATTTCTGCCAACCTTGGATTTGAGGGAGTGGAGGCTGCAATTGAAAAGGTGTGCTTGCACTTTGTGGAGATATAGTAATTTTTAATACTCCAGATGTTCTTGTGGTGCACGGTGGAGGACTGTATTTGGGGTACATTAGTACAGTAGCTTTGCAGAGTGCACTGAAGGATTTGCTAAAGGCACTAATGCTGCTTTTTCAATGTGCAAAGGTGTTATTTTCTCACATATCACCTAGAGCACTACGAAACTGCCCCAATATCTGCTGCCCTCAACAATATTCAGGAAAGTGTCTTGTGAACAGAGGCACATCTTCTTTTTTGTGCAGTGTTACGGTGTCCTCTATTGAGAATGAGAACATTAATTCGCAGGGCATGAATTATTTTTCTGCGGACGGCATGTATTTTTAAAATATTGGAAATGCAATTTTCCTTTATAATGTAAGGAACACTTTGAAGAGGTTCCTGTAAACCTGTAAGGAAGAAACAATTGAAAAGCCCCAAAAAATGCTAAAAAAAGGTGTTTGTTTACAAGCCCCTTCAAAAAAGTCTCTTTTCAGAGCGACCACTAAAAAGAAAATACCTTACCTTGGGTCTAATTTCTCTCCCCACCCCTTGAATTAGATGATCTGTCCGCGGATACCGCGGTAGTCTGTGAACAGCACGTGCCACATCCAGATCTTTTGTGGATGGCAGGTATGAAAAGGGGACTGTGGAACCCAGGGGATTGGCCAATAAGGTTTCAAGGGTGTGGCATGCAAGTAGAGAGTGTGGCAGAAGCTCTGTTTGCTCAGAGGAGTGCAGATGGTTATGGCCATGACTGTGTCTTTCAGGACTGAGAGTGGGTGGATTTTGGGGGACTCGTGGATCCATTGGTTCAGGTTTATGCAGAGCAGTGTGGAGTGGCTGAACATCTTGGATTTCATCATGTTTATGTGAAATGGTATGGAGTGCGCGGCATGAAGTGGGTGGACTTGGTCCCATTTTATGTCAATTTGGTCACGCTCCAACATCCGGACATTATCATTGTTCATTGTGGAGGGAACAGTTTAAGCCATTTAACTGGAATTTCACTGCAGTTTGCAATGAAGGAGACATTTTGGAAAATGATGGACATGTTCCTGAACTCCCGACTCATTTTTTCTCGCATTGCCCATAGACAGATGTGGCTGCGCTCCAGTTCATTTGGTCCGCAAGTGGAGAAAGCGGGGCGCAATGTCAAAAAGGCTATTTGTGCATTTTTGAGAGATGTTGGCATGACATCTTTAGATAATGAAAACATGAAATTTCTCAGTACCAACATTTCTCGCAGAGATGGAGTACTTACTGATGCTGGTAATCAGCTTTTTTTGCAAAATATCCTAAATGCTTTGCAGCCCATTTTGCAAATATAGCAAGCATTTTGCAGTAGGTGGTGCCTACTTTATTTTAAAACTTGAAAAACACTTTAAAAAACAAAACATACAAAAAAGGCTCTTTTTTTAGAGCCACCACTTTCTCACACAAAAGAGTGCAATGGTTTAGATGCCGCCACCACCCACATTTTTTTAGATGCCCGCAGACTACGGCGCTGTCTGCGGACTTCACAGGGTGCATAGGGGCCTACACCATTGTTCTGGGACTTCTATTTTTGAACTGTGAAAGGTGGCTCTGAAAAGAACTGGGTTTCTGTTTTTTATGATTCTTTTGGCTTTTTTACACAGGACACACAAAGGAGGGAATGGAAAGGAGGGTAGGGAAGGGGCACCAACCACAGGGACGAAGGGGCAGGTGGAGAGAGGTAGATGTTGGGTGGGCCTTACTTAGGTAGGGGGCACTGTTTCTTGTGCTTCCGGACTGCTGCTTCGAAAGCACTTCGAAACTGCTCCCCCTACAAAGTGGTGTGTCACAGTGCACACAGAACACAGTCACCCTCGAAAAGTAAGGGTTGACTGTGTCATGTATGGCCTCTGAGGCATCTGCAGGGATACTCTGCCCCACAGGAGTGTCTCTTGTGGTGACAGAAGCGGATGATGAGGATGTGACAGTGGATGCCAACCTGCTCACACCTTCGAAAGGTATAATCCTCTGAACTATTGCCTTGTGGTTTGACCTTAGGTGTCGCCGCATGGGGGTGATCCCGTAGCTATACAGACCAGGTTTTCTGTGACTGAGTACTCATTGCACTCAGTGCATCGAACATTGACCGCATGAGCCTTGGGAACCCCCCCAACGGTGGTAAAAAGCCTCCACACCCACGACTCACACTGGCAGCTGGTGACAGGGATTTCCACTACCCCATCCCCTTCTTCCTTCCCAGATGGTGGTGGTGGTGGTGGTGTTGGGGCAGCTGCAGCAGCCATGGATTCCATTCTGTACCAAAAGCAGAAAACCAGAAACAGCAATCTGCAGCAGGTGCTCAGTCCTGGAGAGCTAGAAACACAATAAGGAGCAGCAGTGGGTATGTCCTTTTATAGGGGTGTTGTCCGCGGACCGCACGACTATCCACAGACACTTCAAGCCTCAGGAGGGCTCAGAAAGTTACAAAAAGCCACTAGTTCGAAAGGACATGGTCTAGAACCTCTGCAAGGGTGAAGTTTCCAGTTAAAACAGCCTGGATGGGCCAAAGATGCACTTTTAAACTGTTTGGGGGGTAAGAACAGTGTCTGCGGATAATCCCAGTGTGCAGCGCGGGGGCGATCACACGGTAACATCCCCGAAGATCCACGGATATGACGGCTTACAGCTGGACACATTGCACAGGATGCAGTGTGCACATGTGCCCAGGTGTCCGCAGGACAGGAGTTGGCCCACTGGACTAATTAAAAGTGTGACATGTGCAGCAAACAGTTCCAGACAGGCGCGGTGTTCGGGGTAACAACGAGATCAGATGCGAATGCACCCAGGTGTCCGTAGGACAGGAGTGGGACCCCCAAACTAATTACAAAGTGCGTCAGGACTTTACGACATCTGCGGACAGAAGCGGTGTTCACAGGGCACACAGGGTCAGATGCGCATGCTCCCAGGTGTCTGCAGGACAGGGAGGAATCCCCGAACGAATTAAAAGTGTGTTACGACTATGCGGGCATCTCTGGACAGGCGCACTGTTCGTAGGGCACAGGGGCTCGGATGCGCATGCGCCCAGGTGTCCCCAGGACAGGGGTGGGATCCCCGAACTAATTAAAAGTGCATCACGACTTTATGGACATCTCCGGACAGGCGCTGTGTTCGTGGGGCACAGGGGATCAGATGCGCATGTGCCCAGAAGTCTGCAGGACAGGGGTGGGACCCCTGAACTAATTAAAAGTGAGTCATGACTTTACGGATATCTCCAGACAGGCGCTGTGTTCGTGGGGCACAGAGGATGAGATGCGCATGCGCCCAGGTGTCTGCAGGACAGGGTCGGGATCCCAAACTATTTAAAGGTGCGTCATGACTTTACAGACATGCCAGGACAAGCACGCTGTTTGGAGGCACCTCCATTTTGGTTATGGACAGCCCGGACAGTCGAGCTGTCTGCGAACTCCAAAGGGGCTTTTAAAAAAAAACACACACACACACACACACCAACAGTTCATATGTAGATATTTATTAAGACACCGAAATACACTCAATTAGGAAAGGGAAGGGGTAGCAGAATGGGAAACATATATGGGGGTATTGGGGTTTTCTACAGATTGCTCATGAGGGGAGGAAGGGATTGAGTTTTCATTGTAGCGTGGTTGCTTGAATGAATTTGGAGTGGGTGATTGGCTGGGACAGGGGCAAGGGGCACTGGTACAAGTGGGGCCGTGGTATTGAATATTGTCTGTAATATAACTTTTGGTAAATGTCATTAACTGTGAAAAATGTGCATTCAGTTCATCCATTTCTGCAGACAGACTTAATAGTTCATTTGCAGTATTTGGACTTTGGTGCTGTCTGTAGCCATCTTCTTGCTCATTTAACCAATTGTCTGGGACTGCATTCTTTCTGGGAATACTAGGTGATATTAGATCCTTCAAAGACTTGGCTTTGGAAAAGGTAATCAATGGAGTGTCTCCTATCACAGTGTTCGGGTCTGCATCTGCTTGTAACATCGACCAATGTCTGTGAAAATTCTTTCTTATAGCGTCTGCTTGCAGACTATAGGTTGTTATAAATCTTATATTGTTCTCATCCTTACTATTATTACTACATATTCTTTACTTTTAATAATTCCTATCTTTCACGATACAGCATGCAATGAAAAGTGCAAGTGCATATGCATATTTAAGACCACGTACTGCAAAATGCAGACGTGCGTCAATGTCTAAATCAAAGACATTTCGAATAAAGAGCAAGTGCCTACAATAAATACAATTATGCTTAATGAGCATCAACCATAATAAAGTGCTAGTGCAAACAGCTGCGATCTAAAGTGCAAATACATTACATTGTCTAATTGCCAGCCCTTGATAACAGTAAGTCATAATGACAAATAACAATCTACATAGAACAATAGTGCAAAAAACACCACAATGAATATGTATGTCAAATATTAAATTCATGAGAGAAACACATTTTTTTAAAAAAAAATGTAATTGTCCAAATCAATAATATATGTTCTCAGAGCCTTCAATTCTATTATAACAGAATTCCCTGCATTCTAAAAAGAAAACAACCACAACTTCTAAGATAGTAATACTGCTATAGATGTAACAAATCAGGCCCTGGTCCCTTGTGAATACAGTGAATGGAGCTGCGCGGGAAATGGTGGACTTCATGGTCAAGAAAATGGGGGGCAAGATGTAGAGAAGCTTGAAGCCAATGAATAACAAGCAGCTACAAGCAAGACCATGGAGGTAGGGCCAAGGTACAGAGTGCAACAAGAAATGACCCAATATAAGAATACAAGAAAAAGGAAAAGTACAAAATACCCCATGGTTAACCCACATGTAGGAACCAAATCAATGAGTAAAAAGAAAACTCAAAGAACTATACACCTTAAAGGAGCAGCAAAACAAGAAACTAACAACAAAAAGCAAATATGCCCCATATGGAGCACTGACACAAATGTGTGTTTCATACAACGATATGAGAATACATCATAACAAGAATGACCAATTAGATGTCACAAAGGAAAATTATCATCAAAGGCTGATGCAGACATCAAAGATATTTTTGAAACCCAAAATATGAAAAAGCAGAAGCAAAGATGTGTATGTATAGCTTCAAATAAAAAGAAGTACTGACCAAATCTGTGCACCATCTCACCCACTGAAGGGCATGAATGGACACAGAAAAGAAGGAACAAACGTAAGAAAAGGCCATCAGCTATAATCAGATGGTTTAAACTCCTATAAAAGTGTACAATTCTTCATCTACATTATGACCAATTGGTACTTTGGTATCAAAATCTAAAATGAATTTGGTCTCAAGTTGACGCAGAGACAGAACCCGGTCTCCCCCACTTCCCCCCTGGGGTGCTTGGCCACATGGGCAACCCCAAAGAAAGTCAATAACTGGCAATTGTTGTTGTGTTGCTCCTTCAAATGCTTGGCCATAGGATACGATTGATCTGAAGTTTTAATGGCTCACAAAGGCTGAAGGATCTTCATCTTTAGTTAACATGTGGTGCTGCCCATGTACCACTTGTCACAAGCACAACAAAGGACATAGACAACAAAAGTGGTATCACATGTAATGAGCTAGTTAATAGCCCATGGTAAGTCTGTGATGGGATGTGTAAAAGACTTTTGTACAATCACATGTGGACAAACTTCGCACTTGTGGAATTTGACAAAACCAGTAGAAGGCACAGGTAGCCAAGCATTGCCTTGTTGGGAGACCTAGTTATGGGCTGCAAAAAGATTGAGACCAATTTGTCCTTCAATAAAGATACCCATCCATAGGTTAAAACAGGACGTGATGAAAGAGAGAGAGATAAATGTCCATCTTAAGAACCTGCCGATGCTTCTGGACATTTTTTCTCACATTGAGTGCAGAAGCATCAAATGCCGCTACCATGTGTGTGTCATCATTGATAGTGGTCTTGGTAAGTTTATTCATATTGAGTAAGGCATCCATATGCAGCAATCTAGCCTTCATGTATGCATTTTCAATGACACCCTTAGAATAGCTTCTTGATAAAAAGTTATGGGAGACTTTAGAACAACATTTGTCAAATTGTATGCTATCCTAGCAGTTCCTGTGGTAACAGACACATTCTCCATAAGGAATGCTTCTCTTACAACTAACTGGATGGCTACTGGTGGCATGTACTGGGAGACATGAGCTGGTAGGTTTTTTATACACAGAGGCGTGTAACTCCAAAGTGTACAAAGTTACCATGACATCAAGGTACACAATCTCGCTAAGGCTGTGATTTTCAGTGAAGATCAAAATCACTTCATTGGTGTTTGTACTTTTAACGAAATTCAACCAGCCACATTTAGTTCCCTTACAAATACCGAAACATCATCAATGTACCTCCACCAGGCCACAATCTGTATGGGAAACATCTCGGATATAATGTCAGACAAAAAGGATGCCTCCCACCAACCCATCATAAGATTTGCATATGACGGAGTAAAGGTATTGCTCATGACTGTCCTACGTACTTGATGGAAATAAACACCTTTGAAAAGAAACACATTATACCAGGCAAAACTTCAACATCTTTAAAATCGTAGTGCTGTGAGACAAAAAGTTGAGAGAACGTTTGTCCAGAAAATACTTGCACGCATTGATGCCCATCACATGATCTATAGAGGTGCACAGTGACACAACATCCCGGGAGGCCAAAATCAAACCCTCTTCCAATGGAACCTCATCAATGTGTTGAAGAAAGTCCTTGGTATCCTGTAAATAGGAGGGTAACACAGATACAAAAGAAATCAAGGTTTTATCAATAAAACGTGACATATTTTACAACAATGATCCAGATAACATGACAATCGGTCCCCCAGGTTGATGCACTGTAGATTTGTGGTTTTTTGGCAAAGAATAGATGGTGGGGCTAGTAAAGAAAGAAGGAACCAAAAATGTAAATATGTAATCATCCAAAATTCCATTCTCATACCATTTGGTGGCAAGTGCCCTCAATTCCAGCTGTATCATGGGGAAAGGATTAGTCGGCAAAGATGAATAACAGGTTCTGTGCTTCAGTTGCCTGAGATCCTCGAACACATAATCACTCTGGCCCTGCAGGACTATATTCAAACCTTTGTCAGATGGTTTAATGACAATCACTGGCAGTTTTTGTAATTCCTGCAGAGAACTTGAATTTACCTGATGAGATGGCAGATGGAGGAGGAAACAGATGACTGGAGTAACTTACGCAATCCGCTATGCACATCAAATGCCTCTAGACACCCACCGGTAAGCATGGGGGTGTTGAACCTCGATTTGCTTTTTAATTGCAAGGAAACAGACCTCTCAGGGTCAAAATTAAATTCGCCAAAATTAACTTTCACGTCATCAAATTAAACATCCACCAGAAGGGTCAAATTGGTCAATGATTCAATGTCTGAGATGAGTACATTGGTGCTCCTTGTACTGGGTAATGACTTTTTGATCTTGGCCGGATTGATGGTAGAATACATTTCAACTTTATTTTATGGAATGACTGGTCAAAATATAAACAAGTTTGTACGTATTCAAAAAAGATAGTGCGACAAAAGTTGAGACCTAACTTCAAAAGACCCAACTGTGAATTTGGTCAATACATGAGTTGATAAATTGATCGCCTGCATATTGCCCATATATTTAACTTTTTGGTTTTGGCCCCGAAGTGAGTTAATCTGCTCTGAGGATCTTTGTCTGAGTCGTTTCCCATGTTGACTCCGGTGGGTTTTCTTTCTGCGGACACTTTCCCTCCTCCATCTCTTGCGCGACCCCTGCCTCATTTTTTAGTTTTGCCATCTTGACACAGGAGCCACATTACCTCTAAATTCAAAAAAATTAAGCCTCACAGTTGGCTCATCATTTTCAGAGCTGGACACATCTGATTCTGACGATGTGATCCCCAAATCCTTAAACTGAGATGGAATCAGCGTTGTCTTGAACGTATTGCGAAGGGTTTCGAAATCTATTTTGTCACGCAAAAACATCCTGTGTTTACGCTGTTTAATTTACTCCTCATAAATCACCAAATTTCGATCGACTTTGGAAGAGAGTTTACTTCCATCTTCAGCTGCCGGAATATCCTTCAGTTCAGTTTCTGCTACCTCAATTAATTTTAAAACCGCAGCACAATCTGACTTCGCATATTTAACCAAAATTGTCAATAAATGAGCTGAACATTCTTTGCTAGCGAGGCCCCATTCCTCAAGCAGTGCAGGGTCTTGATCTTCAAATGAGGGGGTGATCATTAGGCGCAATATACATATTTGAGGAAAATACTTTAGTTGCAGAGACGTTAAGGTGACCAATATATTGTAACAAAACCTTTGAAATTCAAGGAAAAAATGTTAGTTACTGGGACATTAAGGTGAGAACTTGATGCAACAAAACCCCTAAAATTCAGCTAAAGCCACCTTACCTTTGTGCCCCCTGTTGCGCATCCTAGGAACACAGTGATGACATTGTAGATCTTGTCACTGATGACAGCACTAATGGCAAGTTGTCGGAGAACACTGATAACATTACCAATCACATCATTAGTGACAGTACTAATTACATTGGGCCTCATTAGGACCCTGGCGGAGAGGGTGTTACGCCAGCGTAGTGCATGGCGTACCTCTCCGCCATACTACGAGTTCCCGTAGCGCCATGGCGGCCTTTTCCGCCTGGTTTTACCAGGCGGAGAAAACCATGGCGCTACGGGACCTCGTTGTTAATTACGCCACCGTATTTTACGGTGGCGTAATTAACTCCTTCCCCACTCCCATTATACCCTATGGGGCAAAAATGGGAATGGGGAAGGGCAGAATGGGGATTGGGGATTTACCGCTCCGCCGAGGTCGGAATGGGGCGGTAAATCCGCCAACCCCCATGGCGCTATCGGCGGCTTTCCGCCATGCTTCGCGGTGCATTTAGCACCGCGAAGTCCGCCTGGGTCCTAATGAGGCCCATTGAATGTAACTGATTACACCAATAATGGAATTAGACTTAACATCATTTATAAATTAGCTCTTCAAAACTTTGATCGCCTTAACTGTGCAAGCAGAATCCTGCAACTCTTTGGCTGATACTGTAGCTGCAGCTACCAACATTTGTGATGTCATCTTTGATGTCCTGGGTGCAGTGCACAGTGGCGCGAGTTATGGTTGCTTAGCTTACCATAACTGGGGAATTTCAGGGGCTTTTCGGTTTTACTTTGAACCATAACGTCCCTTTAACAAAGTTTTTTTACTGAATTTGATAGGTTTTTAGTAGCGCAACTTAACCATAATGTCCCTTTAACAAAGTTTTTTGACTGAATTTGATAGGTTTTTAGTAGCGCAACTTAACCATAACATCCCTTTAACAAAGTTTTTTTACTGAATTTCATAGGTGTTTAGTAGGACAACTTAACCATAATATCCCTGACTTTATATACATGTAACATAGAACATACTGAACCCCCAGCTAGTGATTTTGATGTCCGCGGACTGTGTGCATGTCCGTGGACGGACGCGGAGAACACCAATACTACCCAAAAACTCAGGGGTATGTTAAATTGTTATATCATGCCATATGAACACTGTACAAGTTGAAAAACCAACACACAAACACATTATATATAGTAATAAATAAGAAGTAGAACTTATATATCTAACACATCAAACATCCATTTAAATACCATATATAGTAAAATGGAATATACCAAAACAAGAAAGGTATGCTTCTAACATAATTACCTCACAGAAACTGCACAACTAGGAGCAGCAGCAGCAGATCTACAGAACAATGAGAAGACAACTTACCACAATCTAGTAAGTAAACTTTTTTTTCTTATATATTTCTAAAATGTCTATATTAAATACAATAAAAGTAATATATATTTTTTTTTCCTCACAGAAATGTCAAATACTTTAGAATGACTTGAGGAGAATTTCCCACATGCTGAAAGGTCTGAAGATAGTGAAACTAATGGTAGAACCTTCTCTATATAACCAAATTAATAAGCATTACTTTATGTGCACTTAACATATATATATATATATATATTGTAAACACATGGAGGATAGAAAAAACCTGCACTCCATGCAGGAGGTCAGTGAATCCCAACAAATGAAAAAAAACTCGAATCCAGATAAGTGGAAAAATCGAGTTTAATGAATGGTAAAAAATACAAAATGAATGGCAAAACCACACAGCAAGCGATACAGGACGCCTAGGCAGTGTCCTTAACGACGCGTTTCGCGCTTCCCTGAGCGCTTGATCACGTTAGGAGGACGTGTTGAAAATGAAAGTTAATATTGTAAACTGGTCCTTCTTCCATGTTGCCAACCAGCCTAAGCTCACAACCTTGCATGAAACCATAGCGGCCATTTTAGAGTGTAGTCAGGAAGCTGCTTTAACCATAGAGAGTGCAAGTTTAGATACAACAGTAAAATACAGAGCACATTAAAATCCCACACTATAAATGCTGAAACGGAAAGTTGATTAAAAGACAAGTCAGACAATACAGTGGATGTCAAAACACGTTGCTGTACAAGAATTAGTACACATGAGCAAAAATTAGAATTAATAAAGAGTCCGTAGCTGTGACATGGTACAAATATTTTGCTATAAGCGCTTAAAGGCTAATCATGCCAGTGGCAGGCAAGTCTAAATACATAAATGTGTAAGGATGAAATGCAAGTGCAAATCTTCGCTAACCATGGCAGTATGTAATATATGCTCCCAGAGTAGAAAACAGCTTGGACAAACCTATATGTAACTTGCACGATAAAACCATATAGCAAACTGCAATATAAAGTGCTGGTGCATTGGACCATAAACGTAACACATTAACCATGTAGCCTAATCAACAAGGTAGGCATAAACAATTCATGGGGGATTTTAGAACAGTCAGTGAATGCATGCTCAGTAATGAAACATGTAGCAAGCTGCAATTTGAAGTGCAAGTGCAATAGATCGTAAACATATCACTCTAGCAGCATAACCTAATCTAAAAAGGTTAAGTAATCATAAAGTGCAAGTGCATTAATCATTTAGGATGTAGCAATCAATGAATACAACCTTTAGAGTAAAAGCATGTTGTAAACTGCTATATAAAGTGCAAAGGCATGTCACTCTAGCAGCATAGCCTAGTTGAAGAAGGTTAAGTAATCATACAGTGCAAGTGCATGACACAGTATTGGAGCTTATTATGGAAAAAGTACAAGCCATCATACCATGGAGGAACAAAATCGACCACCAAACTTTCACAGTACAGATATAATCATGTACTCACTAACTTCAGACCCCCTAAACACAGAAGAAAAATTTAGGGAAGACAGCCAAAATTCACCAACTAAACGATGGAAAAAGTTGGATGACATAAAAAATAAGAGTAAAATCAATAAACAATTCCAGGCCAGGTCAAAAAAAAACATTTGTACAAATAAGTCCAAACGAGAAGAGAGCAGGAAGCAGTATGCAAATAGCAAAAGACCAGGATCAAATAAAACTGAGCAAGAGAAGAATAAAAAGGGCGAGATTTGTGCAAATTCATAAAGGAACAAAATAATTAAAATAATTAAGTTCCCACAAAAGTATATAACTCCTCATCCACATTGTGCCCGTTAGGATATTTAGAATCAAAGTCCAAAATAAACCTGGTTTCAAGCTGTCTCAGTTTTAGAGTGCGATCACCACCCCTTGGGTCAATCGGTACATGAGCGACAGCAAAAAATGTAAGTAAATGGACATCACTGTCATGTTGCTGCCTAAAATGTTTGGCCATGGGGTACGTGGGGTCAAAGTTCTTAATAGCTCTGAGATGCTGTAGGATGCGGAGCTTAAGAACACACATAGTGGATCCCACGTACCATTTCCGGCAGGGACAGGCTAAAACATAAACCACAAACGGGGTCTCACAGTTGATAAAATGTTTCAGCTTAAATTCAATGCCCGTAATAGGATGTAAAAAGGATTTACAAATAGTTGCATGAGGGCAGGCTTTGCATTTTTGGCACTTTGTAAAACCCTTAGGTAAACCAGGTAACCAATTGGTACTGATGGAATTTTTCTGGACCGGGGGCAAAAAGCTGGAAACCAGTCTGTCCTTTAATGAGGGTGCCTGTTTGTAAGTTAACGTGGGGCACTTGGGGAGTAAAGGACCAATATCTTTGTCCAGCCTGAGGATGTGCCAGTGTTTAACAATAATCTTACGGACATCACATGAGGCCTTATTAAAAGTAACAATAAGGCGAGGATCATCCTGGTCCCTATTTTTACTCCTGCTAACAGAGCCATGTAATAACATTTCTCTTGAGAGTGACCGCGCTTTTAAAAAGGCCATCTCAATGATCTTTTTTTGGTACCCTTGAAGTAAAAAATCGGCTGCAGCCACCTTGCAACAGTGATCAAATTCCTCAATATCTGTGCAGTTGCGCCGAAAGCGAATAAATTCGCCATAGGGGATGCTGTTTTTACAGGAGAGCGGATGACAGCTCGTGGCATGGAGTGGCAGACCAGTGTTGGTGGGTTTTTTATGTAGGGAAGTATGGATGCCTAAATTGTCCAATCTTACATTAACATCCAAATACACGATGTGAGTAAAACTGTGGCATTCAGTGAATCTCAAATGGTGTTAATGCTGTTCACAAAACAAGCCCACTCGTTCTCATTTCCCTTCCAAATAATAAAAATGTCATCAATATACCGCCACCAACCAATAACTTGTGTGGAAAAACATGCTAAAAGTAACTCAGACAAGAAAGTAGCCTCCCACCACCCCATAGTAAGGTTAGCATACGATGGCGCAAAGGTACTGCCCATGGCAGTGCCCCTAACCTGGTGATAGAAGGAACCCTCAAAAAGAAACACATTGTTAGTTAAGCAAAACAAAAGCATATCCAAAATCATATCATTGTGCCCCAAATAATTCAAAGAACGAGTGTCCAAAAAATATTTGCAGGCTGCCAATCCGATCGTGTGATCTATAGAAGTATATAGGGAGACAACATCTAAGGTTGCCAACATTAAGCCCTCCTCCCAAGGTATATCAGAAATATGACTCAAAAAGTCCTTGGTATCACGTAGATATGAAGGCAGGACTGACACCAACGGGAACAACGTCTCATCTATAAATTGGGCCATATGTTCGAGGAGGGAACCACATAAGGTAACAATCGGCCTGCCTGGTGGATGAATCAAGGATTTATGAATTTTTGGCAGAAAGTATATAGTGGGAATGGTATGACTCACAGGCACAAGAAACTTAGCAAGCTCATCTATATATATATATTTTTAACAGACCATACAAACAATGAAAACAATACACAACAAGATACTTAAGATACTTTAGAACAAACTCTCCAGCGCATGGAAGAAAAAATGTACAAGCTCATGACAAATTTCCACCTTTTGAAAGATTTTGCAGAGGATCATATAAAAGAAAAAATCAGATACCATTGTACAACATGTATCTGTCCCCCCTCTGCATATCACAGTCAATTATCCCCAAACCCTCACCACATAGAAAAACGTTTTGATGAGATTTCCAACCCTTCATCTCCTCCTATCCATCCTCTTGAAAACCCCAATTCCCCTGTGTTTGTGTCAGTTTCTGCTACCCATTCTCTATCATAAATTGTACATATATATATATATAATGGTTTGTAATCTACTAAATATGAGGGTCAAAAAATAAAAACATGTCGATTATTCAATGTTATAAGTCATTACAAACTACCAATACTAACACGATCTTTTCTTTTATCACAGAAATTCACAAGGAATATATGTACTCCAGTTACTAAACCAAACAGTAAGTATATTATAATAAGTACAACCATCGCAGCAAATCACACCCATAGTGGCTTATAACTTCGGTGCTTATAAATTTGGTCTTGGCCATGCACCCAAGACTCTAGGCCCTGGCCACAACCACTACAGCATATCACTCCCATAGTGGCTTATAACTTCAGTGCTTATAAATTTAGTCTTGGGCCGATGGCCACAACCACTGCAGCATATCACACCCATAGACCACACCCATAGAATCAAACATTTTAACTATGCCATATGGGCACTTTTAATGTCCGCGAACAATATGAGTGTTCTTAGAACAATTTTAACTTGCCTACGAACAGTACGGACAGGGATAGTGTCCTCAAGACACCCCCATTTAGTTTATTTATGAACATTTCAGGACACCGTGTGTTTTCTAAGAACAGATTCAACTTGCCTACGGACAATACGGACAGGTATAGCGTCCTCAGGACACCCCCATTTTGTTTATTTACGAACATCCCAGGACACCTGATGAGTTCTTAGAACAATTTCAACTTGCCCACGAACAATACAGACAGCGTCCTCAGGACACTCTCATTTCATTTATTTACGAACATTTCAGGACACCGCCTGTGTTCTTAGAACAGTTTCAACTTTCCTGCGAACAATACAGACAGGCATAGCGTCCTCAGGACACACCCATTTCATTTATTTACGAACATTTCAGGACACTGCGTATGTTCTAAGAACAGTTTCAACTTGCCTACGGACAATACAGACAGGTATAGCGTCCTCAGGACACCCCCATGTTGTTTATTTACGAACATCCCAGGACACTTGATGTGTTCTTAGAACAGTTTCAACTTGCCTACGAACAGTACAGACAGGTATAGCGTCTTCAGGACACCCCCATTTTGTTTATTTATGAACATCCCAGGACACTTGATGAGTTCTTAGAACAATTTCAACTTGCCCACGAACAATACAGACAGCGTCCTCAGGACACCCCCATTTAGTTTATTTACGAACATTTCAGGACACCGCCTGTGTTCTTAGAACAGTTTCAACTTGCTTGCGAACAATACGGACAGGCATAGTGTCCTCAGGACACACCCATTTAATTTATTTACGAAAATTTCAGGACACCGCGTGTGTTCTTAGGACAGTTTCAACTTGCTTGCGAACAATACGGACAGGCATAGCGCCCTCAGGACATCCCCATTTTGTTTATTGACGAACATCCCAGGACACTTGATGTGTTCTTAGAACAGTTTTAACTTGCCTACGAACCATACGGACAGGCATAGTGTCCTCAGGACACCCCCATTTCATTTATTTACGAACATTTCAGGACGCCCGTCTTTTCTGCGGTCAAAACAAACACAACAGGGGTGCCTGCCACCTAAATAAATACAACATTTAACCCATCTCTTACTCCCCGCCCTCCCCAAACAGTCTTACACGCCAACAGACTTGACTAAATAGTATTTTTCCACCAAGTTTCACTGCGCTGTCCGCGGATGTCCGCGAATACAAGATGGCGGGTGTGTCCAGAAAATATGATGCACCACACGCTCTCAACCACCCAATCAGCGAGCAGGTCCAATGTCCGTGGACATGACGCGCATCGCCCAGCCAATCAGGACCCTGTCCGCGGAGCCAAAAGTTCTTCTTGACGTAGTTCTTTCTTCAGTAGCTCCAAGTACTGCTCACTTTTTAAATATGTAATTAAGCTTTTTTTTCTTAGCAAAAATTATTCTTCAAAAGTTTCAAAACTTCCAAGCAAATCACTCTGTGCACGCCATGGGCAGAAGAACTGCAAAAGAGAAAAATAGACAGGCTGATTCATGGAATTAATGTGCACCGAAAATTTCCGCGCAAGCGTACGAATTGCAGCGAAAGCCGCGCACATCGATTCATGGAAGTCCGTGCGCATGTAAATCCTGGGATGTGCGCTAAAATCCTGCGTGGCGCATGTGGGCACACACATCATCAAACGGCATGCGCTACGTGCACAGCGAAAGCGCACATAGCGCGGAGCACAAAACAAAAGTGGGCGTAACACGGGGCGTAACACGCAAAATGGGGAACAACGCGTGAAAATCAGGGCGTTACGGGGGAAGTACAGGAGTTAAATGCACAGAACGCCCACACGTGCGCCACCAACACGTAGTCATGGAATCGAACATGCCAAAAAAGACACGCTAATCCGGAAACACGTACGCCAGCAGGAAGCAGGGGTACGCGGCCCCGCGCACCATAAAAGTGGGCGCAAACAACAAACAAGCTCAGATGCTACGATGAATATACCATTCCTTGCAGCAGTGGTCGTGGGACACCGCAGGAGGAGGATAGTCAGGCCCAGAATTTTTACACCCAGGACCAGCCTTTTTGGGATGCCTGATGACCAGGTGTATGGGAGGTACAGGTTTCCACCTCACATAATACTCAACCTGGTGAGTGAGTGGGAGGATGACCTCACATCACCCACCCTGTGCTCCCAAGCACTGAGCCCCTTGGAAAAGGTGCTCAATGTACTGTACTCCTTGGCCACTGGTTCATTTCAGCAGACAAGTGCCATAGTGGGGAGGGGTGTCACAGGCCACGCAGTCACTCTGCCTACACCAGGTGTTGGCCATCATGACTGCATGCTCTTCAGTCCGCAGGCACATATACCTGCCCAGAACACCTGCAGAAAGGCAGGCTGCTGTCCAGGATTTTTACGGGGTGGCACAATTCCCCAAAGTGCTAGGTGCCATTGATTGCACCCATGTGGCTCTACGTCCTCCCAGGGCAACTGAGCACATCTATAGAAACCGCAAGCACTGGCATTCCATCAATGTGCAGGTAGTATGTGATTCCAAGGGAATCATCACCTCAGTATATGTGTCACGCTCACCTGATTCCCACGGAGGCGCAGGTCTGGCTTCGAGTGCTGATGCTTCTTCAATGGTGAAGCGCAGGACTCAGAAGATGGACAGGAAGGGCCCCTCTACTCTGGCTTTTCTGGTTCGCAGGAATATTCCCGGGTGCCTGAAAAGGGAGTATTACCTACTGACGGAATAATGCTCAAGCCTCCCACTCGCTTCCAACCCTCCACAATACCCTTCCACGATTCCCCGTGAAGTCTCACCTTAGGGTCTGGAAGGATGAGTTCTCCATCCTGCTTCTGATGCAGGGGCGCGTTGAAACCCAGTTACTTCACTGGATTGAGGTTTGATGGGAGTTCAAAATAAGCTTGACGATTCAGGTGAGGCGCTGTAAGAGTTCTGTTGCAAGTTCAAAACTTCAAGCTTAATAATAATGTTCATTGTCTTATTGCAGCAAGCGCTAATGCTTATGTCTTTTTCCCCTTTGGGGCCGGGGTTCGGAATGCCGAAGATATGGCGCCGACCCGAAGTGAAACGTGCAGTTCCAGTAAATGACAGGTAAGTTCTGGATGAGCGCTCGGGTAATGTCTTTGCATTCGCTCATTCAATGTCTTTGTCTTTTTTCCCCATAGGGGCCGGGGTCCGGAATGCCAGGAAGCGGCAGGACCCGAAATGAAATGGGAATGACCCAACAGGTAAGTCTTAGAAGGAAACTGAGCCTTTCCTATTCCCTTCCTTCTCTCACCTTGTCTTCTTGTCTTTTTCTGAGAAGTGGGTGCGGATCCGGATGATCCCTGCTGAAGATGGAGGCGCTCAGGAAAGGTGAGTGAAATGCAGCGCTGCAGCGATCGAAGAAAAATGCTTTTAAAATGATGTCTTCCCTTTCAGGATCGTCGGTGTGATGTCTCCTTGATGCAGCTTTAGCTGGTAAGGTCTTCTTTCTCTCCAATTCTCTCTTATCTCCCTTTGCAGGCGACCCAGGATGCTGACAGGCGTGGCTGAAGTCCAGATGCAGGAGCTGACACAGTGAGCGTCCAGCTGCGAGGAGCAGAACAACGCGAAACGTGAGTTGCTGATCGGCGTGGTTTAAATAGCTTTGGAAGAAGTTCCAGGTATGTATCCTTCCACCAATCAGGTATGTATCCTTCCCTGACCACACCCAGGTGGAAAGTAGTCCCACAGGTAAAGTAGTTCCATTCAGGCCTCAAGAGGGCCTGGATGTAGCAGCATGGTCTGCATCAGGTAAGTGCACATTAAAACACTTGAACACATGTCTAGCTTTATGAGCCTGGCGCCTAAGGCGCCAGGACAGGGATCTAACATGAGCCTGGTGCCTAAGGCGCCAGGACTGTGTCCAAAGGGCCCCGGCTTGGGCCCGCTGGCACTTTCCTGGGGGGAATGATGCCTGCCTCTGGGGTTGCTGGGTCGGACCTGGCTCCATGGAGGTAGGCATCATGACAGTATGCCAACTATCCAGGGTCCACCCATGACAGCTTCATTTTCAGAATGTCACCCCTAAACCGGGACCTAGAAGCTGGGCGGCATGGCGATACATGGCTGCTTGGTGAGTACCCCACCTGTATGGCACTTGCCGGTAGTGTAATATCGCAGTAAAGACTATGGCATTGGTCTTTGCATAAAACAGAGTACACCAATATGCATTCTTATATGTGACAATTTATTTTTCAATTAATGATTTTTTTTAAAACCAGCCTATACAGGCTGTTTTATCTATGTGACCAATATTCAGCTCCTTTTTCAAGGAGAATTATATACAAAAGTCATCATATAGTATCTTCATATGACTAACAATTTGTAGTGCTAATACCTTGTGAGGGTTAGTACCCAAAGTGACTTATGATGTGGTTAAGCTACATAACATATCTATCTAGTCGACACTTCTGGTGTTTCTGGCACGAGCGAGGTGGTTGTCTGTGATGGTGCCATCTTCAGGACTTGGCAAGGGAGCGTGGAGGTGTCTCTTGCAGACCCTTTTGGTGTGACATCTATGTCAAGTTATTAGCACTACAAATTGTTAGTCATATGAAGAATGCATTTTGGTGTACTCTGTTTTATGCAAAGACCAATGCCATAGTCTTTACTGCGATATTACACTACCGGCAAGTGCCATACAGGTGGGGTAGCCTATGTCCTTGTGTTACAAAATACTGTTATATACCCTCATGACATAGGCCCCCTGACCAAAAAAGAGGGCCATACATACCCCCTGTGAGTATATATGCTTGGTGAGTATAAATGCCTCTGCACATGCATGCATGTCAGATACTGAGTAATGTCACAACCCCACTAATGATACCCATCATCACTTCCCCAGGGGACAGTGCCTACCCTCTGAGCACCCACATGATGACGCCAATTCGGAACCCCACCACACCACCCGAGGTAAGATACAACACACCCCATATTGCAACCCGGGGCATAGTGGAGCGCACATTCGGAGTGCTCAAGTCACGCTTTCGCTCCCTTGACCGCTCTGGTGGGCAGCTGCTATACGTGCCCCCAGTAGTGTGCAGGATCATAGTGGCAGCATGTGTCCTGCATAACGTTGCAACCCGCCGGGGCCTGCCGGTGGACATGGTGGTGCCCCCACATCCCCACCCACATGCACGGCCGCTGTGCATGGGAGGGGAAAGGGCATGTGGTGAGGCAGCCCGTAAGCAGCTGGTGGCTAATTACTTCACCTAAAATCACACCCCTGTGGAGTTCACACATCCCTGGCACATACCAGCTGACAATCAATGATGATGACATAAGGGACAGTCAACTGTCACAACCATACCAGCCTGAGATTGGTCACCTGGAAGTGTTACATTGTGTGCATCCATACCTACCGAAAGACAACCAATGCTATGTCACAAAAAGACACACATTTATGCTGCACGAATGACTACCCCCTTGCAAAATACTACATGAAAATAGCGCCATGTCACCCAACCCCTCCCCACCTCCGCTACCCAACACACCATGGCATGTCATGCAATGTGAAAGCAAACAAAGGAATGCACAACACATGACACAAGTGTCACAAAGTGCACTGTCCCAAATGGAAACAGGCCACAGACAATATGCTCCCAGTAATCAATAACAAACAGCACACATGACCAAATACTTACCAGCAACACAATACAGCAACACAGGATGAAACATTGCCAAAATATGACAGTACAAAATCAAAGTAGTGCAAGTCTTACAACCTGAATAAGCCAGCACATCGACCCCTTCCAACTGCAGAGTATTGCTGTCAGGCAAATGTGTCAGTGTACTGCATACAACATGAACTGCATCTGCAAAGGAGACAACCTTGTGAAGACATGAAGAAGGTACCTGTGAATAAGGAGGAAGACATGGATGCACAAGCACATATCAATACACCATGCAGTGTTCAATACAACAACAATCCCCACTAGGGATGTCCACACAGTTTTGACCACAGACTGCCCACGCATCTCATGGGAGCCCAATGTCACTGTGTAAGTCACTGTCACTTGGTCACACCCTTTGCAAGCCCATGGAAAGGGGAAGCAGGAGGGGTGTGTGTGTAAGGAACCCAAGCATCTAACCCAAACACAGGACAAGCCTGCATGTGCCCAGCTGGAATACACAGTGGATGCCCACGGGAGCCACACAAGGCAACACACTGAAAAAAATAAAAAAAATAAAACAAATAAAAATAAAAAATGGCCATGTGTGGGCCGGGGGGGAGGCCACCCAGGAGGTTTGAGGACAGGGTGCACACCAACACCCACCTGCGTGGATGTTGCAAAAAATAAAATACCTCCATGGGCTCATGGCCTGCACGGCTACGCTAATGTGGGAGAACTGCTGCTGTCACTCTCTTCACTCTCTGCTGCTACATCAGGAGGTGGCCGTGCTATGGGAGGCAGCCCACGCAAAGCCCTGGTATGGTCCTCCATGGCAGCAAGCATGCGAGTGTTGAAGGTCTGGTTCTGGAGGATGATAGTACGGAGATCCCCATGCAGCACCTCACGGGTTGCCTGCATTTCTGCACGCATGGCCTCGCGTGATGCCCGGATCTCCTCCTGAGTTGCCTGCAGCTCAGCTGAGAGCGAACGTGTGAGCTGCTCCAGCTGTTGTTCTGACCTAAAATTTCGGGAAGCCTCAGGATCACTTAGAGTCTCCCTGAGGAACTGGAGTTCTAATCTCAGGGCTTCCCTTTGGCCCTGTGATTCTACAGAAATGGCTTCCCGCAGATTCTCCAGTGCCGCCCGTCAGTCCCTGTAAGATGCCAACATGTCCTCCCTGTGTGATTGGCAAATGGACTCTGTTGCCTGCTGTTGGAGCTCCATCTGCCTTTCAGGGGGGAGAATGGAAGTGGCCACCCTCTCCATTGCCTGAGCCATCATTTCGACCGATGCTCCCTGTTGTGCTGCTATACCGTACATGGAGTTTTCCCATACAGTATTGCCTGGTGGCGCACGGCCTCCGCGTCGGCGGGCACCACACCTGTTTGGGGCAAGGCGATCTGCACCTTGCTGTGCTGGCACTGCCTGAGGCTGCAGGACTGCATTCCCCCTCCGATCTGCTGGCCCAGGAACAGGATCAGATGTAGTGGAGTGTGACCCTGCATCCGTAACCACCAAAGGCGGAGTTACCAACACTGACATCCCCATAGAGGGGTCTACCCCTGTTGCAGGTGGGTTGGACAGAACAGCATCCCTGCCAGAAACACCCACCTGCGACAGCACATAAGTCTCATCATCCGATTCAGCACCTGAATCATAGAGGTCTGGGGAGGTGCACCCATAGACACCCCTGGACAGTATGGTCTGCAGGAGGATTGGGTTTTCACCCACCACCACACCACGTACTCCACTGGTGCCCGGTCGTGCCTGAGATTCCTCCGGGGTCTGCACCATCTCCTCCACCTCTACAGCATCAAGTCCGTCATCACCTGCAAAAACATGAAAGACAACAAATGGAAACAGGCATGAGCACCATAGCACACACATAGGCCTGACAAGCCAGAGATCCAGTACATGAACAACACATGTCCCACATGACCATAACCTTGGCATGCATGCACTGTCAATGATTTGGAAGGGGAGGCAAAAAGCAGACACTGAGGACTCCAAGATGGAAAATGAACACATGTGCTGCATGCTGGATAGCACTGTCATCACATATTAGCCTGTGAGTGGCATGGTCAATCCACATACATGGCACATGCCAGCACACAGATGGCACGTAGCATAGCCATGGTACATTTGACAAGTACAGCCATATGTCAGTGAATGAGTACTGTCAACGACCCATTTGAGTTTGACATGATGAGAAGATAAATGCAAAATAGTGTGCCAAAATATGCATTTGCCACACACTGCAACACATCCAGTGTGCAATAATACATTGATGGCAGGCAGATGGATACATCAATGGTTGGTCACTTCAACATGACAGAACACAACAGTCATGTTCAACATTCAAACAGGCACCAAAGATTAATGTGAGCAGGCCCTTACTCAATCAGACTGAATGGTCAAATCATTCCCATAACAAGGTAATAAATGTGGGCCAATGTGGGTTGTAATCTATGACAGAAGCATGTCACATATGTGGCATTAGGGCAGAAAAATGCATTGCAAAAATGGGAGGATTGAAACAATCAGGCTGAATGAACACTGAAAAATCAGAACAATGTTGTTGCAAGATGACAGTTCAAGGGCAACTGCAGTAATGTGGCGCTAATTGGCTACTGTGGTCAGAAGGGATACTGTCATACCCAAACCCAAGGCTGGTGAATGGTTTGGAGGAAGCACATGGGTGACCCATACCACTCAGGAGTACACACCCTCACCTGGCACTCAATCATTACACATCACCCAAGAAACATACACATGGATTACACACACTTGCATGGGCACTCACCGGACAATGCATCATAATCTGGTAGGTCTCCCACACTTTGGAACTGTTTCTCTGTGATGAAGGTTCCAGCAACAGACTCATGTTCAGTGAGTTGGTCGTCCTCTGGTGGAGACCCACCACCAGTCACCAGAGTAGAGGCATGATTTGAAGCCAGCTTGTTCTTTGCGCTGCGTTTCAGGTCATTCCACCGCTTGTAGCAATCATCAGCTGTGCGCCTCACAAATCCAAGGGCACTAATGTGGTCCGCGATGGTCTGCCAGTGGGCCCTATGTTGACCAGGCGTAGTCTTACAGCCTGCAGTACCAACATTTCGCGGCTATGTGCCGACGCATAGGCCACAAGTGCATCAAGTTCGGCGTCATTGAAGCTAGGCTTCCTTGACGTGCCGGAGTGTGTAGCCGTGTCTGGGGTCTCAGCCTGTAATGCAAGAGCACCCTTCTTCTTCCTCTTGTAAGGTGGTGCGGATCCTGAGTGGCTTACACCGCTCTGGTCAGTAGGGGCAGAAGCACAGGTGGACTGGGTAGTAGAAGCCTGTAAAGGCACAATGACCATAGGTCTTGGTGCAGGCATTGGCTGCAGGGTGATGTTGGCAGGGCCAACGTCGGTGTGATGGACCTGGACCGACACTGTCCCGGCTGGGAGACTCGGAGCTGGGATGGATTGAGCTGCAGCTGCCCCTGCAGCCTCCCCACCCTGGCTACTTGGTGCAGCAGATGACATTGCTGCCCCAGATCCACGTGGCCTGGTGACAGCAACTTTCACCGGCACACGTGGCTTAGACTTGCTGACCTGGAAGCCAGCCTGGGAGTCATCCTGTGCCGGTTCAGGTGCCAAAATGGGCCGGTCCAACAAGGGCTGAGCTGGGATGGTGTCAGCTACGTTTCCCACAACCATTGGGGGAGCATAGGTGTCCCCGATTGGTCCTCCACACACGGGGCTCTAGGGGCACCCTGCAAATCCTGGCCATGTCCCCTACTGCACCCACCACACCCACATTTTGGAGGTCGGCCACCTTTGCCTCCCTTACTGCTTGGTCGCCTCCCAACCATGGCACTGACGTTGTTGTGCGTATGGGAGTTGCAGTAAATAATTGTCCTGGGCAATTGGGTGAAAGGGGTAGGGTACTAGATGTAATTCGTACCCTAGTGCTCTAGCAAGGCTGGATGTGACCCCTGGGGGAAGATGACGGGTCACGCAATGCACAGGTACCCCAAATACAAAACTACACGTGCATGCAACCCCTGGTAGACCACGTGCGTGGAAAAATGAACCCGCACTACGCTGTGGCACCCAGAAACACAAAAATAAGCGTACGCGTGTTACACGCAGCCTGGGGTACGCGACACACGGGGGCAACCACAGTTGGAAAATATGTGCGCGACTCACCGTCTGCCTTGAAAAAGAACGTGAAAAAGACGCGTGTGTGCGTGTTGGCAACACCCCCGTCAAAAGAAGAAAAGAATGCAGTCTGAGGAAACAGGGAGCACAAACTGGAAACGTGAAGTAATCGCGTGTGAACCGACAAGAAGTACAAGATACACCCGCTCGCTCTCCACAAAAAACACGTACAAGGAAACAGCGTGATACTCGTACCTTTTAAGCCAGCCCACATGTGAAACGTCACTTACGCGCTTACGCGCTAAGGCCCTTTCCTCCAATAGCACGGTGATGTGCAGTTTTCTCACGTGCTGATTCACTATGCACCCGTGTTGTGGACAACGCCCGCGCGCGTAACGTCACTGATGCCCTTACGCGCTAAGGGCCTTTCCTCGGATTTCATGCTGACGTGCAATTTTTTCACGTGCCAAATCACTCCGTATCAAGCTGGCCACGTGAATACACACGGAAGACTGCGCTCCTGCCCAAAAGGCCATTTTCCTGCCCCCAAGAGCCCCGAGCACGCTCCCACCAGCCATCTGCTGCTGCCTGCCTGCTGCCCACATTCCCTGCTATTTGGTGCCTGCACGTCAGCCATCTGCATGGGTCCAGTTGCTGTGTCCACCCCTGCTGGAACAGAAGACTCCCGACTGGGATACCATCGCTCCACAGCCCAGCCCCAGGTCCCAGTTGCCCACCCACGCCTGCCTCGGGGGTCGCCATGTCGGAGCAAACACCATCTGAGACCACTGGCGACCCCCAGTCAGAGAGGCAGAGGGCCACCAGCTTCAGTGAGAAGGAAGTTGGTGTCCTGGTGGAGCATGTCCTGGGGCATTATGATGCCCTCTTCGGAACATCACGCGCCAACAAGGAAGGACGGTCGAGGATCTGGGAGGACGCAGTGGTTGCCGTCAACGTGGAGGGGGTGGCAACCCGTGACATCAAGCACGTCAAGAAGCGCTGGGAGGACTTGAGGTCCAGGACCCTCTACAAGGCCCGGCGCCTCGCCGAGGGGGGCCGGGGCAACATGAGCAACATCCAGATGAGGGTCCTGGTACATGTAGCTCCAGCGCTCCACGCCCAGATCCTTTGGAGGCAGACCCGTCTGGAGTTGAGCGGTAAGTGGCCAAGCATTGCTGTGTGAGACAGGGCATGTTGCAGTGTGCTGCAAGTCTGATACTTGCCTGTATGTGTGACATAGGCCATGTATGGATGTGTGGGTGTAGGGACATCATGGTCATGCATGTGAGACCAGTAATGTGTGAACCACATGGATGGTGCATGTGTTCCAATGCAACATGGGGAGCTGTATGCGGAATGCACACATGAAAGCATGCCAGTCTCTGTTCTTGTACATGGAGGGGGTGTGAGGGATGGGTGCTGCTGTCATGTACATGTATGGTGCACATGTGTGTGTGTCTGAGAAGTGTGTGTGTGACTTTGAAACGCCATGGATGCATGACACATGTCCGTGATGATGTGTAGATACACTCATGCAGTGCCTTCACCGTTGTATCCACTGTGTCTATCCACTGTGTCTGTGGTGTACAAGCCATGATGCATGACCCTCCAGTGATGTGTGTGCATGGGATCAGTGTGTGCCATGATGCATGTGAGTTTGAAGGCAACATTTTGGTTAACAGAGGCCCTTGTACATGGATGCTGATGTTGATTACAGGCGCCGGGACTGTTTCTGCATGTGTGTTGCGTGCATTCACCCATGTGTTGTGGAGGGACAGGATGGAAGTTACATTTGACAGTGCCACTCATGTGTTATTGCTTCATGTCTAGGGGAATATTGTACTGTACCCTGATGCTTGTGTTCTATGTCTCCCTCTACGCAGCGTCAAGTGAAGAAGAAGGTGGAGACAGCACTGTGGAGCCAAGCGGCGGGGATGCCTCCACCGGGCGGTGACGCAAGGCCCAGCCACCCTCCCAGGAATTGCCATCATCCAGGAGCGAGGGGGCTGGTGCCGTGTCTGCCACTACGGCTGTAGCGGAAGGGCCGGGTGAGTCCCCACAGGGGCTTGCAATGGCGGAAGACGGTGTGGAGACATCCAGGTTGGTGGCCTCCACAGAGAAAGAGGAGCCCGCTACTGAGCTGCACATGGGGCCTGGTGGGGGTAGTACCACTAGTGCAAGTGGTGCAGTCCAGGGCTAGGGTCAGGAGGAAGCACAGGTCACAGCAGAGGGGCCTGTGCATGTCGCTGTCCTTGACCCTGTGACTGCACCACCATGCACCAGCAAGGATGCCCCGTCCCAGTCCCGTCTGCAAGTAGGGGGGAGTGCCACGTCATCTGCCTCTCCACTACCTGCGGACGAGGGGTCCCACGACTGTATGGGCTCCGTCCTGGTTGGTGTCGCATTGCGCACGTGTGACATTCGTGATGACGTGCGTGCTTCCTGGGCGGAGCACGCACGCCATCACGACCAGCAGCGTCGCGACGTGGCACTGTTGGGAGGGGCCCTGGTCGGTGGGTTCCTACATGTGTCGCGCACTCTGACGGACCTCTCCTCCTCTGTGGAGACTATGCGCCAGTCGTTCTCCCTGCCGTCTTCCGGGCCAGATTCCACCAGGGCCCCCTGTGGACCTGGCCTGACTAACACAGCCAGCTTGGTGGAGATCCCATCCCTGCCACAGTCGGGAGTCGACGGTCCAGCAGGGGTGGACACCCCAACAACTGGAGCCCAGCAGATGGAGGATGTGCAGGCATCGGACAGGGCACATGGACAGCAGCAACAGGAGCAGGCTCTAGGTGGGAGCAATGATGGCTCGGGGCCATCGACATCAGAGGGGCAGGCACCGGCCAGGAGAACCCTGGAATGGGAGTGTCTTCCGTGTGGCTGCGGTTGGGCCAGCGCATAGATGCGGAGCGGCAACAGGCGGAAGAGGCACGGCTCACCATGGTCAGGGCGGAGTTCTCCATGCGTCAGGCGTTGAAGCAGGCAGAGTGCCTCGAGACAACTCGCAGGGAGTTGGAACAGGCCATGAGTGCATCCCTGTGAGACCTCGAAGCCAGGGCAGAGGCCCGCCTCCAGGACATCGACATGGAGTTCGATGATTCCCTGGCTCGGGACATCACAGAGTGAGCCGCAGGACTTGCCCGCCGCCATTGTATATAGTTAGATAGTGTTAGGTTTCCTTTGTTTTTCTTTTAATTTGGAGTCAATGGACATTGCTCCACTTCGTGTGTATATAGTTTTTTCTTCATAGGACTTTTTTGTAGGTTTCCTTTTGTTTGTGGATCATGGACCATTTGGACTTACATTGTATATAGTTGCAGACTTGTACATACTTTCTTTTTCTATATGCCATGGATCAATGGTTATTTTTTATTTGGATTATGTTTTTATTACGGACATTGGCAATGGACAACTTTTTTATTCTACATGATTTTTCTTTTTTTTAACTTCATTGGATTTACAATATTTTTTTTCTACATCAGTCATTGTACATTGATTTTCATTTTACTATTCCTCCAAGTCAGTTCTTTATGTTTTTAATAAATTTTGTATTACTTCTGAATTGGTGTTGTGTTCTGTAATTGGTTTTGTGCATGTCTCATTGAACATTTCAGTCACGTGTTGCCACTGTGTGGCTACGTTGTGCATTCCTGCATGGGCATGGTTGTTCATTTCGACTATCATGGCATGAGTAATTTGGGAGTGGGTTCTGTGGATGGTTGCATGCTTGGATTGGGGGGCAAGGGGGATTAGGGTTGGCTTTAGGGACATGGGTCTGTTTTGTTAGGACATGTTGTTTGTTGGGACATGAGTCTGGGCCTGCTGGCAGGTGCCCCTCACTGCTGGGTGGTGGGGGTGCTGGGGGACATGAGTCAGGGCCTGCTGGCAGGTGCCCCACACTGCTGGGGGATGGGGGTGCTGGGGGACATGAGTCGGGGCCTGCTGGCAGGTGCCCCACCCTGCTGGGGGGTGGGGGTGCTGGGGGACATGAGTCAGGGCCTGAGGCTCACTGCTGGGTGGGTGGGGTGCTGGGAGACATGAGTCGGGGCCTGCTGGCAGGTGCCCCTCACTGCAGGGGGGTGGGGGTGCTGGGGGACATGAGTCGGGGCCTGCTGGCAGGTGCCCCTCACTGCTGGGTGGGTGGGGGTGCTGGGGGACATGAGTTGGTGATCACTAGTGGAAGGTGACATGTGGGCTGGCTGGGGGGCATGCCCATGATGGATGGGCTGCCTGCGGAACATGACCAGGGGTGCAGGTTAGTCCCCTGTGGTGTGGGTTGCCTGCAGGGGCTGTGGAGGGGGTAGAGGGCACACCTGGGAGGACCCACACTGCCAATTCACGTGTGGGACTCCCCGCGCACCCCACTGGATACACGTACCCCGCTCTGACAGTGAAATCGCGTGTGAATCTTCCCGCGCACCCCCGAAATCCATGTACCCTGCTCGCACAGGCCCAACCGCATGTGGAAATCCCCGCGCATCCCAGTAGTACACGTACCCCACTCGCACAGGGACAATCACGTGTGGGACTCCCCGCGCACCCCAGTAATACACGTACCCCGCTCGCTCAGGGCCAATCGCGTGTGAAACTTCCTGCGCACCCCCGAAATACACGTACCCTGCTCGCACAGGGCCAATCGCGTGTGAAACTTCCTGCGTACCCCGGAAATACACGTACCCTGCTCGCACAGGGCCAAGCGCGTGTGAAACTTCCCGCCCACCCCCGAAATACACGTACCCAGCTTGCACAGGGCCAATCGCGTGTGAACTTCCCGCGTACTCCCGAAATACACGTACCCCACTCGCACAGGGCCAATCGCATGTGAAACTTCCCACGTAGCCCCGAAATACACGTACCCTGCTCGCACAGGGCCAATCGCGTGTGGAACTTCCCGCGCACCCCCAAAATACACGTACTCCGCTCGCACAGGGCCAATCGCGTGTGAAACTTCCCGCGCACCCCCGCAATACACATACCCTGCTCGCACAGGGCCAATCGTGTGTGAAACTCCCCGCGCACCCCTGAAATACACGTACCCCACTTGCACAGGCCCAATCGCGTGTTATTCTTCCCGCGCTCCCCAGTAATACATGTACCCCACTCGCACACGGCCAATCGCGTGTGTTACTCCCCGTGCAGCGGGGTACGTGTATTCGGAAGGGTGCGCAGGGAGTTTTACAGGCGTTTTCGTGGTTGGGGGCCTGTGCGCCATGTACGGGATTTGTGCGCTGTACATGGCGCACGGGGAGGGGTTGGGGGCGTAACTGGCACTGCTGCAGGGTCGCTGCGCCACTCTGTGCCACGGCTGGTTGGGGATGTTCAAATCCATGAATACGCTGTGCACGGAAATGGATTATGGCGCACGCGGCTGGCGCAGACTGTCGCACGCGCATACTGTGCACCAGCCGCGTGCGCCACTTGTGCGCTGAATTCTATGAATTACCCCCAAAATCTTCTCAGCAGTTTGGCAAAACAGTTTTATGTGGTTAAGGAGACTTTCCTTCTCGTGTCTCACTAGACAACCAGTATATCCATGTACTTTAAACTGTCTTCTGCCACTGTTTGCTTTGATATTTCAATGTGAGTAGCGCTTTGCTACTTCATATAAACAAAGATCCTCCAACATTTCAGATCAATTTGGATAATATGTATCAGTAGAGTTGGTTTTCGGAATCTCTGTACTGTCAGGTACAGCTTCAGCTAACTGCTCAATTTCACTCAAAGGCATTAGTACATTAATGCTACATTCATACAGAGACAAACTAGTAAGCCGATCTGCAGCTTCGTAGCTACCACACTTTCTATGTGAAAGCATCTTCACACCAAAGCTTAGAAGTTACTCAATAAGACTTTTATTTGCAGATAAATCTGCCCATACTTCAGCTGCATTGCTCTTTTCAGCTTTTGTCATGTATGCTGTAACATAATGAGCAACAGCTGTTATATAATCAGCAATATACTGTACATCAGTATTTGCATTCCAAAGCTGAGCAATGACAGAATTGTAATCATTAATCAATTGGCGTGCCTTATTTCTTTTTAAATGATATGTATTTCTTGGTGACTTACCTGTAACATGGTGTCAAACAGATGACACCAAACTATTCACTTGACCAAATGGTGTCACAGGCCCTAGAAAGCCAAATCTGCACTGAGTGTAGTACTTGTCTTTACCTTCAAATTTTCTCTGACAGTACTTTCCACATGAGTGCATTTGAAACCTTTCTACCTTCTTTCCGTAGATCAGCATTCACATGCTGAGCAGGAATGGAACAAGTAACATATTCTTCGATGAACTCCATCACACAGCCATCACTTGCCTTACCAAACTGAGGAACATCTTTAATCCACAACAACATATGTATATGTGGAGCCCCACCTGCCTGGTACACTTTCCACCAAAGGAAATGTTCCAAAGTGCCTAATGGACCATTTTCTTTATTACATATAAAGTGTAGCATGGCTAAATATCTGTGATGAAAGACCCGTGACACACTTACAGGGTCCATGGAACACAATTCTCCTGGTGTCGTGTGTTCTATGTTTTCTTTCTCTGCATTAGTTTTACGAATACACTCAGCAAGATCACCCCAACCATACTCAGCGCCACTTAAAGTCACAAACCTAATTGGAGAGCCCAAGTTTCTGATCATGCATCTAACCTCACAGTGTCTCCTATACCAATATTCTTTAGTTTCTCTCATTGTAGCAAGAATATTTGCATGTTTACCCTTTAAAGCTTCATTTTTTTCTTTCACTTGTAGCAGCATCTGACATGCAGAAAGATTTTGAAATCTAGTTCCAGTCTTAAGTGTGTGAGCAACAGCATAACATAATGTTAAAACATCACTTTCATACAATAAGTGAAAATATATTAAACATTGATGCGCAATGAGGAATCTTCAGAATACCTTCTTGTACAGCGATGTTTTGAAACAGAGACTCACACCTTCTGATCATCCAATATTCCTCCTGTACCAGTAGGAAAAAGCATAGGGGGAATAAATCTTCTAAAGTCTTTTCCCAGACACTGATTGGTGCACCTTTCGTTGCTTTCATTTGACACAATTCTAAACTGTCGCCAATGACTTCACATGAGGATGAATAGTGTCATATTTATACAAACTATTCCCTTCTGCAACAGATAGATGTTGGAACTGAGCTTCACTGCTTTTGTTGACTCAACATCAAGCATAGACAAGTCTGGAAAAGTCTGACTGCCTTTCTATAAATCATTATGCTCCAATAGAAACGCCAATATCTATAAGTTGTTGCCAATGCTCTTATCTTTAGTGGCAACACCATTTACTAATGCGTTGGTTCCAAGTTTTTTCCAAAATTGTTAAGTCTGAGAACTACAGGGCAGGCAGACCTCATAGTTATTAATTGTGGAGGCAATCATTTGGTGAATGTGCAACATGTGTCCCTTACTTTAATGATGAAACAAGACATGGGAAAACTAATGGAACTATTTCCTCACACCATCTTTATCTTTTCCAATTTGGCTCAGAGCCAAAAATGGAGATGAACCACCAGATTTAATGGTAATGGCCAATTCCTATTGACATGACAGAGTACACCTAACTGATGAAGGAATTATGGTGTTCCTTCATAACATCAAAACAGTACTCGAGATGTGCTAAAATACAACACTCAGTGTATCCCAAAAAAGTCCTTTTAAGGAATACTTATTATATATAAATACACAAATACAATATAATAAGCAAAAATATTTGTTATCATACCCACAGCTACAGTTCATTGACTTTTATCCAAAACACGGTTACAAAACGTTGGTTAAAGGGGGGGCTCAATTCAGGCTTTATACTACAATAGAACTTAAAAGATCAATGAAGTACAACACTACTCATGTATGTATGTAAACTAGCTGACAATAAAGAAAGTATAGAATAACACATAACAGTAAACTGGGTAGGCAAACATTTCACAGCCACAAAATATAATGCCATAAGTGAAAATGCAGACGCTAAAATACAGTGTATGGGGCATCTAAAACTAGAGTATGATTGCTCTTTTTTTATATTCATTTTGTCAAACCATTTTTTTCAGTTTTTCTCCGAAAATCTCACATGTACAAAAGTCTGAAAACACACAGCCAAAATAAAAAAGACTCCCAAATACCTACTGTGTCACTGTAATACTTACCTGGACTCCTCGGGAGCGTAATACCTTTCCAGCCTGTGGACCTGATACCTTGGAGCCTTTAGGATTCTTTTTCTGTTTGAACAAACAAAGGACAACAATAGAAATGCTATAACATCTATTAACTGAGATAATACTATATGAGGTGTGTATACCCCTATAATCACTCCCTTCTAACTCCAGGGCTGAATTCCCTTCTCACCTGTGTTTTATTATTGTGGAGCTCTCCATCCTGCTTTTCTACAGCGGCGTGTTGAGATGGAGAAACAATGGTAACTTGTGATGCTGACGAACTCTGTAGCTTCTTACCTTGAAATGTCTATTCTTTTAAGAATGAGTCTTTGGGTAAGTCAGCAGGTGAAAATACTGTAATCTTTAAGGGCTTGAATTGATTCCTACGTTGGAGAGATCTCTCTTTCTAATTACTTTTGTCTTTTGCTCTTTTTTGCAGGTTCAAGGAATTTGGGAAAAGAATTATGGCTGTGGATGGCTGCGGAGTTACTCGGGATGACAAAACATTTTAAACGCTAGTTCACCAATACAGAGTAACTACAGCCTGCAAGTGGAGCGTGGTAACAACTGTGAGGTGAAAACTTGTGGAATCTTCAGGTACGTAAATGCTTATAAAATGTCTTCTCTGTTAAACTGTTAAGTTTGTTTTTTAATTAAATACCTCTTGTGTTGTCTGCAGGTTTTCGGAAAGCTGAGGAAAAAACCTTCGGAAGATGCAGTGGCAGCGGATGAAACTTCTGACTGAAGATGCTGCGACTGCGAGTGAAAACTGCTGGCTGAAAATACTGCGGCTGTGAGTGAAACCTCTGACTGAAGATGCTGCAGCTGTGAGTGAAACTTCTGACTGAGATGCTGCGAATGCAAGCGAATAAATGTTCTTAACTGAATATAACAGTGTCGCAGATAACTCCTGGTGGGTAAGTCTCTTCTGTGAATTATAGTACTCTGAAACTCTTCGTTAAGCTAATGTTTCTTTATCTTTCTTTTCTCAGGTTCTGACAGGAGAAACGCTGGTAGCGTTACCCGCTATCAGCGGAGCAGGTGCGAAGCGCGCATTCCAGCAGAGGCAGGGCTTAAGTAGCTCCCTCTGCAAATATGAATAGAACTGGCCTGCTACTTGTAAATGGGCTTTGCGGGCGGCCATCTTAAGTGTATGAAATTACTATTGAACATCACTGGAGTCTATGGAAGTAGATGCTGTGAATGGTGTAAATGCCATATGGGCCAGTCTAACACCTACCTTTGACCTGTTGATTGTTCTAATGTTCTCTGCCTAACCTGAATGCCTGAATGAGGATTATGCTCACTGACTGGGATCATCACAGTCACTGACCATTGCCTTTGTCCATGGCCAGTGGTTTTTCACCCCCAACATCACTATACCTATACAAATAACTTTCAAATAGAAATAAAACACTGACACTCCAAAATATATAGCTGTGGGCACGGAACTACTCATACCCGTGGTTATCTGTAGTCTTATCATATCCACGGATATTGCCATGAATAACGGAAGAACAGCCATAAAAAATAATTATTCCTGGCCCCCCAAGTCCTCACCAAGTGACATCCTCATCTTGCCAGCTCCCCCCCACCTCCCAGATTGTCTTCTCACCTGCACTACCTCCCCTTTGCCTCCCACAACACACGCTGTTTCTGTGACGCAGTTGCTTTCAGATGTTGGCTATTTGCAGCTATAACCGAGGCTACAGAAACCTTTGTCTTGCAAACTCGATCCCTGGACCTCCTATAACTTCCAAATTTCACTTGCTGTCCTCACGCAACCTCCCACCTCTAGACTAAAGGCATTTGCAATTATGTTAACCTGCAAAAAACGTTTTATCTACTTTTCTTTTCTTTTCCCATTATCCTTGACTATAACCGTGGTTATCGCTCGCATCGACAGAAAAACAAAAATGGGGGCTATTTCATTTCTAAAAACACTTGGTTTTGGGGAAATCCCAGAAATATATATTTTTGAGAAGGGGAACCCCCTTCTCTGTCAAATATTGAAATAACTACTGCACAGAATAACCCCAAACGACGCATGGATCGCGAGTCAACTCATTGTGCCCAAGTTGTTTCAGACTTGGTCCAAATCCGTCCAGTGGTTTGGGCTGTGCGCTTTGGAAAAAATGTTCCTTGTTTGTCTATGGGAAAATGAATGGGAAGTAGGCTGCACTTTTGGAAAAAGAATATTTGTGACGCTTTAAAACTTTTTTATTCTGCAACAAATCTTTACAAAACTTTGCAGTCTAAGGGGGCCAGCGGGTATGTAATCACCATCGAAAATGTCAGCCAAAACCAATACTCGAATGAAAAGTTATTAACAATAGAGTTTTCAGGGGTTCTTATTGGAGCCGACTCACTGTCATGATGCCCGCTCCCGGGGAGCCGGTTCAAGCCATGCGTCCCCGAAAGCGGACATCCAGTCCCCAAGGAATTACCCAGCAACCCCATATAGGGGCCCTTTGGACAGTGTCCTGGCGCCTATGGCGCCAGGCTCATAAAAGACATCAGTCCTGGCGCCATAGGCGCCAGGCTCATTATGGAAGTGCTTGGGTGCACTTACCAGATGCAGACCATGCTGCAGGATCCCGGCCTCCTTGAGGCCTGAAAGGAACTACTTTACCTGTGGGACTAATTTACCATCCGGGCGTGGTCGGGGAAGGATACATACCTGATTGGAGGAAGGATACATACCTGGAACTTCTTCCAAGGCTATTTAAACCCCACCCGAACAGTCACACGTGCTTCGCATTGTTCTGCATCTAGCAGTTGGACTCTCACCGTGTCTGCTCCTGCATCCTGACTTCTGCCACGCCTGCCAGCATCCTGGATCACCTGCAAAGGAAGAGAAGAAGAGAACAGAAGAAGGAAAAGTCCTTACCTGCTAAATCCGCATCCCAGAGACATCTCGCCGACAATCCTGAAAAGGAAGACTTTTATTTAAAAGTCGATCGCTGCAGCGCTGCATTCCACTCACCTTTACAGGGCGCCTCCATGTTCAGTAGCGATCATCCGGATTTGCAGTCACGCCCCAGCGCCTAGGGAGAAAAAGACCAGAACAAAAGGTGAGAGAGAGAAGGGAATAAGGAAAGCTAAATCTCCATGTTAAGACTTACCTGTTGATTCATTCCCTCTTCATTTCGGGTCCGCGCCGCATCCTGGCATTTCCGGACCTCCGGCCCCTAAGGGGAAAAAGAGACATCAGCGTAAATGAGCGAATGAAAAGACATTACCAAAAAACGCTCATTAAAGACTTACCTGATTTCTACAAGGATTTCACCTCTCATCTCGGGTCGGTGCCTGTTCCCCGGCATTCCGTACCCCGGCCCCTATGGGGAAAAAGACACTAGCATTAGTACATTAATGCATGGACACAAGGGGAACCTCTTATCAAAAAACTTACCTGGAAGCCAAGCAAGTTTGGTTCTCACCAATCCGAAAATCCAGTGAAGTAACTGGATACCAACGCGCCCCTGCATCAGAAGCAGGATGGAGAGCTCGTCCTTCCAGACCCTAAGATGAGACGCTACGAGGAATCACAGAAGGGTTTCGAGGAGGGTGAGAGGGGAAAGTGGGAGGCTGATTGCATTACCCCGCAGACAGTTAATCCCCTATTTTCGCCTACAGAAGGATACTTCTGCAAGCCAGACAAGCCAGATTTGGGGGCCCGGTCCAGTCCGTCTTCCGAACCCTGCGCATCACCTTAGAAGAGGTCACAGCAGCGCAAACCAGGCCAGCGCCTCCGTGGGAGTCAAGTGAGCGTTACACTCACCTTCACTATAGGGCAGCTATTGCCGCCTTATGATATATATATATATATATCGAAATCGCCCACAGATAACCTTCAGAAAAAATCGATCAATAAGAGATACCTTGGTGAAAAGTTATATGACCCAAGAAAATGAGACCAACAAGATAAATTGGTTATCCAGTAACAAAAAAGAGGGCTTTTTCAAATGCACCCACTGCAATATTTGCAAATACGCTAAACCTAGGAGCTCTTTTAAACACCCCATTACTGATCAAACTGTTCACATATTGGGGAAGATTACCTGCGAAACGGAATACGTTGTCTATGTGCTGACCTGTGCGTGCAACAAGTGGTACATAGGAAGCACTAAATGTACATTAAAGACACGTATACAACAGCATGTACGGGCCATCATCAATAATGATGCGAACTATCCAATGGCCAAACATTTCGCAGAATTTCATGATAAAAATATGGATAGCTTTGGGTTTTTTGGGGTGCACAGAATTGAGACAGGACCCAGAGGAGGCGATAAAGAGAAAATCCTGAGACAGAAAGAGACCTGCTACATATTGGACTTTGAGAGTAAAATCTCCAATGGACACAATATAGATGAGGAATTGTACACATTTTTAGGCCAGTGATGAATTGCCAGAAAAAATGCACTGAATTTTACACTTTCGGAATGTTGTTGTCTGTCCTTCATCTTTTTTATTCTTACTTATTTTTTCTCATTTTTTCTTATCCATTCTTATTTTCTTTTCTTTTCTCTTATTTTCTCTTATCTTTTCTCATTTTCTTTCTTTTCTTCTCTCTCTCTCTTTTTAACCCCCCTCTCTCTCCGTCTCGCTCCTTTTCTTGTTTAACCGGTTTCTATGTCTCCAAAAAAAGTTGTAGAGCATACAAACAACTAGTCAAAGAAGTCTATGTTAGTTTTCTAATATTGCATAATGAAGAAAAATTGTAGGATTCTCACATCCCATTTGTGGAATTAGGGGAAAGGAAAAAGAATGGATGAGAATGTTGGTCATCAGTCCTGCCCCTTGGACATTTTTAACAGCTATGAATTTCATATTGTTTTAACTCGTACAGGATACGATTTTAATTTTAGGTGGTTGTCTTTTTATCTATTTGTTTACACATGTGTGACATGTAACTGTGCCCTCCCCCCTGTTTTTATAAACCAGAGTTTGACATACAACTGTTAAAGCAGAGCTTGAACCAATAATTGTCAAGCTAATATGCCGAAAAGATAATATGGCAGGACCTCAGATAATATCGGATGAGTCAAAGCCAGGCAGTGAATGACATTCTGCATTAGCAAGTATTGTTGCATAATGCACCTGATATTGACTGTTGTACTCCAAAAAGACAGTTGCAATTCTTAGTGATTGCTGCACTTTAAAGAGTTTGTTGTATTCCAATACGTTGCTGGCACTATGTACTTTATAACGATCCTGGCATCTCACTGAGATATCTTAGTGATGAGATCTAATATATAACCATTCGAGTTAAGAATGATTAGATTGCCAATTGATGTCGTTTTATCATTGAACATATTTGCACTTTGCACTTTACAGCGACTATTGCAACTTCAAAGACCGGTGCACTTTACTAAGTTGTTTGCACTATGCACTTTACAGTGATTCTGTATTTCATAGAGGTACTTCAATTATAAGATCTTACACAACTGAGGCCAGCCAATACATGTACTGTATTTTTTAACAGGCATTCGGCTTATAATGGAGCTCCACGGGGAAACTTTTACTCTTCGAGGCAGACCATGGCGGACCAATATTGAGTTTGAATCATAAACAGTTTCAAACTCAGCCCACACAGTCTTAAGGATGGTTCCACTCGAATTAGGTGGAAGTGGTACGCATTAGCATGCTATCAGTGCGGCACTAACAACACCAAGATGGCCGCCATGAGTTAGTTTCGAATGGGCTGAGTTTTGAAGTGGAGTCCCCTTTTCTGTGTCGGCACAAAAGGTTGCCATCTGCTCTGCCTAATGGTTTAAAACTCTATGGTTTACTAGGAACGAATTGTTGTGACCAAGCGGCGAGGCAAGCCGCGAAACGCGTTAACGTTCCAAACGCGCACAGATACTTGCACTTTGGGAGAGCCTTATCTTTATGGTTTTTTAAATTGAATTTTGCCACTTGCAAGGCATCAATAAAGAATACATTTTTTTCAACCTGGATGTCCGGACTTTGTTTATTTCTGAAACTATGAAGAGTGCTACTCACCCAGCCTGACGTCTTTCAGTGCTTTGAAGATATATATATATATATATATCTCAATGAAAAAACTTTGTTAAAGGGACGTTATGGTTAAGTTGCACTGATAACAACCTATGAAATTCAATGAAAAAATGAGGACATTATGGTTACAAGTAAAACTGAAAAACCTCAGAAATTCACCAGTTATGGTAAGCTAAGCAACCATAACTCGCGCCACCACCGTGCACTGCTAAGACTAACACCCAGGACATCAAAGATGACATCACAAATGTCATTGATGACATCACTGATTCCATCACATGCCTGGCCCCTTGTTCTTTGTTCACTAACATATCTAGGCCAGGTGCTATTGCTCACTGACAATCACAAACTGAAAGTTCAAAAGGTACTATATTTGCAGACGTTACTCTTTTCATATGTTCTTACTGTACTTTCCTTTGGGTTCAGTCGCATCTTGTGATGCATATACATAGGGGAAGAAACAGGCCTGAAACACAGAAATCATTTCTGTACATGAAGATAACCACTTAGGTTATGAACACTTTCTGATGATACTGCTTCTTTTTTGTACGCTTTACTTTCCCTGTATATGCCCCATATTTGTATGCATTATGGTCTCTTTATGTTTTGTTTGTAGTAGTACAAATATGTAGTAAGTGATGCCTTATTAGCTAGTTATTACATGTTTCACAGTATGCACTCATTATTTTACTATCCAACATTGCAAGACTATAAATATTGCACCTCTATGGGGTATGCTGCTGCCAATCCCTTTGTTTCTGTATGAGTAGGTTCCTGTACTAGAAAGAACACAGCAATGGAATGTAGTTTATACCAGTACATTGTTTAATGAAGTACATAGTTCATGATATGTCTCCCGATCACCACTGACAGTTTCTTGCCAACATTATAATCACAACCCCTTGTAGGGCCTTTTCATGAAAAGTAAATGCACATATGATGTCATCAATGAAATTTGTGAAGTCATCTTTGATGTCATGGGTGTTAGTCTTAGCAGTACACGGTCGTGGTCGAGTTATGGTTGTTTAGCTTACCATAACTGGCGAATTTCTGAGGTTTTTCAGTTTTACTTGTAACCATAATGTCCCTTTAACAATGTTTTTTAATTGAATTTCATAGGTTTTTATTAGTGCAACTTAACCATAACATACCTTTAACAACGTTTTTTCATTGAATTTCATAGATTGTTATTAGTGCAACTTAACCATAACAATCCTTTAACAAAGTTTTTTCATTGAATTTTATAGGTTTGTATTGGTGCAACTTAACCATAACGTCTCTTTAACGAAGTTTTTGTTCAGAGAACTCCATGGGTTTTTACCAGTGCATGCTATTTTCCTACAACTTAATAATATCATACTTACCCTTTACCTTAATACTTTGCCATTTCCCACCTTCTAGCATAATTTGTAACACTTCTATACTTTTTCCACAGTTTTTCCTTACGTCGATGTCCACGAACTTCTGAAATTATTGTGAAACTTCCGGACAATGCCGCGTGACCATGCGCTTGCGCATGGCATGATGACGTGTCCATGAACATGTTTGCACTTCGCGTTCGGGTCCTTGCTTCGAGGACAGTTTGGAACTTCATTTTCTACTGATCTAGGAACTTTCAGGCTCAAAATTTACCCTTTCACAGCTCCTACACCTATTCTTACTCATTATCCATTAACAATCTAGTACAAAGCACATACTTGAAAGAATAGTAGCAAAACTGCTATTTATCTTAAAAATGGCATCAGCTATTGCCGTCCCTCCTCCCCAAGAGCCACCACCACTCAGTTAAATGCACTTAGTGCAGCTTTGTACTCGGTCGCGGACTACCTGGACATTACTCCTACAGGACCACCTCCATGCGCCGCCACACCAAATCCAACCACCATAATGCTCTCAGAAAGATTGTTCCTTTCTTAGCAAGCAGTAGGCTACCTTGCAAGCAATAAAAGAGGCTGTTGATCCATATCTTTTGAAGACAACAATCCTCTGTATATACTGCAATACACCACTCTACAGGGGCCAGCAATTTAAAAGTGCTTTTAAAGCTGTAATCAAGGAGCATGAGAAACACTAGTAAAGAAATAAATAATGAGGGCTCCGGACCATTATCCTCCATTCCAGGCCCTGTGATGGGGGATAAAGGCCATTAGCACACCTGGTTCCTAAAGCAGCAACCCGGGGTACTAAAAAATAGATTTTTCTTTCTACAGCAGGACGCCTCCAGGAAGCAAAATCCTTTTCCAAGACAGCCACCATGGAAAGGGAATGCGAGGCTTCATACAGAGCCCCTCTTCCCTTTCCATGGCAGCCTGCAGAAGGCGAAGACAGACCCTATGACCATCTTACCACAAGCACATTTTTTCCCTTTCAAACCTATCCCACTTTCGAATAATTCTACCACATAGCCGGTCCGAGGTGGACGTGGCCACTTTAACCCAATTTTCCGTCCTCCCGGTCATGGCCAGTAGCCAGATTGTCCAGGTCATGACCTTATACCATGACCCGGACAATCTGGCCACTACCCATGGCCACAGGCTTTAACTCAGTCACCAAAGATATATCACTATTTTTTGTACCTACATTATGACACTTGTCAAAAAAATAAAACCCGGCCACATTTGCAAAACCATGCTTTCCGGTCCTTGCCAATGCTCCTTACACGAGTTTGCTTGAAATCCGCCCGTGTTTTATTTTTTCAAAAGTGTCAAAACGTATGAACATAAAACAGTCATATAACTTAGCCCCACTTGACAAAATCCATTCAGACTTTACACAAACTTTACACAAACGTTCAAGGTTGGGTCTATAATCTTTCTGAAAATGGTTGTCCACAAAGTTATAAGTCATCTAAAAATGTTAAGAGCGCCCTCTAATTTAGCCCCCTCTTGAGAAAATCCCACCAAACTTTATAAAAACATTTATATCTAGATTTAAAATCGTTTTGTAAACTTTTGTGCAGATTCGTCAAATGGCACCACATTTATAAGTCGTATAAGCCTTTACAATATTTTGGGGCCCCCTTCTAATTTTGCCCCCGCTTGACACAATCCCACCAAACTTTGCAAAACCTTTCATAACCAGGTCTAGAATAGAATTCCAAAATGTGCAGTTTCATTGAGTGGTGACAAAGTTATAAGCCATCCAAGAATTGCTTTTCACCAACCCTGTAAGTGTCTGCAAACTTCGCAGGAATGTTCTCAAACATCCGACCGTTCGTGGACTTCTACCGTGAAAAAAACTATTTTTTGTCGACTTATGAACAAGAAAAGGGTTCCCCTGCATACTATCTATGGTCCAAGTGGATCAGACAAATAAGCTGTGTGTGGTTTTGCATGCCTAAGAAATACATCCTATGAAAAGGGTAGCAATTCTGGCGCGCAGTCAACTTTAAATAGAGGTTATATTTCTTAAAGAATTTACAACATAAAATTATAACATTAGTAATTCCAATGACAATTGTCAGTTTTTCACAAGATCATAGAATTTATTGCATAGTTGGCCTAACGCGTTTCGAGTTTTCACTCTTCATCAGGGGCAAGAGACGTTTGAAATATGTCTATAAAAACATTAAAGAAATAATTATACCTTCATTGCATTCATGGAAAACACTAGGCTCAAACAGAATTCACATTTACAGTTCTTTAGTAATTATCATTGTATTTACAATGGCCTAAAACAGTTAAAAAGAAACTTTTCATCAAATGTGCACGAGCCAACTCCATCTCTCTGTTTGCTCATGATAATCAGGTTATAGTTGGTAGTATAACACTTAAATAAATCCACCTGGCTTCAGATCTGAAATAATGAGAAATAATTAACCTAGTATTCTGGGGTTTAGCAGTTATCCACAGCTAATATAATCTATAATTTAGTAATGAGTAGCAACATGTAAAGGCCGACAAATATGCTAACCTTGTGATCTTGTTTTATTTCTTTAAAATTTTGAGAAAATCGCCAAAAGTACTTTTTTCCTTCGGGCATAGGTTGCTTGCTGGCCCAGGAGTAGTAGTCTATAAAGAAGATATGCATATGTCAATGGTAACTATTGCAAAATATCTAAATCACACTTAATCAGTGATTATAAGAAATTATGAGAAGTTTCTTACTAGCAAATTGGATTTGTGAAGATTCCCAATGGTTTATAAAGTGTCTTCTCTAGTAACTATTAAGTACGCGGGTGTTGCCCTTGAAAAAAAGGGGGGTTTTATTTCTACCAAAGTGCTGGATTTCTAAAAAAATATATATATGGTAAATAAGATGTGGTTATTAAATATCTCGAGATAAGAATCAATGGAAAGTTCACTTACCAACAAAGAGATTTAATGGGGGAGTCCAATGTTTTTATCACTTTGTCCTGACCTGGTTTCTGTCTTAAATGTCAGTCTGTAGAAAATTCCAGAAATCTCAAAAAGAAGATCTCGGAAATCAGTGGAAGGTTTAGCTTATTAAAAATAAATAAAGTCTAAGTAAGAAAAGAAAAGTAAGAGTGCTGGACATAACTTACTTAAGATCAAAACAAACACTGGGTTGATGTGGAGCCTTGCGTCTGTCAGGAATGACAGACGTAGGATGACTGCTACCATCTTGTTAGATAGACCATGTCTTATATACCTGGTTAATTGATGATGTCACTGTGCACATGCGCGAGTGACGTCATTATCATCACAATGTTAGTTATAGGGGGATCTGGCACTATTTACAAAATTATTTAGGTCAAATCGAATATAACCTAATTATAGGTTTGTCATCTTGAGGAGAGTGTAAGTAATGATATAGTTGTCAGTTAAATCTTAGTACGCTACTTGTTAGTGTCATATCGCGCATGCACTAAAAGAAGATGAAAAGTATTAAGTGCTTTCTACAGCAGTGAAAGAATACATATCTCGCTATGGGTATATATAAGATGTAATGTGAACATTTCAGATATATGATAATATTCATAAAAGAGAAGGAGATGCATCAATATGATGTCATTTCTTGCATGTGCGAATGACGTTATGGTTGTTCTTCCTTACCACATTAAGATAATTGCAATGTTAGCGAAAAAAGAGTTAGTTTAAAGTAACAGTCATGTTACTGTAATAATAAATTGCATTATTCAAGAGTCTTAGATATACCACGGATTCTGGATACGTGTACTTCTGACTGTAGAAAGATAAACCCACTTAAATCTATGTTGATAGTCATGAAGTTGGTAGTATTGAAGAGGGAAAATCTGAATGTCCCTTCCGCCCCCCCAAGGGCCCCCCAACCGGAAGAAGTACCCCCGACAGAATAACCATCGACCATATGAGTTTGCACCGGTCCCATCCGCTCCCACCATAGGCATGCACTACGAGTGGTACCAGGTCATCCGACCATACAACCCTGCAGTGATACGAATTCTACCCAAAGCAAGCAAGGATGAACAAGACTGAGCTGGAGACGATTACATGGACCGAATCAACTGACACCTCTGCAAGCCATGGTGCAAGTCATTAGAGATGTCATGACGACATAGCTGCGTTATACAGGATGCATACGTGCAATCTGCACATCTGGGACACTCACACACCAATCCACTCAAAGAACACACGCGTACAGTTCTATGAGCTAGAGGACAGTGACATGTACATGCAGAAATGCAAGATGCCAGAGGAGTTCATGTATATGCTTGCAGATGCTACACGCTATTACCCCTGTGGAAGGACAGGAGCACTCATGGGACCTGACCGACCATGACACAACCCTAAACCTATGGACAATTACGTTGAATACATAGTCGGAGCCAAAGTAGGACGTAGGAAAATCCAGAAAGCCAGAATCGCCTCGCAGAAGCCTCAAGCCACAAGATGCTGTGCAAGCAGAATAGCTGTGGCAAAGACTGTAACTGCCAAGGCCATGCTGTTGCAAGTGACATTCCTCACCCACCACGCCACAGTGACACTGGCTGCAGGAGAGAATATGCCAAGCCAAAATACAAAGCAAATCACATGCGCTGGGAATGGACTGCTCTCATGGCATTAGTAGAAGCACCCCATTGTTACACTGTCACAAAGTCAAACCTTATCGATACACAATGTACGTGAGCAGGTGACTTGTGGGCTGGGAACAATGCTAGTCCCAGGCTTGGAGGCCCGCAGCCTGACCAATGAGGCCACCGGGGGCTAGGGGCTGGCGCCGGGACTCCTCAGCCAATCATCGGGGTCTCTAATGTAACACCTTTCGGGTAGCAATTTTTAGGGATGATCCAAGTACACCACCTTACACAGTGGCCACCAATAATATCACACACTATATGTTCCTATACTGAACCTACCACTCAGGGAGCCAACCCGGAGTGGCATTAGGTTAAGGGAAGGACTTTTGCTGAGTGACGCTGATTGTGATGTCACGGGTGCACAAAAGCTGGCCTGCGAGCCAGAATTCAGCCAGATGTGACTGGACTGGATTGCTCCAAGTATATGAACCCTGTTTACTTTTTATAACAAAACGGTAGTATCCCGTTGCTCGTTGTGTGGACCTCGACTTCTTTGGGACATGGGAAGGAGTTAGGGCCTTCCGAGAGCTGGAGGTCCGCGGACCCTTGGTACCGATCTGCCGACCCCAGAATTTATCCTAACAAGTTGGAGGCCTCAGCGAGATCATTTGTGACGTCAGCTCGACAAGGTGCTATCCTTCCGCGTCGGACCACGGAGGACTGCAGGACCCTCGAGAATTGCGAGAAAAAAAGGACAGCACAACAGGAGATTGGCCATCGGGAGCCGACTTTAAAATCATCCCGCCCGCGGTTGGCGAGTGTCCAGATGCAGTCCAGAGGGGGCGAGACGAGCCAAGAGGGAGGGGAGCCAGCGACCAAGCAGCGCCGACAGACATGCAACTAAAGTAAGTGTGGTCCACACAACCAGCAACAAGCTATTGTGTGGGTGGGGGGATGTGTGACTAAGAAGGAGGGTAATGTAACATTGTCATAACGTTCCGTACCGAGGCAGTGTCTGGCACGTGTACGATTGAAGGGAACGGAGCAGAGATAGTCCACTTTTTGTGTTAATGAATGTTCCGGTGGCGGGGCAGAAGGTTCCCATGTGAAATAAGGATTGTTACACTGATAGGTCTGGACACTAAACATATGTGTAGGGGTGTGGTTTTCCTATGAATCGAATGTTGTAGCTCGGTGAATAGATGTGGTTTTCCTATGAGTCAAATGTTTTAGTTTGGTGAATAGATGTCGGATTCCCGTAAGAGTTAGCTGGAGCTATCTTAGATTGTGGAAGGTGACTGACTGGTTATGTTTCCATGATGAGAAATATATCACACTTCAGGCGATGCCACAGGTGCAGCTTAATCACAAGACGGGTTGGTTGATGATGTATACTCCACTCCAGGGGAGGTGGGAAGACAGATGTGTGGATTATAGGGGTGGGATTGAAATGGTGGTATTGTTGCATAATATGTGCACAAATTGTCTGTTGTGAAGTTTTAGCTTTGTGACGTCAACCATAGGCAATTGCATAGGACGTTGTGTTATCAACGAATACGGGGTAAACGGGCCGGTGCTGAAAGTATTGGGCAGGTGAACAGACGGCCGTGCACGGAGAACGCCGGCGCTTGATCAAGGGGGCATGCCGAGCAGTGGCAGCCCCAGTGAAGGTTGGGTGATACAAGAGTACGCCACACAAGGTGTGAGGCCGCAGGGGGCCATAGAGATCGGAGGGGTGTGTCGGACAGCGGCAGCCCCAGTGAAGGCAAGGCAGTACAACAGTACGCTGTGCAAGGTGTGAGGCCGGAGAACATTGAGCTGTATAATAAACTAAGTTTTACCCTGACAGCGGAATGTCGAAATCCTCAAATCGAGGTCAGGTAAGATCACAAACAAACAATGATGTACCACAGGGGCGGGGGAGGGACCTCATGCAGTGGCCAGGGGACTCTAATGACCCCAAATCAGCACATTTGTAAAACACTGCCCATTTATAAAGACAGAATAGTAAAATACAGTGTGGAGTGGACAAAGGGTGCAGATGGGAAGATAACTGTACCATGCCCGCCTAACGGCAGTTTCTCCAAGGACGTGCTGCAGTCACTACTCACCTACCTACCTACACATCACATACAAGGGGAAGAAGTTAGCAAACCATATAGAAATATTTGAGCTTTGGCTGTTTCAGGGGTACTACCCAGGGATGATGAGTGTGCGGGAGGTAAAAGAAGGAGGGGGGATTCTTGTGTTCCATCTCCTGCACCTCCCAGCGTTGTCTCAGACAATATGAAGGAGGGGGAAGAGGAGGAGCAGGGGTTATATCCAATTAGAAAACTGTGAGAGGCTACGGAGCCTCGAGAATTAACTGCGGCAGAGGGCTACTCAAACCCCACATACAACCCACCCCCATATGCCCCAAACACACACGCCCCCATCGCCCCACAAGATGGGACGAGGGCGTAGGTAGACACCCCAGGCCTCGAAGGAGGGGGGCTGCGGCTGGCGAAGAACAAATTTGCAGGTATTGACCCAGACAAATGGATAGCGGCACAAGTGCTCTTGAGGTTACAAGGGGCCACTGCAGGGGAGGCCGAAGGGGCAACTAAGGCTAGAGGAGAGTTGGAGCTGGGACAGGGATGTAGAGGGAGGTCAACACATGACGTAAGGGAAGGCCAATTGCGGCAAGAAGAGGAAGCTAAGCTGGAAGCGAGAATAGTGGAACTGAAAGAAAAAAGGAATGTGCAAGTTACACAGCTAGAGCTAAAGGAACTGGAAAGGCAGGAGCATTTGGAACTAGAGAAGAGAGCAGCAAAGGTGGAGCAGGAAAGGAGGGAACATGAGGAACTGATGGAAAGGGAACAGAGAAAGGTAATAGAGATGAACATGATGGGAGGGAGAAGCAAGGTGAGTACGGAAATGAGGGGAGACACAATAGAAGAAGAGGAAAGAGATGAAGCGGGACGAGAAATGGCATTTTGGAGGTGGAAAATACTTTCAGAAAGGACAGGTAAGTATGAAGAAAGCAGATTGAAGGAGTTAAGATTGGTAATGGTGGGGGGGCATGGGATCAGAGGGACGAAGAAGGGAGAGAGCACTCCAAAGGGTGAGCAAAGAAATAATGGAAGAACTGGAAAGGATCAGAAGGGGCAAGGCAGAATGGGAAGAACAGCAGAACAGTCAGGCACCAAAGGGGTACACGGGGAATAGCATGAGACCAGCAGGGATGCATACGTGGGGGTCCGACGCCCCAGGCGAGGGGGGAAGGAAGGAAGACAACACAGGCGAGTTCACAAACATCGATCTTGAAACTGTAACGGTGCGCTATCCACTCCCACGCAAGCTAACATCCTCAGATGGATTTTGTAGTGAGGTAGAAGAAGACAGTGATGATGTAGGAAAAGAAGGGCTCAACAAGCTTTATATTACATGGACAGGCACAGGGATGTCATGGGAGAGCAGGACACAAGATGAACGGGGTGGGGGACAACACAGTAGCGACTCAGTGAAGGACACACCTGTAGAGGTAGCCCCGCACACACCCTACACTAATAGGCTCCGGGACCTCCCTGGGCACAGGAGAGACGGGGCAGCAGTAACACATAATAGCAGGCACTCATGTCAGCAGGTCGGACACACAGGAACACCAGACGCCTCACACATGTCACGCAACATCGACGTCACAGATATAATGGCAGACATGGAAGATGTGCGAGGACCTGTCCAGATACGGCAGTATAGACCTATGCCCGAAGAAAGGGCGGAATACTCACAGATGCCACTATTAGAGAGAGGGGGAACAAGGCCACAGTATGTACCATTCAAACACTCGGATAAGGAAAACATCAAATACAGGTTGCCATCTTTAAGCGGGGGAACAGGAAAATGGATATACGAAATGGAAAAATTGACGGCGGGGCACAAGCTGGCATTGGGTGACGTCAAGGCGTTGCTAGTATCCATATTGGGTGACGCAGCAGATGACAACTGGAGGAAGGCAGGGTTCCCTGTGGGGACCACCCAAAACACAACACATGATGGATCACCATTTGCAAATTGCAGGCATACGGTATGGCAGGCACTAAGGACACAATACACTGACACATAAGACTTAGGGGCAATTACGTCACGCATCTTGCGTGACGATGAGGATCCCGTTAGCTACATTCAAGAGATTCAAGAGCTTTGGCGCCTTGAGACTCGAGAGCCATAGGACAAAACAATAGCTATCTTTTATCACATCTTAATACAAGGGTTACCAGAGCCGGTGCAAAGACAACTGAAGAAACTGGTGGGGATGGAAGCTAAAGCGTGGTCAGAAATACAACTCACAATAGTGCATCATTGTAGACTATGGCAAGACAAAATGAAACAAAAGGCGAATGATAGAAAAGCAGATGAAGCTAAATTGGTTCAGAAGAAATTATCAAAATATGCCCTAGAAGGGGCACTAATCACCAGCCCGGTCCCACAAACTCAAAGAGCAGTTTCACAACCCCAACCCCAGCTCCAGCAGCAGCTGCCAATGTACAACCCAGCCCCGCAATACACACAGTCAATGGTTGGGGTATATGGGAATGGGCAGGTATCAAAATAATTATAGAGGAAGAGGAGGGTTGATTAGAGAGCGGGGCTTCGGGCCACAAGCACACCATCCGGGGGCAGGTTCCGGGGCTACCCACAGCAAGGGCAACAAGTTCAAGGGGAGGGAGGAGGTGGATTTCCATGGCAGGTACGGGAACCATCCGAGTGCTGGACGTGTGGGCAGTTAGACCACATTTCGCACACATGTAGATACAGAGGGATACAACAATGGTGGGGGGAGCAAGTACAACAGATTTATCAAGGGGGACAGAACGGGTACTACCCAGAGGGCCCCCAACAGGCAGGGCAACTGCAAATTATACCACAGCAAAACATACCCCAGCTGCAGATGCAAAGCCAAACAGTGCCAGCGACGCAACAACCACAAACAGAAACACAACAAACACAGCAAAATCCACAACAACAGATGACAGCATCACCACAACAACACATACAAACAGCACAGCAACTGACTCAATTGCAGGATGACGTACAACAACCCATGGACACAACAGCAGTGGTGCCAGTGACAAGAATGGGAGGGGTCACAATAATGGGACACAACCCATACACTGGGAATGGACAATCACTATACCCACAATGGGACAGCCCTGTTATGTCCCATCCTATCGGTAACACCTAACCCTGCGGCGGAACCTCACATAAAGGTGGCGATAGGTGACAAAACATTTTACTTTCTGCTTGACAAAGGGGCCACAAGGTCATGCGTACGGGAAGGGAAATATACATTGTCAGGCGATGCCATAAACACTCAAGGATTTTCTGGGGCTCGAGAAGTGGTTCCCTTCACTGATAACATCTCCTTATCCATAGGAGATCATGACTTACCTTTGCCTTTACTCTACTCCAAGCAAGCACCTGTGAACATATTGGGATGCGACATAATGAGCCGGCTAAACATGACCATCTCCTTTACTGACAAGGGCATAGTATGCTCCACACCAGGCATCCACATGCTCACAGCCAAGCAAATACTTCAGGCTTATTGCGGCAAGAGTGTACAGAGGGGGCGCCAGTAGACCCGAAGATATTCCAGTACGGAACTGACATGGCACTAGCATGGCTGCCCAAGATTGCAGGAAAGGTTTGGAGAAGGCCAGGTGAGTACCTCTTTAGTTGTTTGTTAATTGACTTGGAAAGAAGGTCCAGAGGATGCAATTTTTTGAACAAAGTATCAAAAGGAATTTATTGTGCCTGATACATTATTGTAACATACGAGTTAATCATGATTTATCCCACACTACAAACATTATTTACATAGCAGGAAAATTAAGAATATACAGTTAGATACAATTCAACCATATGACAATCAAACATTTACTCATTCGTTCACATACAGCCATCATACATCCCTACACAAATACCAAACAGCAATATATGTATGATAAAACCTGTAAAAAGTCATGGCTAACATTTTTAATTTTTGAATTTTTAAAGTGCAATTAATGTACAAGACCATTGTAGTTGGAAAAGTGATCTGAGTACCTCTTTAGGCCAGAAACACCAACGAGCGAAAAGGAAGGAACATTCCTGTCCATAGACATAAAAAGAATTGTGGCAAGGGAAGATTGGATTGCTGCTCACGCCCTAGACGATGAAGGAAAAGCATGGAGGGTGTAGATTAACACAAGTATCAGATTAGGAACTTTTCTCGCAAGAAAGGGGGAGAGTGAGATGATGTTGGAGGGATGTTGGGGATGAGTGTGTATGTTTGGCTACGCTTGCCATACAGAGATGTGGCCCAGAAAATGGCAATGGCACTGGAAGCGCCCCTCCCTGCACCACCTCCCTTCTGCGAGGAAGATTTGGCAAAAGTACCCAACTCACTATGGACCACAAGTCCCTATGATGTAGGGTGTATCAAAAGCATAGGAGGAGTGAAAATAAAACAGAAAAACTGAGCAATTCTGTCCAGATTAAGACAATGGGCCTCATTACATGGTAGGCGGTAAGGGTTTACCGCCTTACTACGAGGTCCCTTTGCGGGTTGGGGATTTAACGCCTGCTTTTTGCAGGCATTAAAAACCAACCCGCAAAGGGACCCAGGGAGCTAATTACGGTACCGCAATTTGCGGTGCCGTAATTAGCGCCTTCCCCATTCCCATTATGCCCTATGGGGCAAAAATGGGAATGGGGAAGGGCAATGGTGGAAGGGGGAATTACCACCCCTCCAACCTTGGAATGGGGCAGTAATTCCCCTTTCCACCAAGGCGGTGCCGGTATTTTACCGGCATGAACCATGGCGCTAATTGCGCCATGGTTCACCACCTACCGTGTAATGAGGCCCAATATCCCCTGTCAAAAGAAGCAGACAAGGGCCTTTTTGAGACAATAAGTGCCCTCATAGAAAGAGGTATCTTAGTGCCATCATTATCCCGCAGCAACACTGCTGTGTACCCCATCTGCAAGGCAAATGGGGGTTTGTGGTGTTTTATCCAAGATTTACGACCGCTCAAACACATTGTAGAAGCAGAGTACCCAGTAGTGGCTAACCCGGCCACAATATTTTGCGGCATTCCAGCTGAGGCTACACGGCTCACCGTGATTGACCTCAAAAATGCCTTCTTCTCAATACCTTTGCACCCAGACTCACAAGATCTAACAAGCTTCACGTAATGCAACACAAAGTGGAAAAACACTAGACTGCCCCAAGGGCACTGTGAATCACCATCCATTTTCAACAGGGTGATCCAGATGGACATAGGAAATATTGAGGCAGAGAGTACGATTCTTCAATATGTGGACAACATTCTCATCTGCAGCACAACTGAGACAGAGTGCCGGAAGGACTCGATTAAAATGCTCACTATATCAGCAGAAAAAGGATACAAAGTAGACAAGGCAGCGTTAGAATATTGCCAGGAGGAAGTATTGTACATAGGCCAACTAATATCTCAAAAGGGCAGGCACATAGCACCAAAGAGAGCACAGGCACTACTCAACACTCCCCAGCCAAAAACAGTACAAGAGTTACAATAGTTCCTTGGTCTATGCAATTATTGTAGAACCTGGGTATTCGACTACATCACATACACATGTCCCCTACTTAAAGCCCTCAAGGAAGCACAAAGGGGTGGGAAAAAACTGGGATGGACACGGGAAATGACAGGTGCATTCCATGAGCTAAAGGAGGCAATATCAATGGCCCTGGTCCTGGGTACCCCAGATTACAAAAAAGAGTTCTTCATCTTCTCACATTCTGATAGGGTGGTCTTGAAGGCAGTACTTACACAAAAAACAGCATGGGTCACAAACCAATTGCATACTACAGTGGACAACTAGACCCAGTAATGACAGGGCACTTCCCTTGCGAGCAACATTTGGCTGCTGCAGCTTTTGCTGTAGAAAAAGCATCATCGATATCCATGGGGTGCCCCACCACACTTTATGTGGAACATGCCCTCTTTGCGATCCTGCACAAGCTAAAAAACACACTAACAACACAGAAACCCACAGGACATGAAATCATCCTGTCACAGTCCGAACTAAAGATAGTAAGATGCAAGACAGTGAACCCAGCACACTTCCTGGCAGAAGAATATGAAATAGGAGAATATGTCCATGATTGCACAAAAGCCATTGAATACTACAGAGAGACACGCAAAGTAAAGGAAGATGCGCTTGAGGGGGAGAGGTGCTCTACATTGACATTGACGGTTCATCAACAATCGATCAAAGAGATGAGTTGAGGAGAACAGGGGTGGCAGTGGTGAGATTGAAAGAGGATTGGAAAATCGAGGCAGTACGAAGTGTCAAATTACCCCCTCAGTATTCAGCACAAGCAGCAGAACTAGTGGCACTGATATTAGCCCTCAGAGAAAGCAAAGGGAAAAGGGTTACTATATATTCAGACAGTGCCTACGTAAATTCAACGGTACATTCCGGCCTAGCAAGGTGGTTAAGAAGAGGGTTCAGAAGAGTGGATGGGACCCCAGTACAGCATACCCTCTTGTTGGGAGAATTAATAGAGGTTGTAACATACCCGACAGAACTCTCATTAGTAAAGTGCCAAGCACATACTAATGGGGAAGACCTAATATCAAAAGGGAATGAAGCAGCAGATTTTTACGCAAAATATGCCTCCTATTTTGGGCAAATGTGGGACCTTAAAAAAAACAAGAAGAAAGGGTAAGGGTGAGACAAATGCTAATGAAAGAAGGCTATAACCACCTACCGGACACTCAAGTTATGGAAATACAGGCAGCAGCACCAATGGCAGAAAAGGAACTCTGGGTAAAAAGAGGGTGCTCAATGTCCCCTAAAGATGCCCTGTGGAGGCAAAACAACACAGGAAAGGTAGTAATGCCCGTTGCACTATTAGAAATAGTCTTAACATAACTACACCATCCTACACATACAGGAAAATAAGTGATCACAGCATGCATTGGAGAATCATGGTTCTGTCCTGAGTTAAACTCCCATGTGTCCGACTTTATCAGTAACTGCCTAACATGCCAACAATTCACTGCCGGCTACACACTAAGAATGATAAGAAGAGTCATACCCAGGCCCGAAGCTCCATTTCTGTACCTTCACATCGACTATGTCGACATGATCAACGTATGTCAACGCTACCGCTACATGATCATGGTGGTCTGCCCCTTCTCAAGGTGGATAGAGGCTGGCCCGTGCTCCCATGCTGACGCAATAAGGGCAGCAAACTTCTCTGATTAGAGAAGTATTCCCAAGGTGGGGCGTCTGCGAGGTCCTGCAGTCTGACCACGGTCCTCACTTCGCAAATGAATTATTCCAGCATATAACCACACTGCTAGGGATGAAGCACAAATTCTCATGTGTATATCACCCACAAGCGAATGGTGTTTGCGAACACCTCAACGGACTTCTGAAACAAAGCACAGCTAAAACACAACAAAGCACAAAGAAAAATTGGCTGCACTGCCTGCCTTTGGCTCTGTTCGAATAACACAACAAGCCTGGGTCAGATCACCACGTCATGCCCCACAAGGTGGTGACCGATGCCAGATGCAACTCCTGTTATCTCCACCCACAAGGGCAATAAGGGACTGCTGAAATATTTGGTACAGAAATACATGCGTATGTTAGTTCACTTGTTTCTAGCGCCTCTTTTTATCTCTCAACAGATTCGACAGACACAGGGGAGGTCGGAGAACAACATACAATTAATTGACGACACTCAGGAGGCCACAAAAAATGGCCTATTCAAAAGGGAGACAAGGTGCTCCTGAAGAATTATTTGAGGAGGTGGAACTCACCCTGATTTACCGGTCCTCACACAGTTGAGGAGGTTATGGAAAGGGCAGTAAAACCTGAAAATAGAGCAATTTGGTATCATCTCCATGACATCAAGCCCTTCAGAGCATTGGCCTTGCCACCACGCTCCATCGACAGGGCCAACGCTACAGCAACAACCGACACACAAGACAGTAGTAGTATTCCACTCTCAACAACTCCTCCCATAGCTGATCATTCCCTGAACACGAGTGAACGAGAGTGTACCAATCACCCAATGGTTAGACGCTCACAAGCTGCTGATGTCCCTATGGCAACCCTGATAGAAATAAATTAGTAGTATATACGTCGCTACCAATAGATATAGAACTGTACAGGAAAAGCTCACTGGACTGATAAAGAATGCCATAATGTAGAGATGGCCATACAGCATGCACAATCTCAGCAGGACTACACTATGCTAACACTGTTTTAACATTCTTTTTATTCGCACATGCAGGGTTCTGCATCCGCTAAATGTACATAAATGAATGTTAGAAATAGGCTGAAATATCGAACACCCTGAAGCACTGTCTCACCAACATATCTATGCTATACAAAGGCCTGTACACTCCAGACCAAGACCACCACGAGTATATTACAACACATTTATAGAATACATAGCTCAAACGTACCCACAGCCCCATCACCTCCTGCCCACAATTAGACATAGATCCATACGCAAAATCCGGGAGGAAATGTTTGCATGGTAATTAAACGACTACTTATTATACGGGGCTTAAAGTACTTACAAATACTGAAACAATAATGCTTCTTATCGCGATTTTCAGGCGGGCAACTTTATCACCTCATCAATGGCTGGATGGCGGATTAAGTTGTAAGTGATGGCTCTAATAATAAAAGTTGTTTTCACCATTGTGTGGTTATCGCTGTCCACTGGGTTGCTAGCTGCTGTCTTTAGGCAGTTATACACAGCTTTGCTTGTCTGTGCAACTCCCAATACTAACATCTCCCCCACCCAAGCTGCAAGGAGTACTGTGTTAGACGGTATGGGCAACACTGCTGAGAAGGTAAGGAGAGGTAGCATAGTGCTGGAACTAATGTTAATGGAGTTAACACATATCTCACCGGCACTGCACACATAACAAAGAACATGTGGTATAAACACATGTCTAAAATTGGTAAGGACACAACAAGTGGCAGCTGATATGTTTGCTCCCTGATCCCACATGCCATGAGTGCCTCAAGGACCTTTGTAGCCACAGATGTACCAGCAACAACAGCACAGTGCCTCTTGTATCTCGCACCGTTCCAAACGTGAGGAAGGTTCCAGGGGAAAACAGCAACACTCAGATGGAGATCCAAGGCAACATACTCTTATGAAGATAGTTTCATTAAAACACTACCCATGTTCAATAATTACTGGCAACATACTGAAGCATACGATATATATAACAAACAGACCAGAAAAAGGAGAAACAAAGGAAGTAACGTTGGACTACCTGCCGTGCAAGTGGAGCGCCAAGGAGATAGGCGGAGAACCTGGCTGCTGGGAGCGACCACAGATATTGATCTTTGGAAAGGTATACTCTAAGGATGGATGGGTGGATGGAGTGGTGGGGAACAAACCATTGACTTTGACAAAAGCTGCTGTGAATAAAGTTCAGGAAGAAAACGACAAGTGTCTTAAGGAATGGGCCAGAAGCGCAAGCCTGCTGACAGGGTTGGATAAAGAAGATGGACCACTGACAATAATACCCCTAACTACACCACCACTGTGCTACCAACACAACAGGGATATTGAAGTGGAGACCAATGAGGGGTGCAAAAGAACTGAGAAACTTGCTGAGACGGAAACAGGTATGGCGGTGCTCATGTACCACTATTGGGCATGTGGTTCAAAGACATACGGCAAGCTACCACCAAATCGGTGAGGGAAATGCTCCCTAGCACACGTCAATGTACCTTCACTGGTGGTACCAAAGAAACACATGAAAATAGATGACTTTCCGAAAATGGATGAAGGCAGCAGCAGAAAGAAAAGATCGATATCACCAACAGAACGCCCTACAAGTAACATCACTGCCAAGAATGGAAGACTGGGGAGAGTAAAACGACAAGGAAATTACTTCTGGGGAAAGTCTGAAACGACCATCAACGAAGTATCACTGTCGCACAGGCTCTTCAGCAGGACTGCCATGTTTTTCTCAGCACTGATACATCCAGGATTTCAAACATACGCCAATGCCAAATGGCTTCAAATCACCAGATGGGAACTAATGATGACCATAAACTCAACAGTGAATGGATTCAATGCAATAAAAGAAGAGCTCTGAGGAATACGATTGGTGGCCTTACAAAACAGGTATGTCTTGGACCTCCTCACAGTAATGGAAGGAGGAGCGCAAAGATTGGAATTTCCTGTTGCACGTTCATACCGGCAAACGATGAAGACAATGCGACGTTATCAGAAGCAGTATCACCATTAGCAAAAATGCACGCTAAAATGGAAGGAGAATCCAAAGGCACAAAGAAGGATGGAAGCTGCTTTTCATACCTTTGGTCCTGGATGCCGTCCTGGCTATTGAATGGCCTAAAAATACTAGCAGGTGGTCTGATCCTGGGGATGGCCTCACTATTTGGGGTAAAAGCGTGCATGGCAAAATCCAAGACGACAGCTGAGGAATTGATCAGAATGAACTTACTCCTGCCTGCAGATGATGACCAGCAGACGGATGTCATACGTATGGAACGTGAGAGACTACGGCAACAGTTAATGGAATCTGACATGTATCCACCATCAATGAAATTAGAAAATCCAAGTAATCCGAAAATATATGTCGGAAAGTGGGTTTACTGCAAGCCTGGGGGAGGATGTGTGTATATGTACTGGTCATTTGAAGATCATGTAAATCACTACAGACATCTGGCCGGGATAACAAAGGTGTGGTGCCTGAGAGATGACAAAAGGAGCAATCATTTTGTGGTGACAAGTCAACCAGAGGGGGGACTGAAGAGGGAAAATCCGAATGTCCCTTCCCCCCCGAAAGGCCCCCCCAACTGGAAGAAGTACCCCTGACAGAATAACCACCGACCATATGAGTTTGCATCGGTCCCCACCGCTTCCACCATAGGCATGTACTACGAGCGGTATCAGGTCACCCGACCATACAACCCTGCGGTGGTACAAATTCTACCCAAAGCAAGCGAGGATGAACAAGACTGAGCTGGAGGTGATTATATGGACCGAATCGACTGACACCTCCACAAGCCATGCTGCAATTCGTTAGAAACGTCATGATGACTTAGCTGCATTAGACAGGAACAAAAACACAATGGTGAGTAACCAGGTAATAGGGCGCTCAGAAGAATGGTTCAAAAACAAGCCAAAACTGAAAATGACCAAGGACTGCTGCAATCCTATGAGATGATAGGTCTCCCCAGACCTATGCATTAAAAGTCAACCAGAATTTAAATCTCCGGATATGCGCTGTCCAACTGTTTGTTTTAAATGAAAATCATCAAAAGTCAAACATAGATGAATAAAATTCAAATGTGCTTTAACACATCTTTTCATAAACACTAGATTGTTTATTCGTTCAAAGTAAATGCCCAATTTAAGCCAATACGTGTTTCGACCGTCTTCGGTCTTTCTCAAGGTAGGTCCTACAATAACATTGCATCCAATTCATGCCGTGTCATTGACACATAACAGGTTAGGAGAAAATCATGAACCCAAAATAATGCGAAGATTGGAATAAATTACAAAAATACCAACAAACATTTAAACAAACAAAAAATATTAGTTGTATACAAACAAAAGCATTGACCAACCATGTAGTAATGCATCAAACGCCAAACAATTAAAAAGGGAGGGAAAAGGGAAGAAGAAAAAACAAAAAACATATGATTAGGAAGAGTATTTGTTGAAATACACAATTGTATGTCTAAATAAATCTTCAAACTGACATCAAGTAAATGGGAAAGGAAGGAATTGGAAAAGTTGGGTTGTGAGTACCGTGATAAATCATGTGCTCGGGTCCAAAACTGGCACCAATGCAGAACCATAGAAGCGAAAGCTTGAATTGTGAAATACCATTATGAAATATATTGTTAACTATTGCATGTTGTAAGATAGTCCAATACGCATGCCCCTGAACACTCAGTTAGCATGCATGTTTATATCCTCTACAGTTTTACAAAAAAAAGATATTAAACCCATCTCCAGTCTGATCGCCTCCATCAGCGTATAGTTACTAAGGCCCAAAATGCTCTGCCAGATGAGACCTTCAATTTTGTCTGCCCCGGCCGACCAGTCTGTGTATGAAGCTTCCAGAGCATAGAAGAATGCCACAGATAATTTCTGCTTATATATAGTGTGAATTCCATAGAGGCTATATCCTGCCATTCGCTTAGAAAAGTCAAGCACCGCACCCATGGTGGCCAGGACCTTAGCTCTTTTATTAGTCTGTACAGCTGCATTTACACCGGATTTTCCTACACTGACTTCATATCCAAGATATTTGGATATCATCACCTTTTTTATGTCTGCTATCGGGCAGTGTATAATGCTCTTCCTACACTGACTTTTTCCAACAGTGAAGAATTGTGTCTTTATGAGATTTATTTTCAGACCATTTTTGTGCGCATATTCACATATGGCCTTAGCACTATTACAAATGCCACTATATGTATTATCAAAAATAACAATATCATCAGCATAGCTGATCCAGCCCACCTTATCCATATAAATCATTCATTTTTTCCACGAAGCATTGATTTTTTCCATGAAGATTTCTCCAATATCAGCCAAAAGCAAATTGAAAAACATAGGGGCCAAAGCGCACCCCTAGCGTATTCCCATCTTGACAGGCATCCAGTCAGACATAAGGCCTGCATTGTTCAATCTAACCCTGGTACTATTGTCTTCGTACATTAGCTTACAGATATATAGAAAGTGAGGTGGCATATCCATATGCTCTAGTTTTTCCCAGAGCATCCCTCTATTAACCATATCCAATGCAGATGTAATATCCACAGAAAGGATATACAAAGGCCTGGTCAATGAGGGTATTAATGAGAATATTATCGGAAGTAGCATAACCTTTGCGAAAGCCAGTTTGGGCCCTGTTCAGAATATTATTTTCGGCTATCCACTCATTAATTTCATGGAGAACAAAAGTACAGAATATCTTACTTGAGACATCTGTAAGTGCCAGCAGGTGATAATTGTCAGGAAAATTCCTGTTTCCATTCTTAAAAATGGGAATAGTATTAGCGGTCTTCCAGGATTCAGGAATTACCCTAGTATCTAAAACCTGCTGGTAGATGGTCATTAGGAGATCTGCCCAGACTTCCGCATTTTCTTTAATCCGGGAGCTCTTGATGTTTTTAATTTCATTATTATAGCTCTTACATATTCCTGATTTATTGACAGATTTTTGATAGGCTTCTTATCTACGATCATAATCTTCCCTATTACGAAGTAATGTGCGAATGCGCGTGCCGTAATGAGGGCATGCACTGTGGAATAAAGGGAGCCCGTGCCGCCAGTTGCAGCTGGGACTCCGTAGCGAGCAGACCTGTCTCCATGTGTTATTGCAGATACGGGGAGCCGGGGGCCCAACTACAGAGGTGACCCGGGGCTCTCATTAGCATTTAACACTGGCGACGAGGACGTGCCTGCCTGGGGAGAGAATCTCGGGATCGATCATTCGATTCCTGAACATTTTCTCGGTGCTCACTAGACGTGTCACCCATGCGGTGCACGTGCGGCCGCCATTTTGTGTGCTGGAACGGTAGTGGCCCCTCATGGGGTGCTTGTGTGCCGTACATTTTAATTTTTGGAACCCTCACAGCTGTTAGTTACCAATGGCTGTGTTTATATTCACAATTTTGAACTATTTTGGACAATTTTGATGTGGTCGTCCACTTCTACAGCCATCTTCAAGAACATCCTGCTGTGGGGTGGACACTGCTGTGTGTTTTGCATTTTTTGGAGCACTCACAGCTATTATTGTCTACTGGCTGTGTTTCAAGTCATGGTTTTATACAGTTTTGGACAATTTGTGGTGTTTTTGGTCCACTTATACAGCCATCTTCGAGAACATCCTGCTGTGGGGTGGACATTTCTGAGTGTTTTGAGCCTGGACTAGCAGGTGGGAGGTTGAGGTTTTGTTGTCTTTCTGATGCTACATCTGGGCATGAACAGTGTTCCCATCCTTGCCCAACTCTGCTGGAAAACCTGCATGGAAGCCTGTGACAGCTCACTGACCTCATTGGGGGTCAATTATTCTGGCGCCATTGCCCTAGAGCATCCCATTGAAGGATGAGCATGCCTCGTACTGGACCTGTGCTACGTTGCTGGCGCTGACTTGCGGCCTCTGGCGGTGCCTGTGTGGTCTGCATCCAGGAAGGACAACGATGGTGGTCAAGGGGCGGTTGCACCGCTTGCTCCTGGGGTGCAGCCCCCTGTCAGACCTGTGCCTCGACATCAAAGCACACTGGCACCCTTGCCGGAATTTGACATGTCTGGACCTCCATCGAAGCTGGGCCCCACGTAGCCCCTGCGGGTTAAGAAGTTGGAGATGTATTTTAGGGCCACCGGTGAAACGGAGGACAATGCGAAAGTAGCCACCGTATTGTATGCTGCCGGTTCCAACGTCCATCGGATATACGAATCGCTAAACCCTCTGACTGCCATGCACCAGGCTGCCAAAGATGCCCTCAAAGAATACTTTCTTCCCCTGGCCAACCAGATCTTTGACCGCTTTGTGATGTGTGGGGAGAAGCAGCATGAGGAGAAGTCATTGGACAGTTTCTGCTGGAGACTGCAACACCTGGCAAGCACGTGCCAGTGGGAGAATTGAGAAAGGCATGGTTAGAAATGTGCTCATTCAAGGTTGTAGTTCAGGCAAACTGTGACGCCAAGTGCTCCGTGAGCCAGGGCTCACTCTGACTCAGATTTTGGAAATGGGGAGAGCATAAGAGCTAGCTGACAGTCGTGGCTCTAGAATGGATGCAGCTGTCAAGGCCGGAAGAAGTGAGGAGGCGTATGCTGTCGGGCGCAATGCAAACTCTGCGCCGCAGTGACCAAGGTGGACTCAAAAGAAATTCGAGCCACTGCAGAAGAGCAATGTGCCCCAACAATGTCAGAAGTGTGGATATGATCTCCCACATTCCGGCGATTGACAAGGGTGTGTGGTTGATGCAGCACCGCCGGCCATTTTGCCAGAATGTGCCAGGTGGCAAACGCAGTGGCTGTCTCGAGGGGCCAAAGTAGAACGACCAGTGGGTACCCGCACAAGCAGAAGAGCGTGGCCACTGTCGAGCAAGATCTCAAAGAGCTGGACATTGCGGAGGAGGAGGAAGAAGAGTTTTTTTTCATCTCGAACATTGATGCCATTGCGAAGAAGCGCCGACAGCCCATGTGTGAGGTCGACATTTGTGAGACTCTCACCCCGGTCTTCATAGACACATGCGCGTCAGTGTGTGTGATGGCCTTGCGACACTATGAGGCACTGCCAGGACCGGCAGCATTGGCCAAGGACAAAATATACTCATTTGGGGGAGATCATCCAGTTCCCCGAGGAGGGGTTTTCACACAGGGGCGTAGGAGACCCATACAATCTGGGGGGGACAGGGGACACCTTGGGGACTTTGCTTTATTTATTTATTTATTTATTGTGTTTTAGTCAAAGAACTTGACTTTTCACAACATTAAAATAGCAGTACGTATTAAATGACATATATCATCACTGTATAAAACAAGAGAAAAGAAGTAAAGAAAACAGAAGAAAATGAAGAAAAAGAAAAGCAGTTCAGAGTATAAAATCCTCCCAGCGATGGACATTTAGAGAGATCTTCTATAATACTCTACCCTGTGCTTTAAGTGCAGATGCTTTATGGAGTTTCGCCAACCCCTCCTATCCTATTCCACTTGAGCGCTCAATGTTCGAAAATGAGTGTGCCCCTTTACAGCAGTGTATGGGCTGCAATCATACCTCGGCACCAGGGTATTCACTGGATTTACATGGATAGAGGAACAAGTGCTGTTGTGGATCTCAAGGCTGCTTAGCTGCTTTATTTTTTTCTGGGTCACACAGATGGCTTATGGTGGCCTCTATTAAAACTTGTCTACAACTCATTATACAGCTGGTGGTGGGTACCAAACATGCAGTTGCATCCCTATTTTAAAACAAGCGTTGGCAACATCAACCATTTGGGCTTTAATGTAGGCATGAAAAAGGCACTTACCAAGCACCACCATAGTGGTATTAGGTACCCACTGATGGTGGCAGCTGCAAAATGGTGCAAGTACCTGGACATTTAATAGAAGTGCTTGTCAATTGCCCAATACGTATACACAAGCAAACGCTTGCCATTGCTGGTTTTTAGCAGGACTTCAGTGAAGGAAATGCACAGTGCTAATAAAGTGGCTGAAGGCATCCCTGGATAAGACATTTGTATTACACCAGTAGTATGTTCCCAGCTCCAATGGAGTTATTAACTACACAGAGCTTTGTAGCAAACATCCCTAAGTCAGTGGCTTTATCTAAACCAGAACTGGCACTTTATGTGCCCTTTATAGATCATTCTAGTGTTTTTTTAAAGGAATAGGTTATGGCGTAAAATGAGTCTGCGGCCTGCGTGGCACCCATACACCAAAAACCCATGAAGGTTGCTAAGATAGCCCAAATAACATGCTGCTGTGTCACAAGGCAAGATGCCACGCACCCTGGCACCAGCTCCCACTACAGGACAGGTCATAATAATAATAATAATAATAATAATAGGTGAATATATACCTCATTTAAGGTTAGTCCTGACTTCAGATCTAGGCTGCAGGTAGGATTGAGTGAAAAGGGAGTTGATGCAGGAACAGCCTGCTCTGACTGTCTCTTCCTGGAGAGGAACCAGACAGGAGTGCAGATGACACTGGGGCATTGGGAGAGCGCCGAGCCTGAGCTCCCACGTTCCCTCTAATAAATCTTCCCCATGCTGGCCCGCACCTTGGAGAGGGGGGCCACTGTGTGTATTATCAGGCTCAATGAATGCGCAGACAGATATGGTGTACTGTATATATGTGCAATTATTTCAACAAACGACTTCTAATCATCCTCGTGCAGGCCTCGTGAGCATGGATCAAGCGTTAGAAGAAGACGCATTCATGACTGCACCCTTTATCTGGGAAATTGAGGCAAGCCACCATTCTTGCTTGTACAAATCTCCCCTCTGTACACTTCTCTACTCCACATTCTTGTCTGCTGTACACCCTTTTCTCCCAAGTCCCTTCCTGCACCCCACACCAGGACACTCCTCTGACACACTGCCCTCTGCACTTTCTCACTTGTCTGTACTTCACTCTCATTTGCAAAACCCGAAGAACCTCAAGTGCCATTTCTGCCCTAAACCACTCTCCCTGTGTTCTGGTCTTTCCTAGACCCCTCTCTCCCCAGAACAACACACTGATCACCCCATGCTGCAAACCATCCCTATCTCTGCACTCTGTTCTTGTTCCCATCGGTGAAGCTTAGCCACGACCTTCAGAAGATTAGCGCTTGATTTCATTTGAGAAATGCACAGGATGGGCACCAAAAAATGGTTTATTTTGGGCAGGGACAGAGTTCAGGTCTGGGCTGGTAATAGTTTGTTTTATGGAATATAATAACACTTTGGTCAGAGCGCTTCATGCTAGATGCTTTCAGCTTCTAGGCAATGTAATAGCAGGTATTATTATCCTCATTTGAACAGTACTGAATTTATGAAAGGTTAAGTGGACCCGGCTGCTGCTGGGTTTGAACTAGCGAAATGCAGGTAGCCCTCATGTCAGAGACCAAGCTTTAGGTGTGGTACCATCCAAACCTCAAGCAGGTGTTAGTTGGTGGGAAGAGGTGGAGGGGTGTGCCTTAAATCCAACTGATTTTAGAGTATACATCAAATGTTTTCCCTTGCCTACCTTAGGCACTACTATGGAAAAGAGTACACATCCCACATAGCGGCCCCTCTTGAGATTGGCTCATCCTTCTTTTACTTTATATGGTTTCATGAGGATTTCGAATACAATGTCAGGCTGATGTCTCAGGCAATGTCTTCACTTTGCAAGCCGGGCCTGGGGTACTGGGACATCTTTGAGAAAATCCAGTCTTTGCCAGATTGTGTGATCCTGGGCGAATCTCTATAGGTTTACTTGGGATAACCTAGACGTGACTCAGTTGGCAGTGTACACTATAACGAAATGCCTCAATCGTAAATGTTCTAACAGAGTTTCTTGTTGCTCCACGTATGCTAAGCATGTTGAGTGAGTGCGAAGAGGGACAAAGTGTCACAGCAAGAGATGTCACCTCCAGCTGGGGCACCGGGTCTCATTTTGGGAAGCAGTTATAGATAAATTCATGGAAGTTGTAATGTTTTTTTGCAGAGAAACATGTCAGGTGCAGTCAGCGTGATCCAACTCTAAGGAAATAAACTAGAAACTATCTCAAAGTAACCTGACAGTTTAGGGGCACTAGTGTAAGCAGCAAAAATAATCATCACGCCCTTCTCCTTAAAAAAGGCAATGCATAATATATTAAACGGTGTTGTACCTGGCATTTGTATAGAAACTACATGTACGTGTCAATACTGTTAGGAAAGATTTTCATTTATGTGTAATTTTCCCTCCAGTTGTGTACCCCCCAGCTTTTTGCTGCTGTTTAACACCATAGTCTGACTTGTTGCAACTTTTCTGCAACATGTAACAAGTACACAATGTACCTTCCAGTACAGTTCACTTGGTTCTCTTAGTCATTTCCAAAGGCCCTAGATGCTCTCCAAGGATTTTTTAGGAGATGTGCAGATGTGTCACTGACAGGGCTGGTGGCAGCTTACCTTTTCATATAATTTCAACCCTTTCCTGCCAGGTAAACTGCGATAACTGCGTTTGGCACAAATAGGTGGCCTGGCTCCAAAATGGCCATGCCACAAGGTTCTTTGTCCTGTCCTTTGGCCATCTTGCCCCTTCGCCTTCCCCAGGTCGAGCCGACCCGGGTCAGTCCTTATTTGGGCATGCATTCTCCCACGAAACGCCAAGCTTTCGCAGGCTTCTGCATGCCTTGTGTGTGTGCCTCCAGGATGTATGCTGGGGTGCCTGTCCCCAATACACATCCTGGGTGCCAGAGAGTCTGGAGTGCTGTGAATGCCTGGGACCACCGTGGTCCATGATTGGTCCACGTATGGAATGTCTGAATGTGAGCAGATCTCCCATTGGGTCCACCTCCTAGGACCTAGTCTTGATCTCCGCCAAGCTACCTTGATTGGTCTGGCTTATCCAGAAGGTTACCCTGTTCCAAGAAACTAGGTTGGCCTCCGGAACCTCTGCCCACCAGGTCAGAGTTCAGAAATCCATCTTAACAAATACCAGCTCCCATTGTGCACCCTTGATCCTCCGCTGTATCAGTGAATGGCCTCCATATTTTGTTTGTGCAGCCTTGCAAGCCTGTGTTGGCCAATGCTTGGAGCTTAAATGTAAGCCCTGGCTGCCCAACAGCAAGGAACGAACAAAGAGCTGTTCCAATGTGATGTTCCTCTTTGGCAGGGACACCCTTTCATGAATTGAAAAACCTGACGGCGGCAGGGCCTCAGGTTTTTCAATTCATGAAAGTGTGCCAACATCAGATATACAGTTTCTAAACACGCGCGGTGCATTGCAAACTGATCAGGGAATCCTGGCCTCTTAAAGTTTCATCATGAAACAGTAAGAGGCCAGGATTCCCATCAGTTTTGCAACGCACTGCATGTGTTTAGAAACTGTCTATCTGACGTTGGCACATTCCCTTTAATAAATCCTCCCTTCCCATGTCGCCCTGCACCTAGGATAGGGGGGCCACGCCACTTGATTTACCTTATCGTAGCTGAGGTCTTAGGTGGAGGTCGAGTCGCAGTCGGACTCGGAGTCTGTCTCACTCTGTCTCCCTCGATAACACACGTTCTCCCAGACTCACTGGAGCACGGGTCGCTGCCTGGCTTCTCCTTCATTCTGAAAAAAGGAAGGCTGAGGCTGCGCAGCAGTGCACTGCGCAGGCAGGGTACGTACAGCCAGGGCACGTTCATTATGCGCATGCGCTGGGCACCTCAGCAGAAGTTGCAGACAGTCTACTTTTAACGTTTGCAAGCTGACATCATATTTTACATGCTGCAGATACTTGTCTGGTGTTCCAGGGCCAACTAAACCACACGTCCCTTCAAGATGGCCGAATTCAGATGTTGGTAGTGGTGATCCCGTTAAAAGAAAATTAGATCACATATATTCTGGCAGTAATGAGGGATTACTAGTCCGCCCACCCCTTTCTAGATTATGAAAAATCTTTGGCTTTTCGTGAGGCTGAAGCTGATCCCAAGGAGGGTGCCACTGGCACCCCTCAAACGAGCTTGATGTGAGAGGTGTGGTGCTTACATTTTGCGCTTTACGTAAACACATTTTGGAGAAATCTTTATTATATTTTGACCAGTTTGTCAGGGGCGCAATTAAGCCATTCCAGTCGGCACCATTTGAGAATGGCCTTCAGTACTACCTTGTAGGAAGCCTGCACATGTTAATCTTCCCAATTTCAGTGTCTCTCATTTTACTGTACTAAGTGAAATAAAGGGCTCTCTTGGGCACACATTACATGTGATTGACTCCTCCTCTTCTCTACTGGTCTTTAAGAGGGACCTGTGTTTAATAATGGCCACTTGGGTGCACCGTCTATGTACGGGGCTGCTTTCCACATAGGTTTATGACTTATAAAACCCATGCATTCATACATTACACAATTCCGTGGCAGACATTTGATGGCCGTCAGAAGAACAGAAGGTTATGTAGGTACACCCAACAAGTAACTGCCTCAGCCCTAGCACAGTCTCGGAAGTACCAGCATCTATAATACTTCTGGAATATTATAAATGAGTTTTTCTTTTACTGCCTGCAGAAAGATACATGGACGCACCCAACCCACCTGACCTGACATGTGACTGCCTCTACTCCCCCAGCTCTGCCTTTCAACGACAGCAAAAGAAATGCATGCATTTCAATAGTATACAACCCTCCTCCACCATTGACAGGCCGAGGGAGTGGGGTCATCCGTGCCAGTGGCACGCGCAGCTCTCCGTGCAGAGGCGATGGAGCGCCCGGGGAGGGCCAAGGGTGGCACCACTGCAGTGGAAGGGCGGTGGAGGGCGCATGGGTGCCGCTGTGGCACTGCATACAGCGGGAGCAGTCGGTGAGGCACCTTGTGTGGCAGTGCATGCATTGTGGCCAAGGGGTGAAGGGAGGGTGCAGGTCCGGCAATGGGACATTGCCGCATTAGGGTGAAAGGAGTAGGAGGGGTCTGTGTTCTGGCATTACATGTGCTTGATGGGGGAGAGAAAGGGTGTGTCTTCACATAGTGCGTGTAGTGGGGGGTGCAGTGAAATAGATGCATACATGCCAACATTTTGTGGCCAAAAATCTGTAGGAATCTTAACATTTCAAACATAGTAATTAGCATAATAATGACATCACAGGAAATGTCATAACTTGATCCAATGACATGACAGGACGACATCACAATAAATTATGTCACGAGAACTTTGACCTTATGAGATCACAGGAAGTGAATCCACTTGGCATATGGCCTTGAAGAGATCGTAGGAAAGGACTGCATGTCCTCTGACCCATCATGAGAAAGGAATTTACCACATGAGTGACCTGTGAGAACTGTGACCAGCTTCTTCCTCATTAACACATTTTCCTCTTCAAACATACAATGAGGTGATAGCACTTCTGTATGCCCCAAGAAAAGAAATGGCCGCAACGACTCCCGCAAATGCAGCTTGTGAGGTGAGCGCTGCAAAGCGCACATTTAAAGCCCCAGAACGAAAGTAATATAGAGAGAAAAATATGGGTGTAGGAGTGTTGGACTTTTAGTTCTGTGCCCTTGCTCTGCCTGTCATATACCAGAAAATCTCCTGGGAAGCTAAAGGAGGTGGTAAACCATCCATTAGTTGACGCGCAAGTGACATCTGAGGAGTTGGTGTGCAGCTGTTCCCCAAAACATCTGAAAATTAAATGCATCTGTGCCACTGTACCCCCAAACATCTGAAGAGGAAATGCAGCTGTGCCATAAAACATCAGAAGGTTGTGTGTACCTGCACCTTAACACATCTGGAGCAGGTGCAACAGCGTCTTAAACCGTGTCAATAGCAGGTGCCGCGTAGGGGTGCCCTAGAGCATTTTGCTTAGCAAGCGCCCTGAAACCAGGAATGGTCTGCACACAGCCAGCAAAGGAAACAGTGTGGCCCCAAAACGTAGCATGCAGCAGCAGTCACCCCAACCTTCCAAGGAGCAAGTGCAATGTTCTCTTAGGAACTACTGCAGTAGTTGCAAACGGTGTGTGGAGTAAGTGCACTGCTGCCCCCCCCACACCCAAGTGAGGAAATGACAGGGCCTCGGATATGAGTTGGCTGTGGCGTTTAAAGCAGCATTCTTTGTACAGTTGGAGGCTGGTGACTTTGTCAGGGATTTGGAATAATTGGGTAAATGGTGCTGTGTTACAATGCTATTCACGCAGAATTGCTTTTTCATTGCATAGGAACCATGCAAAAGCATCATGGTAACTGGCACTGCCACACTTCCTGTTCAAAACTAAGATTGCACACGACTTTGAGGACAAACTCAGTTTCATCATCAATTCCTCAAGCATATTGTGAAAGATATGAGCGCCAACCCAACTGTTTTGTGGTGTTTACAACGACAAAGGAAACGGTCCCCCTGAGAATGAACACGTCCCAATAAAGTGCTCGCTTTTCCTGGACCCTTGCTCAAGAGCTGCGCATGTCAAGCACCAAAAGAGCTTGGGTGATGGCATCAGCGCTTAGGGAGGGCTTCAGGGAGCTGTACATTCTGCCCACCAAAGTAAGTTTATTCTGCGTGCTTGCAAATGCGTGTGTTTGTTACAAAATCAACACACGCGGCCACACTACTACCTTTTAAACCCGCTGCTGATATTCTTTGCAGTCCGGAGTTTCTGCCATTTACTTCGCTGTCCTTAGGTTTAGTGGTATTATACTCCACAGCACTGAGCTCAGCAGCCCACATGCTGAGTGATGCGATGTCTGCAAGGAGCGCGTGCACTGGGGCGAGGATGGCTCCATGATTAGTGTGCGCCGCTGCAGGGGCTGAAGACATTGGCTTGGTGGTAGGCAAGGCATTGTTCGGGGTGTTATGTATGGCACAAAGCTCCTTGTGTCTGACATAGGGAAGGCTAGTGAGCTTGGACTGTGCGTGGGGAGTTCATAAAGAAAGCAACCAGCCTAAAAATGCTTCAGCGATAGTTCAGGTAAGAGCCTTTGCGGTGCCGTAACAAAAAGACTGGAGCTTTTGTTAAATCACATGGGTATTCCTTTCAGCTGAGCTCCCTCGATGCACACACTGACTGTTACTATTCCCGATTGCAATATTTAAACCTGGGAACTGAAATGTGCAGTTCATTTTCTTTAGGCGTCTCCGAAAATAAGGGCTTCTGGAAATGCCAAGCAATATCAAAACGGGTATGGGCATCGTGCCATGCACTTTCGGATTCCAGGGAGATGGTTTTGTTACTTACTTAACCTCTCAAAGTAGACTATATCAAACAAAACCACATTGATGTAAAAACGAATAACCAGAACAAGAAGTTTTTTTTATAACAACCAATTTTCAGTTTTCTCTAGCAAGGTGTCTGCCACCAAACAGTCGCCTCATTGTTTTAGGCCTGTTTATTCACCGTTGGCAACACTTGCACGGCCTGTGTGTGAACACCTCCACCACAATATGCATACCATCAAATGCCACAAGCAACTGGGCGCACGTTTACTCACCATAATTACAAGGCTTTAATGAAACTAAGCATAGGCTAATTCTTTCAAGATGGGATACTTTAGAGCTGAAAGCTGACACATGAAGTCAAGTGCACACAACCCTGGCCTGCCCTCAAACAAGTGACAGTAATTTTACCTACATAGATTGGTGACAACCTGCGTTTGCAGTAGCCAGCTGTATAATGCACAGCAGAGCTGAGGAACACAGAGGAATGTTTAGATTAGAGACTGCACCGGCTCCGAGCTCACAGCAGTCTGCAGGCAGCTCTGCTCAGATAGAGGCACGGGATCCCATGGCAGCGTCACGCTGACGCTCTGACTCACACTGCCTGGACATGGGCTACGCAGAGCAGAGTCTGCGTGTCTGTTTCAGGTCAGCCAGGCAACAATCAACATGAAGGGCCATTAACATGTCACGCCCACCTTGGAGGACGCTGCAGTGCTCTGCTCATGGCCTTAGGCAGGCAGGCCCATAAATCCGTAGTTTGACAGGAACAATCGGTAGGCGGTAGGACTGCTTAAATAGCGGTAGTCTACCGCCTAAATCCGTAGGGGTGGCAAGTATGTAGATGGGCTGTGTTTCGTCACTGCATTCAAGTGTTAAAGGGAGCTAGGGTGCCTGTGTTCTGGGGGTGCTTTCTTTAGGCGTTGCATGCATTATGTTGGGGAGTGCGCGTGATCTAACAATGCATGCATTGAGGGAAGAACGTTATATGGTGTGTTTGCTGGCACTGCATGCATTGTGGAAAGAAAGGTGGGTTTTGTTGGGGCACTGAATGCAGTGGTAAAAATATGGTGTGGTCTGCCACTGCATGTGAGCAAGGAAGATAAAGTGATTGTGAACGGGGGCAGTCAGCAATGCTCCCCCCTTCCTCACCACAGCCCTTAACCCAGGACTATAGAGACAAAGACACCGGATGAAAAGGTGTGTGTGCTCTGGCACTTTGTGTACTGGGCAGCAGAGAGAACACCCGGCGTGCTCTGTCACTGCGGGCGAGGGGCGGGGGACTTCTGGTCCTGGACCCAGTGAGGTGTTTTATGGCACCGCAGGACAGGGTCGGACTAGAACAAGAAATAGGCCCGGACACCCAAAAAAAAGTGGCCCACCCCTCACCTCAAAAAAGTGTTACACCCCTCGCCTCACAACCCTTGACCTCTGATCCAGAAGTGATGTTATTTGACCCCACCCCAAAGTGACATTCCGGGAAGCGATGAAACATGACCTTTCACCCCTTGACACCCCTTGACAAAACAGGAAGTGGCATCAAATAGCATTGTTCTTAAGTACACTATGAAAAATATGTTTATGATTTACATGGTTGTGATATACATTTCATACAAGAATGGATCACCATATGTATCATTAATATATGTGTGTATACATCCATATTGTCAAATTACTGTGAATGCAAGCAGACATCCAAGGCCAAATGATAATATGTTATTGTATAGCATTTACATTTAAGCTCTTTTTTATAGAACAAATATGCATACCATATCACCCAACCTGTGTTGGTACTCATTTATCGACCTAAGAAGGATCAAAGGCTGAGATGGCCTTGCTGGGATTCAAATCTACAGATCACACATACATCTCAGCAGCGAGCGCTTAACCCACTGAGCTATTATATCAGCTATAGTAAAATGAGCATTCTGTAGTGGATACCATTAAACTGGTAACTGAGATTTAACAGCAGACCAGTTAAAATCATCTGCAAAAGAATAGTTTTTTTCTAAATCTTTTTTTTTTTTTCAAACAGGCCCAGGCATGCCAGAAACCGGCCCCCATTCCCCAGGGACGATTTTGGCCCAGCCATGGGCCGAGAGGCAAAGGGGCCAATTCAACCCTGCCGCCAATCCAACCCTGCCGCAGGAATGAAACACACACACGTGGCATTGAGGTGAAGGCGCTAGAGAAACACATTCTGGGAGGATAAAAGCTATTATATCCCCCCCCACTTAAAATTGTAGGGGGGATTTGTCCCTCCCAACACCCCCCCCCATGTCCTACACCCATGTTTTCACAATGTCAGTCAGGCATGCCAACTGATCCATCAAGGCCAAGTTCTTCATGGCTGACATGAGCCCACACTCCCTTCTGAGCTGCGCAGCGTCAGAAGCCCTGGATATAGTGCACTTCGCACTATCCGTTTACTAGTCAGACATCCATGGCCTCACCGAGCGGTTTGCTGGACTGTTTGAGGGCATAGGCAAGCTTAAAGGAGAACTGATACGCGTGCACATCGATAACTCTGTGAGGCCGACGGCGCTCAAACACTGACGCATTCCTTTTCATCTAAGGGCGCAGGTAGAACAAGAGCTTCAGAATCTCATTGGCCTGGACATCATTGAGAAGGTGGAAGGCCCTGCCCCGTGGGTGTCTCCGATAGTGGTGGCAATGAAGCCCAAACAGCCTGAGGCTGTGAGCATCTGTGTGAACATGAGGTTGCCTAACCTTGCCATCAAAAGCGAGCGACACCTGATGCCAACGCTGGACGATGTGGTGGGGGAGCTGCAGGGTGCCATGGTGTTCTCAAAGCTAGACCTGCGCTCAGGTTACCACCAGCTCGAACTCCATCCAGACTCCCGGTATATTACCACCTTTACCACCCACAAGAGCCTGTATCAATACAAGAGGCTGAGTTTTGGAATCTCCTCAGTCGCAGAAGTATTTCAAAATGTGATCAGGGGTTCCTTGGCCGTACTGGCTGGGGTGATCAACCTGAGTGATGACATCTTAGTATGTGCCTCCACAGAAAGAGAGCATTTGGCCAGGCTGGAGAAACCGTTGGACAGGATTTGCGACCTCGGACTAACCTTGCATCGTAAGAAATGCAAATTCTTGAAGAATAGTATTGAATTCTTTGGGTTAATTTTTTATGCCGATGGGATATCACCTGACCCACAAAAGGTTAAGGACATTCAGGAGGCCAGGGCCCCAGACATTCCGTCCGAGGTGCACAGTTTTCTGGGGATGGTTAACTACTGCGGGAGGTTCATCAAGAACCTTGCCTACCTCTCTGAACCCCTCAGGGCCCTCACAAAGAAGGACGTTGTTTGGACGTGGTCAATGGAAGAGCAGATGACGTTTGACACCATCAAAGTGGCACTCACTGGGGAGGAAACAATGGCATTATTTGACCCCAAAAAGGAATCAGGGTTGGTCGTGGATGCCAGCCCAGTGAGACTGGGGGCGGTACTCCTTCAGAAGGACCCTCAAGGGCAGATGCGACCAGGGTCGGACTGGCCCTTTCGGTCTTTCGGCCCGTGGCCGAACGACTTTGGGGTCCCCTGGGGCCGGTTTTCCGGCAGCCACCTCTGGGCCGTTTTTTTTTTGTAAAAAAAAAAAAAAAAAAAATTCAAATTTTTTTTTTTTTTTTTTTATTGGCAGGCCCCCGGGCCCGGCCTAGTGTGTGTGTGTGCGCTGCAGTGCGCTGAGCCGCGTCGCGAGTATTCGCGGGCCGCGGCCAAGTCAGATGGAGATGGGGGGGGGGTGAGTGAGCCGCCTGGGCTGGGTGAGCCAGCCAGTCAGTGAGGCAGGGCATGGAGGCAGGAGCCAGGAGGGGGAGGCGCCGCGCGCCGGCGGCACACTATCTGAGTGAGAGTCTGCACAATCATCATAGCAAGGTAACACTAGTCACTAGATGTTACCTTGCTTTGATGATTGCATCTGCATCATGCATGCATCATAATTTATGATGCATGCAGATAGATGCAGATGCATGTGCATAATTCATTCACGGCGTCGCGTCGGTGGGCCTGGGCCACCACCAGGCCGGCGGCTGTGCCGCCAGTGCCACTTCAGGGGGCCAGTGTGCCTGCCGTGTGTGTGCTCACCAGCTCACGAGCCTCTGGCCTGCGGCTGCGGCGGCCAGAGAGAACGACTTGTTTAATCTGTGGGAGGGAGGCAGGCTGAAGCAATTGCAAACACACACCAAAGCAATTGTAACACCTGCCTCCCTCCCCTCCGAGTCCTCCTGACCCTGGGGGGGTGGAGCCTCCAGCCTGCCTGCAGGGCTGACTGAGGGCTCTGCTGAGCTGGGGCCGGCACTGTAAGAACACAGTGACACATTTCACACTTGCTTTCAACTTTGCTGCAGGAAGTAAGTAACACTTCTTTGCAAAGTTGAAAGCAACTGTCTTCAACTTGTGCCTGGGGGCTGGGCTGGGCCCCGGGGCCGACGGCGCAGTGGACGAATAAGTTGAATAACTGGACCCAATGAAAATTCGGCTGGGCAGGCAGTGCCTGCCCACCCAATTTGCCGCCAAATCGCCAATGCATACATTATGCTGCTGGCTGCTGCTATATGAGCCCCCACCCAAGCACGCACCGTCTGCAGTGGACCTCGAGACCGACAGTACCAGTGCCCACAGCCCACACAGGACAGGAGGACCACAAGGCAGCACTGAGGCGGCCAGCAGACAGTGGAGTGCCCAGTGCCAGTGCCGGCCACACAGCCCACAGACAGCAGCCCAGCCAACAGCCAGCCAGTCACTGAGGTAAGGAGTGGAGTGGGACTACTGTGAGCAACGTAAACATTAGGGCAGAGCCTGAGGAAAAACATGCATAACAAGTGCCTGTGTCTCAGCCACACCGTCCCTTTTCAGGGGATTTCCCTGCCATGCCATGCAATGTGAGTGTGCCTGGGGTGAGGGTGCATGCAGGTCTGCTGTGCCCACAGTGCCAGTGATGCGCACACGCACTCGCACATCCCGCTCAGACCCATCCCTCATTACCCTCGTGCCACTGAACTCATTGGAATGGCTCCTTTCTCATTTTCTGAGCCTCTGGGCGCTATGTTGAAGCACGCCAAAGGGGTGTTCACTGGGCACTGTAAATGTGCCCCATGCCATGTGAGTGTGCCTGGGGTGGGGGTTCAGGTCTGCAGCTGTGTGCCACAGTGCCAGTGATGCGCAGTGCGCAGCGCACACACTGCTGGCTACACTGAGCAACTGCTAAGGTGAGAGGCACTGCTGCTGCCCACTTGCTGCCTCTGACCTCTGATCCTGGGCTTACCGTGCAGGTCTGCTGTGCCAGTGATGCGCACACGCACGGCACATCCCGCTCAGACCCATCCCTCATTACCCTCGTGAGTCCGAGTTGCCAGCTATAGCATACCGTGTCCTCGCAGTGATGCGTGGCGCATGAGCCAAACTGAAATTGCACTGTCACCAAAAAGGAAGAGCGCGAAATGCCCCCTCGCCCCCCCACCCGCGGCACAGCCCTCACTTGGAGCAATACAAACGGAGCAGGGGATGAATACTACCCCCACCCCCCAGCCCCACCCGAGCCCTTCCTGGCACATCTGCATTAATTTCGCGGTTTATTTTCCCTGGGGGTGGGCAGGGGGCGGGCGTCGATTGGCACCTACCCATGGGTTGGTGACTTTTTCTTTGAAAATGATGCATTGATTTTTTTTTTCCGATTTCCTGCGGTGGTATTTTCACCCAATGTTATTTTTTATGTAATTAGAGGGTGGGGGCCAAACCCGGGGCAGAGAAAAGGAGTAGGGGGCTCCTTTGGCGCGAGGCTGCAGCGAAGAAGCAGGGTTCGAGTTTCTGAGCAGGAAGGGGGTGGGGGTTGAATTATTAATGCACTTTGCAAGCGGCGAGAGAAGTTGGTGGCGAGAAGTGTCCATTCCAGGCTGCTGCAGAAAAGGGGGGAAGAGGGGAGCTTTTGTATTTTCGCACCTTCTGCCGGGGAAATAAAGGAGGGGGCTGGGGGGAGTACCTGCCCGCTTCTCTTTTTTTCCCTCGTTCTTTCTGGAGGGAGGGGTAGCAAGGAATTGAGGGAGCGAGAGCGAGGTAGCTTGCGAGGGAGGGGAGACCGTTGTTCCCAGAGCAGAGAGAGGTAGCGATCGAGAAGGGAGACCCGGGCATCCTGCGCCCCCTTTCTGCTGTCAAGGATTGTGGATTTTTTTAGGGGAAGAGAGGGGAAGGGGGAGGGAGGGTCGGGGCCGGGGGGCCTCCAGGTTCCTGCGGATTGCTAGGCAAGGCAAGGCATAGAAAAGTGGAGGGGGAGGAATCGGCTGCTTATTTGGGGGGTTGATGCTGAGACCCCCCTCGGCTCCCGAACCCCCCCATTTGGATGTCCGTGAGCTCCAACACAATGATCTTCATGATACTGGCCCGTGCCACGGTCCCACGGAACTCATTGGCTCCTTTCTCATTGTCTGAGCCTCTGGGCGCTTTGTTGCCGCATGCCAAAGGGGTGTTCACTACTGGGCACTGTAAATGTGCCCCATGCCATGTGAGTCAGTGAGTGTGCCTGGGGTGGGGGTGCAGAGGCACTAGTGCTGCCCACTTCTGCTGCCTCTGAACCTCTGATCCTGGGCTTACCATGCAGGTCTGCTGTGCCAGTGATGCGCACACGCACTCGCACATCCCGCTCTGACCCATCTCTCATTACCCTCGTGCCACGGAACTCATTGGCTCTTTTCTCATTTTCTGAGCTTCTGGGCGCTATGTTGCCGCCGCATGCCAAAGGGGTGTTCACTGGGCACTGTAAATGTGCCCCATGCCATGTGAGTGTGCCTGGGGTGGGGGTGCAGAGGCACTGCTGCTGCCCACTTCTGCTGCCTCTGATCCTCTGATCCTGGGTTTACCGTGCAGGTCTGCTGTGCCAGTGATGCGCACACGCACTCAGCACTCGCACATCCCGCTCAGACCCATCCCTCATTACCCTCGTGCCACGGAGATTAATGCATAATAGCGGCCTCCGGTTTGGACAGAGAATCAAAGCAATTGGAGAACCAATTCAAAACTTCCAACATGTTGGTCAATGGTCAGTTGCCAATCCCTGCCAAAATGGCACTCTACCACAGCTGCTATAGGCCACTAGCACTCCCTAAAAGATGTGCATCTACGCCATTTAATAATTATTAAATACTGATGTGCGTTATGACAGACAGTGAAGCCCTCTGCAGAAAGGCAGCTAACCTCTCTGTGGCACCAAAGGCAAACGTTATCATGCGATCACATGGATCCCATTAACTCAGTACAACAAGATATAACACAGGTTTCTGATTGGCTTATGAATCCCAAATGCAGGAATGATGTGATGCACCCCCGCTTGAGCAGCTTGTACTGCCCCAGTGTGGTGTGTTCTGCGGCTGCATCTGCTTGCTGGGTGCCACTGTGCCAGCTCCAACTTATTTTTCAAACACATTGCAACGCATAGCGCCCAGATCTATAGCTTAATATTTAGCCTGGGATTCACAAACCTTTAGTCACCATTCCATTATATGTGTAGGCGTAAGCGACGCATTCCTTTCAATGGTGCACAACGTTACCTTGAAGTGCCGGATGGGGCTCCCCCAGACCCTTGGGCTCGCCCCATATTCTGAGCCCCCCTTTCTCAAACCCTTTCCTTCCCTCGCTTCACGCGTGTATACCTTCTGTAGACAGTAGACCCCTGCAGCCTGACACGAGGTGGTACCTCTGCCCCAGGGGCTCTCCCCGACACCGGAGCCCTCCTTTCCTCCTTGTTCCCTTCCCCCTCTCTCTCTATTACCCTCTCACCGAACAAATGAGTCGAATCTTCCCGAGTCCGGTAATTCCCCAGTCCTGGTCCCAATTCCAGCTCAAGTCTTTCCATCTTTCCTTCTTCTTTGACCGAAGGCTTTCTGTCCATTTGTTTTAAAATGTTCAATATTCTTCCTTTTCTCTCTTCAAATGTTACTCAGTTTCCTCTGCACACCTGCCTTTTATAGTTTCCATCGTCTTTTAATTTCTCTCTCTTCAGACTCACCTTTTTTTGTCCTTAACCTATCTTGCAAACTTCTGTTTCCGTTTATTTTTCGACTTTTACCTTCTCTTTTGTGTTAATATTTATCCATTTCAAACTATTGTCCTACCCTGCTAAGTCACCAAGTGTTTGTTTCTGATTTCATTTTCCTTTCATTGTGTATATCCCTACTCCATAGTCCAAACTTATTTTTCTTTAGACCCCACCCTTACCGTACACTTCCTCTGCCTGCATACACCCACTCTCTTTTTGCCTCCTGCCTGAGTACCAAAAGCATACCTGTGTTCTTCCCCAGCCCTCACCAGGGCCCATCAATCGCTCTTTTTGCATTTGTTTGCCCCTCTAGAACTTACCTTCCTCCCCAGGCTGCATCTCAGGTTCTGCCCTTATTGGCCTGCCTTGGCCCAGCCGACCTCCCCAGGCTCCATCTCTCTTGCTGCCCTGGTTGGTCTCTCGTGCCCCAGCCCACCTCCCCAGGCTCCATCTCTCTTGCTGCCCTTGTTGGCCTCTCTTGCTCCAGCCCACCTCGCAGGCTCCATCTCTCCTCCTGCCCTGGTTGGTCTCCCGTGCCCCAGCCCACCTCCACAGGCTCCATCTCTGTCCCTGCCCTTGTTGGCCTCTCTTTCTCCAGCCCACCTCCCCAGGCTCCCTCTGTGTTCCTGCCCTTGTTGGTCTCTCTCGTGCCCCAGGCTCCATCTCTGTGCACCTCAAATGTTGTGTATGTTTGTGTGTGTCCAGCATGGACTCCGCTATGTTTACACTCTGTTTCCATCATGAGACAAGCCGTTTCTGTAATTCTGCGCCACATTGTAAGTTTGGCGTATCAACTATGGTAATACCGCTCAACTGAATTCTTCTTACTGCATGCGGCTACGATAATACTACAACTGATTTAGGGTTGGTGCCAAGTACAAGTTATTGCCCGCTTTTGAGGCCAATTAAACTGCATTGGGGACATGTGGTAATACTGCATGGGGCAAGACCTCCATTGAAGATGAGGCAACAAGCAGGCAGCATATGCATGGGCTGCAAAGGCCATTATCGTGTGTTTCAGCAAGATAGGCGCTACTCTGGAATGCCACCTGTTACCACCATACTTATAGTGAGGATGACAGTGGCAGACTGGCCCATAAGGAACTTGGGAACACTCCAGAGGGGCCTATGCCTCTGAGGACCTGTCTGGGGCTGATCCAGTTACAAGCTTCATTTTTCCACCATCCGACAAGTATGTCATAATGTTTTCACTGGTCTATTGCAAGACTGAGCTCAGCTGTTCTTGGTGAGGGCAGCAGTCAGAATTAGGTGTCACAGCCATGGGCCAATGTATTGCCCTACTGCCATGCTGTCATGCTTAGTCTCCCTACCTTTACGCATTCAGTTTCCAGTGTTACATGCCTTTCGAAACGGAGCCTATAGTATGGACATTGTGAGCTAAGGGGGGTGGGGTGGGGCTGGGCATGTTGAAGGCTATAGCTTTTAATAGTTCCGGTGATGAGTGCGAGGAGTTTGGGTTGTAAAAGCTACTGGACGTGAGCAGTAGCTCCCTGTCCCTGTTACTGGAAATGGTGTTACCTTGCGCTATCTATTGCCTGACATATGTGGGAATTCGCTCCTCTACCTGTTACTAAATGGGTACATCAACGGTCACAGAGAATGATCAGGAGCCAATTGTGTTTGAGCTGGCTTTACCAGAGCTGGGAGCAAGCTGTACCAGTTATGCTGTACGGCCCCTTGGGCATCAGAGCTGGTTGTATTTGTTACTGGGCAATGTGGGCATGAGCGAAATGTAACCGTATCCGTTTTGGAAGCTGGCTGTACCTGTTCATTGGCATGAATAGTTAGGTAAAGAGTATTGCATGCTGCTACATTGCTCTCCTTGATAGAGATGGATTGTGGACCTGCCCATGGTAAAACATGACTTTTTTTCTGTGGGGAGGGGTTGCAACTGGGGGAAAAGATGAGAGAAAAAGTGTCAGTACTGAAAAGTCAGTTGAGCTGGGAGCAGCCTCGGACTGGCCTGTAGGACAATAGGCCCAGGGCCAACCAAAACCACAAAATGCTGGTGTGGGACCGTTTTTTTGGCCAAAGTGGGACCCTTATTGGCCCATGTGGGCCAGTTTGATGAGTTAATTCACACTGCGACTAGTAGTTTTGACCAGTGTTGCTGAATAAATATTCTTTAAAATATACAATTTGCATGTCACTTTATCAAAAAAGCTCCCCCCGGGTACTATTCAAACAGTATCACAAAAGGAATGAAAAGCCATTTGCAAGTGCGGGCCACTTTTTCTTTGGTGCCTGAGACAATTGCATGGCCCAGTCTGACCCCGGTTGATAGCTAGCCTTTGTTGCTGACTGTGGGCAGTTCGGAAGCACCCCACAGTGTCTTTGTCGAGGGCATAGGGGCATTGGTATCCCGAAAGGGGCCAGGGATAGGCGGTGATGTGTAAGTTGGCTGTAGAGGCGCTGTCTGGAGGGAGGGGTCTGATGTTACTCTGTGAGATGCAGTAGTTGTTCTTCGAAGAGTGTGATTGGACGTGAATTGTTGGGGCACACAATTAAAATAGGGTGCCAAGAGCAAAAACCACTGGCACATCCATTACACCAGGGCAACAAATTCATACAAGCCCACAGAACTGTATGCAAAGTAATGTTATTTTATGAGTTGTGTTGTAATGTAACAGACACATGAAGCCTCCATACGTAGCATTTTCTGACCTCTCCCTAAACCTCATTCCGGTTTCCCTACCCACCTCCCCATCTATCCAACCATCGTCACCCCCACCCTCCTTCCCTGCTGGGGTTGCGGAGCCCTGTATAAGCATTGACTTGCAGCAGGTCCCAAAACCGCAGTGGGGTGGTTGGTTCATGCCACTCCTGTGCCTCGGAGCTGTGGACCTCAATATGTAGCATTTTCTGTAAAAGTCATGAATTGACGTGATTCACGGATGATGGTTTGAGGGCAACTTTTTTTGAGGCGAGGGGTGGGCCACTTTTTTGAGGCGAGGGGTGGGCCACTTTTTCGAGGGGTGGGCCACTTTTTCGAGGCGAGGGGTGGGCCACTTTTTTTTTGTTGTCCGGGCCTATTTCTTGTCCCAGTCCGACCCTGGATGCGACCCATAGCCTATGCCAGCAAAGCTCTCACAGATACTGAGAAATGGTACTCGCAGATAGAGAGGGAAGCACTGGACATCTTGTGCGGCTGCAAGCATTTTCGATTGTACATACTGGGAAAGCCCGTTTCGGTTATCACGGACCACAAGCCCCTGATTCCCTTCATGACAGGGGCGTCATCCAAACCGCCCCGGGGATTGAGAGGCGGATGCTGACCGTCATGGAATATGGGGTCAAGCTGCAGTACAGGCCGGGCATGAACAACCCAGCAGACTATCTGTTCCGTCATCCAAGGGGGAGCAATGTACAGACAGGACAGTCAGGAGGGGACTGTGCTGAGGTGGTTCGGCAAGTGGTTGAGGCAGCCATGCCCATTGCGCTGACACTGCTGGAGGTGGTGGAAGCCTCGGGAGCCGATGAGTGTTTCCAGCTGGTTCAGTCCGCCATGGGCAGTAGGGACTGGAAGAGGCTTCTCGCGGACCTGTCCCGAAAGGAACAGAGGCGCAGCGTGACCTGCAGGCGCTGTGGTGAATGCGTCACAAACTATCGGCATCCGAAGAAGGGCTACTATTGAGGAAAAGGCAGATTGTGGTTCTGCGGATGTTGGTGGGCCGCGTAGTAGAATTTGCTTATAGCGGCCACCAGGGCACGGCCAAGACGAAGGCACGCCTGAGAGCCAAAGTCTGGTTCCCGGTCCTGGAAAAAAGGGTGGATGAACATGTACAACAGTGTTTCTGGTGTCAAGCAGCCGCTCCCGTGTCCAGGGAGCCCTGCATTGAGTCGATGGCCAGGAGTGACCAGCCCTGGGGGACGGTGCATGCAGACTTTGGGTCCACCGGGAGGGGCATGCACTTCCTTGTCATCATGGATCAGTGGTCCCGTTACCCAGAGGTGTAACTGGTCGAGTCGACATCCAGCGATCACACCATCCAGGCACTGGAGAAAATCTTCGCCACCCATGGGTTTCCGCAAGAACTATGTTCGGACAAAGGTCCCCCATTAAAGGGCTGTGAGTTTGCAGCAGACATGGAGGAATGCAGCGTCACCCACCGGGAAGGTCACCCCTGGGTGGCTGCTGGCCAACAGGGAGGTGGAACGTTTCAAGCGGACCCTCAACAAGGTGTTTCAGATCATCCAAGGTCAAGGGGGGGGAACTGCAGAGAAATCTATACCAGTTCCTTCGGGAGTATCGAGCCAAACCCCACCAGTCCACAGGGGTGGCTCCAGCCGAAGCCTTGTTCAGCCAGTGCCCACGTGGCCTACTGCCAGGGCTGGGAGGTCGGACCTCTGGGGTCATCGATAACCAGGAGACCCTGGAGGCAAGAAGGGAGCGAAATGAAAGTGAGAACGTCCGGAGGAATCTCAATCTGGTGAACATCGAAGTAGGGGACACAGTCCACGTACGCAACCAGCATCCAGAGTGGAAACTGTCCCTCATCTACGAGCCCAAGCCCATGGGGGTGTCCCACGTCAAAGGCTCCATGGTGATGGCGTCGGACCAGAGCGGAACAGTTACGAGAAACTCTAGCTTCTTCAAGAAGGTTGACATCAGAGACAACCCTGACGAACCTCGTGGCGGTGGGGTGTCCACTCGTGCCTCCAGAACGGCGCCTGGGCTAGAAGAGGACACTGGGGGCCCAGTACCGGTGGAGCCGTCCCAGGAGGTGAGCAGAGAGGAAGGTCGATATCCCCACCGGGAAGGTCGGGGATGCCCGGCCCATTTCAAGGACTATATTCTGGACCCAACTACCTAACGGGCCATAGGGGAGGGTAATGGCCCTAGTCGGGCCTCATCCAAGTTGTGTGTAATGATTAGCACTGTGTGTGTCACGTTGACATTTCTCAGGTTATCTCACTGTTTGAGTTTGTTTTGTTTGTTATGAAAAAGGAGGGATGTTACTAAGTAATGTGCGCGTGCCATAATGAGGCAGCGCATGCGCTGTGAAATAAAGGGAGCCTCTGCCGCCAGTTGCAGCCGGGACTCTGTAGCGAGCAGACCTGTCTCTGTGTGTTATTGCAGGTACGGAGGACAGGGGGCCCAACTACGGAGGTGACTCGGGGCTCTCATTAGCATTTAACATCCCCTTTAAATTTCACAGCTAAGTATTTCACCTAGGTAGCATTGTCAATACAGCAAACATTATATTATAAATACATAACTGCAAGTCCCAGAATGCAAGATTTAAAAAAACCTACCTAGCAGTCTATTACTGCAGTGCTTATGACTGGAAATAAGGCACCATGAAGTGCTAGATAAATAAAAACATGCTATTCTTCCTTTTATATTGCATTGCAGATCTGCATTTATCATTATAAATACATAACTGCAAGTCTCAGAATGCAAGGTTAAAAAAAAGAATGGATAAGCAGCGTGATGCAGATTAAGGGCTCTGGTTATTAGAGCATAATGGTGTATATTTTTTTCAAACTGAATTTTGCATCGAGTAAAGCTCGCGTGTTTTTTTCACCGGGTATGTATATCGCATTATCCAAAACTACAATGCATTCACGATGACAAAACAAACAGCGACAATGGACTGCGAGAGTTCAGCTCACACATTTCTTTCTTTCGTCGTTCTAAGATGGCACTGACGCTGCCTCGGCTCCAGGGGCTGGCTGTGCCATTCCAGTCTGCTTTCTATTCCAGTGCAGAGATTGGGGAGTGGCTGGCGTTTCTTTCTTTCTATTTTTTTTTTTCCCTTCTCCTCCTCGGTGTGTGTCTATGTTTCCTGGAGGGGAAGGGAGACTGGAAGCAGGAGCAGAGGGAGGAAGCCCAGCGCCTGCTGCCTCTCGCGCTGGGCTATGGTCTAAACGGAGAAAGGAAGGAGCAAAAAGAGCAGCGTTTTCGGACTTGTCGCCGCCAATGAGGAGTTAGGGGCTGTGAAGCAGGGCGAGGGAGCTCTGCTGCTCTGGACGCTTATTTTGGGGGTGTTTCTTGTTGGAACTGAATCGGGGATTATGGCGAACGACTCCCCTGCGAAAAGTCTTGTGGAAATAGACCTCGCCTCGTTGCGGGTGAGTGTGGGGGGGTCTTGGGAGACAAAAGCAGCAGGATGGGGTTGACTGGCAAAGGGGGGAATGGATGGGGTGGGAGGGGTGAGCCCCTGTGCTTTAGATGCACCCTCGTGTCAGTGGGGGAGCTCACAGGGCGGTGGCAATCCCGTTTGAAGGCTGCCCTGTCCATGGGGCCCGGGATATTTTCTCCTGGTGGTTGTTGGGAGTTCAGACGTTTCCTTCTCCCTTTGTTTGCATACATGCAGTCAAGGGGAGAGCTGCCAATTTTTCTCCTCTCTTCCCACAGCATACTTTGTCGTCACATGTTATTTTTAAATAAACATTCACCGCGAGTGAGCCTGTGGCTGTTTTTTTTGTTTAAAAACCAGACACATGGTTGCCTGCACGTTTTTTCATGTATAGCTCGGCAGGGGACAACACCCGTCTCTCCTCGTGTGAATGTTCTGTGGTTGTGGCAGGCAGCTTAGACACAACTAATGGGGAGCAACAGCTGCCCGCAGGAGCCCCTCGTCCAGACACCGCCCACCCTCCCGGTTTTGCTCTGCGACCCTCCCTTGCAGCCCAGTGATGGTTGTTAACCCTCTCTTTTCCAGGATCCGGCGGGGATCTTTGAGCTGGTGGAAGTGGTTGGAAATGGCACCTATGGGCAGGTCTATAAGGTGGGTGATTGATTGTTTTTTCCTGCTTTTTGTTTTACATTTTGTGACTGTCAAGGCTGAACCCTTTTGACATGCCTATAATGGCCAAGGGAGCGAGTGCACTTGAATCTTAGAGACCCAGAAAGTCCCAATGGGATAAGGTGCCAGTGCGTCAAACTTCCTGTTAAATGTTTGAACTGAGAGATGTATATTGTTCTTATGCGTGAGACTGCACTGGGTTCAATGCCTCCATTCAGACTGGCCTAGAGCAGGCCCCCCCAAGGGGTGGGACTTTAAGTGTACTTCGCGATCCTTGTTTTTGCTTGACATTGCAGTGATTCTTGTATCCATATATCTTGAGTTGGATAAGGCTGGATGTAAGCAGCTCACCTAATCGTGTTCTTTGTTGAGCTGTGGTACTTGTAGTTATGCTTAACTGGAAGTACCAGAACAGAAAAGGGGAGGGGCTGGGGGGTGGGGGTTACAGGGCTACATGTGCTGATCTTTGTTGACATTGGTGGCTTCAGCAGTTACTGACAGCCAAATAAGTGGTTGCACACTTCTGGGTTATGGAGTGACGTATGTGTGTATATGATTAATAAGTGCATCCCAGCTTTGTGTCTGCATTCCGTGTAAAAGTGCCATTGAGACTGTGCACCAAGGTGACTGGCAGTCTCACCCGAGGAGGTCAGACTTGCGGTGCAGAGACCGCCAGGACCTCCATTGAGGAGGGGTGAAGTTGCGGTGCTATCCAGCTTTCAAGTGACTTTAGTCAGACTGAGCTCTTCGATGGGGTTGGTGACTGGCGTGTCTGCAAAATAATGTTGTAATCGTATTCAGAAACCGTGCATTGGCAGCACGGGCTCCCTCTACGCTCCGCTTTTGTGTCTCTGAGAGATGCACGCGGGCTCAAGTCTTTTGTTTCCACAGACGAGTTATCTGCCAGTTGCGCATTGGGAGGGGGTGGTGAGTGGGGTGTACAGTGAGCGCAGGGCAGCTCTTGGGCAAGTAAACCTGTCTAGTAGCTGGGGTAGGCAGCGCGGGGGAGGGTTGGGGGGGGAGGATTGTCCAGCTCCAGAACAGACAGGAAATGCCCCAACCCCGCCTCCTGTCTGTGTTGGCCTCTCTGAGCAGGGGTCACAGTGAAGTGTCACTGCGAGGGAGTGCATGCCAACCTTGGAAGAGCCCCGCCAGAAAAGCAAGAGCAACCAGTTTGGCAACTTTTCTTCAACCCCCCATTGTCATTAAGTACGGTTACTGTGGAAAACTTAATGCACCAGCTCCAACCTCTTACTAAATTGGAGATGTCTGCATCGGAAAAGACACGGTGCATGCCTGACTAAGTCGTGACTAATTGCGATTATTCAGTGCATTTCCTGGGGGTGGGGGCCAGCTATGGGGATTGGAGATTTTGCAATACCCTCCTTTTTGTGTTTCCTCAAACGTGCCTCTGTTTACACTGAACAAGAGAAATGTACGCTGCGGCGTACTATAGTTTAAAAAACGTCTAAACACACACGCCTACACTATTCTATATGTGTTAATTGTTGTGGTGTTGCTGCCCCAGATGAACTGTCTGTGCACATGTCGGCTTGCAGATATGGCCCACTCCAGGAGACACACCACACCGTCGGCTCTATTAGGTGATATTTTTGTGCTGCATCAGGGGATCCTGACAGCGACTGTCCCAGGGCCTTTGGGGGGGCCCCCACGTGGTTACTATTTCTATGCCCTTGATAGACATGTTTCTGATGCTCCCTGGCATTACAGGCCTGTGAACTTTAATGGGACGTTGGAGGGCGGGGCTCTTATTTGGACATTATCTCTACAGTTAATTGGCGTCCTGAGGCTAAATTAAGCCATAGCCAGCGGACGTGCAATTCTGGCTGAAGTGCTCTTCTTTAATTAGAATTCAGTTGTTATGATTTGTTTCCCCCTCCACCCGCTTTTAATCGTGCTGTCTGTTCTTTCACCAGGCTACTTTAGTGGGTCACTCCATGACCTGTTTTCTGTTTCTGGGAGTAAAGAGTCACCCCAAAAGGGAAGGCATTTCAGGGAAACTGGGGGTCTGTCTCGAGGATGGTTTCTGTCTTGTGCACAGTGAGATCGGAAAGGTGTATTATAGTGAGTTAGTTGGAAGGCTGTCTTTTTAGACAGAGCAAAACTTAATATGGCAACCTAATGGCTAGTTTGTATGAGTGGATAGGATGGCGCCCTGATTTTAAGCGAGGGACGAGGGTCCACTTATTGGACCAAATGTTTAAAAACAAAATAAGTGGGATTGGACGGACAATTATTCGCATTTGTTGATCCATACCAATGATACGTATGTAGCAAATGTGGCCCATACTTGCCTACAAAACCATAGATACCTAGGCAATGCCCGGCCCGCACTGTGTGCCGTCTTTTCTTTTGAAATTCCAAACAAACCAATTTCCCTTGCTGATTTTCCTTGGTGCCAGTTGTAAGATTCCGGAAGAGGGCAAGGTATGTCGTATTTGTGAGGTACTTTGGTCATTACAAACCCCTCAGCACCTCCTTAGAACAGTGCAAAAAGTAGTGAGATGCATATATGACGATTCTGGGGAGCTTCATGCATGAATATGAAGCGATAAAAGACAATGACTTCTGGAATGAGTGTATAATAAACTCAGAATCTGAGAAAGTTTAGTTTGCTTATTTCCCCTCTGGTGTGTGGTGGTTAAAAGTCTTGCTAAAGCAGACGGTGGAAGATCCTCTAATGAAATGTAGACCGGGTGTCCTGAATGAGGTACTAATGGGTAGGCGGTTATAATTGACCAAGTGTGGTTACTACACTTGGATGCCCCGCGTTCTATTTAATGTTTATGTATTTATTGAGAGTCCACTTTGGGGGGTCCTCGCTGTTCTTATTGCACATCTCAACGATTAGATGAGATTTGATATTGGCTGTTTTAATTGGGTGTATCCAAGAGGTTGGTTCCCACCCTTGTCAATGTACTTCTGGTATGTATTGTAAGGGGGCACGCTGAGGTCAGGTAACTGTGGATAAAGTGGCCCAGAGTAAAGGTCCTTGGCTCGACGGTAAAGCACTTGGAATTTATGAAGTGTAAATTATAAAAGGCGTAGACCCTGCAGTGTGTTATGACCTGTCTACTGGGTACGTATTTGTATCTGAATCGGGTATTCTGTATCCGCATTTTGTATTTTTATTGGATTTAATTTTATATATTGTCATTTGTTTGTGATTTAATGTTGTGTTTGTAAAAGTTCTCTGAACTATACACAAATAAATTAAAAAAGGTGTATTTAAGCATGTTGCATTTTCTTTTCCTGTGACCGGTTTGTTCTGTTCAGTATCTTAGGTTAGAACTGGGTTTAACCTCATTGAAAGGCATGGCTTTACGAGTTCGAGGTGTGTTATATCTGAAAGCTACTTCCTCCATCATGTAAATTGCTCAGTTTGGCTGGTACTAATTATGGTAATGAAAAGTCACCCCAAGCCAATAGCTATAAGCAGCTAAACGAGTCTCTCTTTGTTGAGATAGATTGGTCCCATGACAAGAAGTGGCTAATGCCATTCATTCACCAAAAAAAAATCCTTCATACAAAAAATGAACAGATGGGATTGAACACAGAATTATAGCCATCTGTCGACCCTTAAGGGGTACGATGCTGTAATACATGTAATCCACAGATACAGGAAGCCTCAACCATACTTGTTATGCCCAGATCCGGAGGTCCGTCAATTTATGTTAAGGCTGCGGACGAATCAGCTTCAGGTATTGGCGGTTACTGGGCCACGGTTGGGTATCTCACTAAAGGACAGGTGTTGTCGTATCTTTGAGAAGGGAGAACCTCTAGAAACCACCAGGCATGTTTTGACTATGTGCCCCCGTTTGGGTCCACTGTATATGTGTCTGCTAGGTAAATTGGTTAATAATTATGAGACCATCAAGGGTGAGTCCTTCTGGGATTACTGTTTAAACTCGGACTCAATTAGGACACAGCTGGCACTATATAGGGTTTGGGTTAGTTAAAAGCATATTACCCAACCAGCCGGCTTCAGCGGAACCATGACCTATTTATGTGTGTTTTTAAAGCTATGTATTTGTATTGTGTGTAAAGTTCAAATTTTGAACTAATTCACAATAAATGTATTATGATTCTGTCTGTGGTTCCCAAGAGAACTCACTATATAGAGGACTTCTATGACGATGAAAACACGTTTAGCTTGGACAGCTTTTCTACAAAATGTGAGCATCTTGAATGGTAATGATGGCACTTGCTCATGGCCAAGCCATGCCATCTTAATTGAAAGACTGCTCCACCAACGTTCTCCCTCGTTTGTTGAAGTGTCCTGGTTTCTATACTTTCCCAGTTATCCTGATATGCAGCATCCCTGACAGAGTAGTGTGCAGTAGCCAGTGTGCAGCCCTAAGTATGATTTCGGCCCTTGCCTGTGGAGAGGCTTGGTCTTATGATGTTCAATACCCTGGCCTCATCACCTTCAACACTGCATAGTCTAGCATGGCTAACTAATCAATAGTCAATTGCTCGCTGCACAGTGCACACCCCATCAGCGACCAACAGCCTAGAGTTTACAGCATGCCCGCTTGCTTCTTCCAAGTCAGCCAAACGGCCTTTGCTTTGGGATATAGCCTTCCACCATTCAAGCATCTACTATGCCTCATCTGAGCCTAAAAGCCATATTCTTGGTGCTATTTTTGTTAGGAATATACCCAACCCTGTCCGTGTTAACCAGCCTGTCCTACAGCGAGGCTGCCCCTCTTCAAAACTAAGCCTGCTTCCCACCTGTCCATCAACCTCCTCCCCAGCTGGTTGTTTTCTCGTTTGCCTGTGCCTATCGCAAGTAGCTGACAAACCTTAACGCCATTCAGTAAAATCCTCTCACGCTGCAAAACTGTCCAAATTAACGCTGTCCACCCGAGAAAAAACCCTGGCCATCAAAGGGAGGGAGTGTCATACCTTTTTTTTGTATGCTATGTGGCCTGTTGCTTTAAAGTTGACGTGCATGCCATGCCACTGATCCAGACATCCCCACACTGCCTTCACGTAAGCCCCAGCCTTGCCTTTTTAGACCGTCCCTCGCCTATGCATCCATCCCTGGGTAAGTGTCAAGAACAGATCCTGCGATTCTGATGGTATCCTGAAAGAAACGGGTGCTTTGCTGCCCAAGGGCTTCCTCTGCTGAGGCCCATGCGCCTGAATGCCATTTGCGATGACCCAACTATCTAGGGCCCGATTCATGGCAAAGTGTGCATAGATCCCACAAAGCCTGCATCCCGTGAATAAACCTGCATGGCCTGTCGTGCATAAGAAAATCTGCGCACCATGCGTAGTCATGGAATTGTCCACGCAAAGTAACCCTATGTGCAAGTTGCAGCCTGAACGCCCACGACCTGCAGAGCCATTCCAGCCATGTAAACAGACCTTTGTGCACTACTTGCGTGCGTAGAAATGCACCCTGGAAAAACAGCCTACGCAGCCCTCCAACCAGGCCAGCACCCTGGTGGGATTGCGTGGGGTCCACCGGAACTATTCCCAGCACCCCTCAAAATGCGTATCATGTATCGTTAAAAATCGACATTTTCCGGTACACATGCGTGGGAACCCCCAAAAACAGTTCCTGCACCACACCGCTTATGAGCACCCCCCAACCCTGACTGCGTGCACACACCCCTAAATCCAACATGAGATCTTACCTCTGCGTGGTGATTCCTATGCGCAAGCGTCTGTACACCCGCCTTCAGGTGGCGGATAGTTCGACTGCATTGTGTGGCAATTTTCCTGCCGAGAGGTTGCGCTGTTGCATCCATGAATACGTATCGTTCGGTCACGCAATAGGGAGTGTGCGATGGACTGCCTGAAGGCTGTCCCTCATAGTGCCCACATGTTCCCTTGTTCTTCAACATTTTGCTTGTTACGCCCCTAATTCCGGTCTCTGCGCAGGCCATGCTCTGCGAGGTGTCTCGTGCAAGGCACTCGGCTGCTTGCAGACTCGTGACGAGCCTGCAGAGTATGAAAGTCCTGCGCAGACGATTCCATGAATCGACAAACTGAGTTGCGTGTGCGGTTTGGCACGCGATGTCTTGATTTTACCGCACAAATAATTCCATGAATTGGGGCCCTAGTCTTTACAAAACCGCATGCCACTTCGCTTCTGCTGCATCTGTCCCATGCTTGATCCAACCAGGCAGTGCATTGAGGCAAGTGCAATGGATCTATAGAATAATCATGGGATGCAGGTTTCTCTGTTAAAATCCTGGCCATGCCATGTTTTTCTTTCTCAGTATTTTAGGGCTTGTATGTTCGTTTATCTACATTGTAGAGCTTGTACACAGAAACCCAAGGTTTACTAGTGTCGCAGTGCTGAGGGTTGTAGGCCACTGGTGGCTTGCGTTTCCTGTTTTTCAATAGCAGTCTCGCTATAGTTTATTTATTTTTTTTTTTTTTTGGAGGTGTTGAGGGTGGGGGGGGGACTCCCCTTTGTTCATGTTTGCGTCAGTCGTGCCCCCCTCCTCTCTGGCCAAATGCGCTCTTGTTCACTTTAAGATTATTTTATATTCTGCATATGTGTTGTGCTAGGCACCTTCTTGTTCGTCGGTCAGTGGCAAGGCTTGTTCGTGCAGAGGCAAATGCTGCCAGCTGTAACCATACAGTCCTCTGTGGGGGACTGGATGGGTACAGCTGGGCTAGGATTACAAACGACCTGACCTTTGCAAAGATAAGGGATTGCGAGGGAGGGTACATTTGTGTGCTGCGCCTTTGCGCCTGCATTTGTGATATAGGCACGAATGTTGGATTACATAACGCTTTGTTGTTGGTCCAGTGGTATGTTGGCTACCTTGGTTAATATGTTAAGGGAGAGAGAGGCAGACTGCTCTGTTTACATAGCTTGCCTGTCATTGACCGGTGATGTCCTAAACATGAAGTGCACTGACCTCTGACGTTGTGCAGCTGCATGGGTACCCGGACCCTAAAGAAATCCGTGCTTATCAGTCGTGCGTGACGTGTTTTGATCTTTGTTGTTTTTCATTCTTTTTTAAACGCAAAGCCAGTTCGGCTAAATGCCCCATGAAAACAAACTGCTCTTTGAAGAAATTGCTGTCTGTGCAGTAGAGGAGCCAGAGAATTACCGGTTACAGTCATGCCAGAGGATGTGGCTTGGCTCTTGCAGGCAAACACGAACATCAGAAGACCCTTACCTGTAGTCCTACATCCACACTTCCACACACAACCCATACCTAGCGTCATGCCACAACACAAAGACGCATGCTGTTAGCCAGGAGCACGTGCTCTTGCTAAGAGGTGAATCTGGGCTTTGATCCCAGTCTGCACATGATCATGTATCCTCTCGACATCTGATATCAAGTGTGGCTAAAACAATACACTGTTTTATAGACATGACTTTAAATGTGCACGTCACATTATTTATCAACTTGATGAATATATAAATCCTTCTGTCGAGCAGGAACAGTATGGGTTTGAGCTTTTTTTCAACCTGACAGATGGGTGGCGCATCAACCACTTTTTACTTCCTAAAGTAGTCAAAAAAAATTGGATACTAGAGATGCCTAGCCTAGGGGTTCGCCCTCTGCTTCCATCCATACAACTCCACTGAGTGGCACCACTGCCCTTATATCTAATAGTGTTGCTGCTTGAGTGCTAGATGAACCTTAAGGTAAAAAATTCCTTTTTACATTTTTTGTGTTTTGTATATGACTAAATACAATATTTTAATCTTCACAATATGTCGAATCTCAAAAGGAAAAGCAAAAGAAAGGAGTACATAAAATCACATGAACAAATCCCTATGCATAGAAAGCTCCATAGCATACAAGACATTTCTTCCCACATCATTCCTCATAGCGATGTGTGATGACTTTTATTCCTAATATTAAAAAATCATTAATTTCTCATTCATTAAAACCTGAATTAATTCATCCATCAGTCCAATTTTTATATGAACATTATTTTAATTCCTTCAAATTTATTCAGTTCACCCTTCAAACGAATTTTATACGAACTCTAAGCCAATTAATAAAAACCCTACACATTTTATGTAAACCTACTTTTCCATTCCTTTAAAACTAGACTGGTTCATCCAACAATTACATTTTGTGACAACTTTAAGACTGGCTTGTTAACATTTTCCAAAGAACTTCATTGTGAATAGCACTATTCTAAAGACCAGGAGTGCCGGACCATGCAAAAGCAAGTGGTTCCACGTCTCGAGTTAAGGCTGAACACCACAATGCCCACACTGAGAGGCTTCCTTTAGTATAATCCCTATACAGGCCATAATTTCCCGGGTCTGTAGAATGTTAAACCTAAAATGCATGAGTGGGTTTCTCACATACCTGTTCAGACAGCGCAATGGGTATGATGCGGTGATACCCAATTCTGTGTGTGCTCTTTTTGTAAGGGGGGTAAGTAAGGCATACCTATGCATATTCGCAATAGTAGCAATCCAATCGGCGTGGTATGCTGAGTGCTTTACAAAACCTGGCCTGACATGCATGTCTTCCTCATTCAAGCCTAGGCCAGATAACATGGATTGATTAATTGCCCTATCATAGAGGGACCGGGCTAATGGTTTATGAAATTTAGCATATGGACAAAGATGCTTGGAGAGATAACAGTCCCAAATCGTATCTAATAAGAACAATTGGAATACAATTTGGTAATTTCAGTCTTCACCTCCACATGAAACCTTCCAAAAGCCAGAGTTTCTCCCAGGTCCATGACTGTGAAGTTTCACTTCCATGCAATAAATTGCTAGGTGCCAAGTAGAATGTGCTGCAGGAAGATTTTCATTTCTAGAGTGAATGTTTTTACTTGCCTAAATAAAAGACCACTTAAAAAAAAATGTTTAAAGCTCTACAAAAAAGTTTTACTCCTACTTCAAGATTTTACATAGTAGTCAGGTTTTCCCCATCCAGAATGGAGTATTACAAGTAACCAGAATGTAGTGTTATGTCCAAGTTTTCAAAAAACTCCTGTCCCCTGCACACTTTCACAGGCCAGCTAATCAGCCAAGAACTTAACAAAACGTTTTCGTGGACAATCCTTATGCTTGTTTTAATGATTCAATGTCTCAAATATTACAATGAATCTCGTAGATTATATTTTAATAAAATTCAAAATCTCCTATACTCAAAGCTGGTGTAAATTCAGAAAAATTAATGTATTAATATGACCCAACACTTTTCGAGTTTTCCACTCTTCATCAAGGGTCTTGACTAGTTAGACTTCTACAAACAATAATCTACAAACGATAAAATAGTCTTAAGGAGGTGTGGTCCTTAATGTTACTTTAAACAATCAACTTAATATGCAGGTACATGTTTTCAAATGATCATTTTCTAAAATAGATAAATTTCCAATTTAGACTCTCATTATATGGATCAAAGGATCTACCTTAACAATTCCATGGTACCATTTGTTCTACGTGGTAGAATTGTCGGGGCTTGTGAATTCAGATATGGGGCATTCTGTTCCTAATGACGAAACATAACCAGATAGCCTGCTATTGTGGTTTTTCAATGAAATTACAGATCACAAATCTGTGAAGTAAAGGAGATGTCTCCCCTCTGATATGACCCATAGACACTCCCTGTTTCTTCTAAAATGCAATATAAGTAGGTGGAAGTCTTCACTGTCGCATGCTTTTTGTCAAATAATGTTCTCCTATCAATAAAATGTATGTAATGAACTCTTAAGAGTGCTAATTCATCAGAACATTTCAACTATGTAAGAACTTGGCAGGTCCTGTAAAAGTTTGATTTAGTAACTCACCCAGTAGAACGCTGTAAACTGAGTGATATTCACTGAGTCAGGGAGATTAAAAAAAAACATCTGACCTGTGAAGCAAAAGGTATGAGCTACAGACATTGTTTCAGGTGTCGTAGTATATCCAAAGTTCCTCATGAGTTTACTTATTTATATAAATTTAAGACGTGGACTTGCCCCATTATCGAGGTATGTTTGAAGTACAGTCCAAGGTATAAATGTTCACTGTCGATTAGATGCAGTGGTCACAAACGCAATCCCCTGTCTGTCAACAAAAGTATGCCGCAGTGCATTAGCCTCAAGTTAAAGTTCATCAGTATAACTAAATTGCATGGTGTCTAATGGTAAAGATAAACACAGATTTCGAGTGTTTACCAGAATATAATGGATTCCCATTTCGAACACCAGGGTCTGTCCTCCACAAGCAAGCTGCCTGGAGGTGAAAAAACCAAAATGCCCGCTATGTAAAGTGCAGGAAAGATCAGTAGCTTTTGATTACCTAGAAATGAAATCCAAAAGCTTGTTTCATCCACTGAATTAATCACCCATTAATTGATATGTTCAAGCTTAAAACCACGAGGTACCTTTAAAAAGATCAATTAGAGTCTGTTCCAAAAAGGCAACATCAGAAGGCGTCAGTTGAAGCTTCTGAAGGAATTGGCAGAGGATACATCCATAGTGATGAAACCAGCAGACAAGGGGGGGGTACTTCACTTTACCATCAGGGTTGCCTGGGACTGTTAAAGGATCCCAGGACCTATTTGACATTGGGTAATGACCCGACTAGCATGATAAAGACCTTGATGGAAGGGACTAGTCTTAAAGCCAATGAATCTGATTGGATAATTACACGCATAGTGGATGTCCTGATTTAAATAAAAAAGAAAAGAAAATTCCATTGACCGCAGTAGTTATCTATGCACTTCCTAAAGTGCATATAATCTCAGCTAATCCCCTGTTCCGACACATAGTGGCAGGAACTGAGTGTATTTGACCCCTTGGCAATCTACTTGGACACAGCCCTACAACCGTTAGTCCAACAGACTTTGACATACTTCAAGGACACTTACCATTTCTTACATCTATTGAGTGCACTACATCTAACTCAGACCTCATTCTTTTCTCTTTAGATGTCAATAGCATCTACACCTCCATCCCCCATGGGGAAGGAATCGAGGCTATGGAATGGTTCCTGCTGGAACATGAAAACGTGCAGGTCCATAAGATCTTTACCATGGAATTAATACATTTGATGTACAACTACTATTTCAGGTACGATTGGCAAGTTTACCTCCAGCTATCCAGGACGTCTATGGGCTCCTTGGCAGCATAGCACCAACGTATGCTAACATTTGTATGTTTCATTTTCCGAAAACATAAATTTTAGTGATGCAGCCCAGGTCGTCCATTTCTATTTTGGTGAAGGTACATCGATGACGTTTTAGTCATCTGGAAAGGCACCAAGTAGAACTGACATAATTCTTTGAATAATTGTCATGAACACATCAAATTCACCCTAGAAGTAGGAGAACCAGACATTCATTTTTTAGATGTACTGGTCACTCACAGGTGAACTGTGCACAATGTTAACAACAACGCATTCAATGTTTTTAATCCTAAACACTTGCATGAGAGTCTACCATGTAGTCCATTTTTTTTAACATTAAAAATTATAGTCTCTAACACAGACACCCTGCAGAGACGATATGACTTGATAAAGACGGATTTAAAGATTGCAGTTATCCTATTGATATTCTTGAAAAAGCAGTATCTAGATCGGCATTGCATAGGGAAGACCCCCGAAAAACCGGTCCTAAAAGTACCAGGATGATTTACACCCTAAGTTTTTCTACACAGTCATCAAGTCAGCAGAGTGATCAAGAAAAATTGGGATTTGATTAAATTGGACCCCACCCTACACCGGTTGTTTGCTGATCCCTTCCCCTCTTGACGGCATACAAGAGAGGGAGAAATTTGAAGGACATGTTGGTCGGGGCAGAAAGGCCTAACAAATCCATACAAGGAACGCTACACAAACCTAAACTAGGCACATTTGCTAATTTTAACAGCTAACACTGCGCACTGCGCCAGTATCATCAAAGGAGATCACATAAGACACCCTAATACTGGTAAAAAGATCAAACTATGTAATTACGCCAGGTGCGGCAGCAAGAAAGTCATCTATGCATTGAGATGCCCCTGAAGTAAATATTACGTGCGTCATACTACATGTAGAGCCAAGGATAGATGGACAGAACATAGGTCCAATCTCAGAGCAGCTAACCTCAAGTCACCATTGTATAGAAATGTTCAGGATGATCAGCATACAACAGAAATTGTGCATCCATCCCCTCCCAAGATGAGGCGATCTGGCTAAGAAGCTAGCACAGCTGGAGGAGGTACATCGCTTTTTTTTTTTTTCTTTTCCTTCCTTGATGCTATGACCCCTTTAGGAATGAACAAGGAGTTCTATTTAGGGCCATAACTGTAGAAGACTGAAGGTTAGAGCATCCAGTATCCGCTAACTGGTATAACAACACTACTTATTTTATTGTATGGTTGGAATAATCGATGCCAACTATGTCTGGTTGACAGCTAATGCATTAGTTATTGGTCTCCAGCATTAAATACATTGTATATTTCTGAACAGAATAGGGGTGTAGATTGCATGCTCCCTGGAGTTAGCCAATCCAAGTTGTCTGGAGAGAACTCTGGATGTCTATTAGAACCGGAACGTAATCACTGTACTTTGGCACATATTTGGATATCATCCAGAAAATGTTTGATCATGGTCAAATGATAACGTGCTGCACAGAGTGAGTAGCAAGACATGCAAAGTGTTACCTTAATACAATAGGGATTACCTTTCACTGTGGAATACCCTCTAGAGAGCCAGATTGTATGCCCCCGAGAGGGATGAGCAAATACATAAACAACTGGTTGTATGATTATGCATGCCACCCTTGATCATTGCATTTGCATTAGTGCAGGTTAGGTGAACACTTCCTAGAAGTATCTGAACGGAACTGTTATGATACTTGACTGGGACCCCTTTAGGGGGTTTTCTACATTCCTTCAAAATATACTAATTGTCTGCATGGACTTTCTTCATCGTTAATCTGTTTATTTTTTTAATGGACTGCTCTTGTACAAGCCTCTTAACACCCTATAGAACCACTTTACAATGGGTGTGACCCATATTGGATTCTGTATAGTATGATATAATCTTCATCAACCCGCCATCCTTGTATTTACATAATATTGGACCTTTTTTGAGACCAAGATAACTTGTAGCGGATGTGTTTCATTTATTGATATCCGCACGCCAATTCTACCCGAACTGTCTGTTTATAACAATGACGTGACCCCCACTATAGCAGGTTGACGTCATAGTGCATTAGCTGCATGTCGCTTTACATAGTGCCCATTTTGGTTTTTTTTTCACCTCCCAGCAGCTTACTTGTGGAGGGCCGATCCTGGTGTTTGAATTGGGAATCCATTATATTCTGGTAAACACTCGAAATCTGTGTTTATTTTTACCATTAGACGCCATACAGTTTAGTTATGCTGATGACCTTTATCTTGAAGCTAATGCAATGCGACATACTTGTTGATAGATGACAGGGTGTTGTTCGTGACCACTACATACAGTGAACAATTATCCCTTGGACTGTACTTCACACATACCTCCTATAATGGGATGAGTCCACGACTTAATTTATATACATATGCAAAGTCATGAGGAACTTTTGATATACTCTGATACCTGAAGCCAGGGGTGTTGCTAGGTCTGGAAAAGACCCGGGGCTACGCTAATGTCGGAACTGTCACGACTGGGGGCTAGCTAGCCTTTTGGCTGTAGCTCCTGAGATTCTATCTGGGGCTACAACCAAAAGACCAGGGGCAATAGCCCCCTTAACCCCCCCCCTACCAACGCCTCTGCCTGAAGCAATGTCTGTAGCTCATTCGGTGACCTTTTTGCTTTACAGGTCAGATTATTATCTCCATGTATTTATCCGTAGTCCAGCGACTACCACTCAGTTTACAGCATTCTACACATAAGACTGAGTGAATTGCAAAATCCAACTTTTTCAGGACCTACCAAGTTCTTACATAGTTGAGACATTCGGATGAATTGGCACTGTTGAGTTAATTACATACATTTTATTGATAGGAGGAGAACATTATTTGACAAATAGCATGTGACGGTGACTACCTACTTTATATTGTATTTTAGAAGAAACTGGGAGTCCCTGTGGGCCAGATCAGAGGTGAGACATATTTTTCTTTACTTTAACAGATTTATGATCTGTAATTTCATTGGGAAACCACAATAGCAGGCTCTTATCATTCGGAACAGAATGCCCTATATCTGAATCGGCAAGCCCCTATAATTCTACCACGTAGAACATATGGTACCATTGGGACCATGGAATTGTTAAGGTAGACGTTTTTATCCATATGAGATTCTAATTGGGAATGATATATTTAAAAAATGAGTCTTAGAAAATATGTAAGTGTAAATTCAGATACTATGTTCATTGCGTAAAGGAACATTAAGGGCCACACCTACATAAGTCTACTTATTATTTTTTGCAGAAGTATCAACTAGTCCAGACCCCTGATGAAGAGTGGGAGACTTGACATGCATTATTATTCATTTTTCTGAATTAAGTATTGGGTTTTGAGTTTCATTGAAATATAGTTAATTTACAAGATTAATTGTAATAACTGAGGACATTGAGCCATTACAGCAAGCATGATGATTGTTTCCATGGAAACTTTAAGTTCTTGGCTGATTGGTTGGACTGTGAAAGTGTGCAGGGGAATACCTAATTTTGGCCACTTTTCGCTTTTGTTACTGTTGTCAGTCTGTGGCGTGTTTTTGTTTTTGTTCTTTTTTTTTTGTTGTTCTCCCCCCACACCTTTTTAAAGATTTAATTCTATTCTATACGATTTACCTTTTTATTCTTAAGAATAAACGCAACTCTCTCTCTTCCTAAACATCTTCCTTCTCGAGCTCTCCGAGGGTCAGACGTTTCTCCAAGCAGAGTGTGGGCAGATACCTTTCCTCGGCTGGGCCTCCCTCTGGAATACCCTCCATGCCTCTCTCAAACTTGAGCAGAACCACCTTGGGTTCTGTAAGCAAAAGGCCTTCCTCTCCCCTGTTGATGATCCTGACTGCTCCTTGCACTGGTCACCTGGCCACCTGGCCACCCATTGAACTCGGGCCCAGGCTCCTACATGTCCAGTTGCCCTTGCATTGCCTTCGGCCCCCCAGCACTTAAAGGTCTGTATCTGCAACCCTACCGTCCCTTCTCTCTGCACTTATCACTTATGAGCCACCCTCTGGCAACACTTATTAGTTACTACCCTTTTCCCCTCCCTCTTTCCCGCACTTGCGTGATCTGAATGACACAAGGCCTAGTAAGATCCTTGTTTTTTTCCTCCTGTTTCCCCCCTCCTTGTCGCACCTAGAAACACTTGTGTACAGGCACGCTATAAGTAACATATCAATACCAATCTGAGTTAATCATACATGGGTGTGCATTGTGTAACATTCAGGATATGTAGTGTAATGTTAGCTTAAATTAGCTGTGCGTTCTGTAACTGTGCTTTCAAGACTTGACCAGCATGATATGATATGGTGCTTGTAGTCATTGTTCGATATAGGTATGCATCATTATGTATGATCTGAACAATGTGTAGTTCAACAAAATCCAACCCGTTCTCCGGCAGTTTAAAAATGCTGTTTATTGTGTGACTGCCTGGCTTGTAAGGGGGCATAGATTGGGTAGTCTAGCTGTGGGTAGGTGGTGCTTGCAGGTACACCGATGCCCAACCCCTTTATCACATAACGTTTACACTTGGAGGCAGTGCTCCAGTTAAGATATTGAAGTGGAAGTTTTTTACTGGGAGTAAAATGATTTTCTTGAGAGAAAAAAAATCTAAGTCCATTTCCTAATGGGAGTTTATTTATAAAAAAATATATATAATCATTCCATGCACCTAGTTATCCATGTTCATTGGAAGAAGTAAACCTGTAGCTTTTAATCGGGTAATAGTAATCGTTTTCACTTCTACTACATGCACCTCTTGTCTGTGGTGCTGTTTGGGTGAAAGAAGGGGCAGGAGGTGCTACGCATTGGTTTCCTATTTTTTTTGTTGGGAGTATTTGTATTCCCTATTTATATTTTTGGGGAGGATGTGCCTATTTTTTTACGGAGTCAAAGTGGCTGATAGACAACTTATCTGTAGGCCTGCTAGGAGGGCTTAGTGCACAGACCACGATCCGCCCACCCATTATTGTGTGCTGCTAACGTGCTTCCCATTTTAAAAGCACAGCTGATAACTTAAAGGGCAGTGAAAATGGCTTTTGGGAGGTAATGCAAGATGCTTTGTGACCCTTGCTGGCATTCTTCTCCTGAGGCATGCTAGGGCTTTGAAATTTGCCAGCTCCTCGAGGTGTCAGGCTGTGTGGTGTAGGTAGTGAAGGGGCCAGGACATCAGGCGGATGCTGTCCAGCCAGGATAGGTGTTTCATTCACTTTATTTGACACGATGTGCCGGTTCTTCTCGGCTCATGTTTTTCAGAGCCAGCTGGCTTGAAACTAGAGTTGAACTTGTGCCAGCCACTTGGCCCGAACCATACCTGGCCCGGGTCTCCACTTAATACACGTCCCCTCTGTGAAGTGACGTGCTCCCTTTAGTGCAGGTAGCTCTTTATGGGGTGCGTGCATAGAGCACAAACGGTGGCATTGTTCTTGCGTTACCTTCTACATTTCTTTTTCCAGCACTATTGGAACCTCACTGACTCCGTACTATTCCAGCCGAATTAAATGCTTTTGGCTTGACCTCCTTTCACGGAGGGAGGCGAGCATGCCGTTGAAGTGCGCATTTGTGTGTGTTGTATGCTATAAAGTGGATTGCTGGTTACAAAAGGTGTAGTGTATATAGTTTCTGCTTTTCTGACTCTGTTGCAAAATAGACGTATTTCCGGTTCGTAGCACTGTAAATGATGGGTATTCCTGGGTTGTCAAATGTCTTTTCTCTGCTCTTCAAATATTGAACGCCTCCGGGTTTTCATTTGGTGGCTTACATTCTCCGCGTGCCTACACGCCTATTACTTGTAGATGTTTATGAACACCTAATACCTAACTACTTCTTTCACGAAATCTTGTTTTAGCAATAGCCTCAAGACTCGTGAAAAATGGTTGGCGATATTATTGTACAGGTTGGTTATCGAACCCCTGCACATAATCGAATTTGTGTGTCAAAACAGGATTGCTTTTATAAAAGCACATGTGTCGCCTGCTCAAGCTGAAGAGCAGCAGCAGGAGGAGGGAGGACTTGTTAATGAGCCGCCTCATTGCAGTGGGCAATTCTTATGGTGGATGGACTGTGGCACTCCAGTTCTGTATATGTATGTATGTGTATATATATATATATATATTTTTTTTTAATGGCCTCTCAGGGTTCCTAGAATGGAAAACGAGACTTGGGTGGTGTGTGTTTACCCGACTGACGGCCTCCTGCGCTCCTCATCCCGTAATCGCATAAAAGTCTGAGACTCCTGAATTGTGCTGGGATAAACCCCATGTTTCAAGACGACCTTTGACCTCTCCTCAAACTAACCCGTTTGAGTAATGATTTTTTTTTTCCCTCTCTGCCCTTGTGCTGCAAAAAATGGGTTTCCTCGTCGACTAGCCTCTCGGAGGGAACCCAAGCTGGTCAGATGAATATTGGCTCACACTGTTATTCGGGAACAGCAGGGATGGAACAGTGCGCCTCTTTTTGGTGTGTGTGTGTGTGTGTGTGTTATTTTATTGGGATTCTATTTCATTGCCGAACATCTTGCAATAACCACCATAGCTAGGCATTCTCCCCCACCGTCTTTGTTGTAATTGATTGCTACATATTGCTGTGTGGCCGCTTCAGTCGGCATGTCTGGCAGGCGGGCAGACTTTGGAAAGGTTGGTAGCCATTGTGATCAGGCCAGGAAATTGGTGCTTGTCTGCTGGTCTCCAACCTTCAATGTTCTCCAATTGACGCATGCGTTGTTATTCAGCAGCATTGGGTGGTACCCAAATGATGGAAGCTGTGCCATGAATGTATGCGTGTTAAGATCTGCTTTCCAATTTTCATGAGCAATTTCTTCATTGAGGTGCAGTCTTCATTGCCAATCGCAGCCTTAGATTTTGTATTGTGCCTTATGACCTACAGGTGTAGTTGGGGCTCTAGCCTGCACTGCAGGGGGCGATTTGATGGGTCTTGTTTGTCCTTAGTGGTGGTATTAAAGTTGTCCTCAAAGATGCATGAATGACTGGCACTGGATGAGGTTTTAGGTTGTGCATTCATAGCATCGTGCCTATGCATTTGGAGCCAAGTTTTGAATAGGTGGTTATGAAACGTATGCCTGATTCTGTTTTCAAAAGTTTCAGGGTTGCATGGTTGGCTTGGTGATCATTTCAGTGGACGACCTAGTTGGCAAGGAAAACAAGTTTGTGGAAATGTATCTCTGGTTGCGTAGTGACCCAGTCCGCAACGTTGAGATCCAGTTTAACGTTGTGACGTGCCCGAGGCCACAGTCGGCCTCTATTTTTTAACCTGAAAGTTGACCCCAGCTCTGTTTGGGCATTTCAACTGTGGTTTTGGCTTTGGCTGCATTGTTAAAGCTTGGCCTCTTTACTCTGTCGCATTTCTGTGTACCTTCATATCGCTGTTGCTTGTGCTTTCCTGGCCTCTCCCTTGAAGTTGGAGGACCGTAGGCAACTGTGTTCCACCCATCACGTCCTGCCCTTCGCTCTGAAGTGTGCACCTGGTGACTTCAGGCTGGCAGCACTGTTTGTAAAATAAGTGTTGGTGTAAAATGGCTGGTGAGTGCGGGAAGCAACGGCACCAACCGTGTCTGGAGGCTCCCCTGCACTGCAACTGAAGCACTGGCGTTCGTGGCCTGCAACAATAATATCGGTCCCAGGAGCACAAGTTGCAAAGGGACTGACAATATCCATGTTCTTCAAACGCAAATAACTTAATTAAAACTGTCGTTGCATGCTTACCAACTGGTTTTACAACCGCTCTTGACGAATCCATTTTCCCGCAACCAGGAAGGTTACTGGGCCAGGTACGCTAACTCTCCTACTATTGACTAACGGGGCCCTAAACCAGTGCCTATTCATAGTGCAATACTCATGAGTAAAGAACCTTGCTCCAAGCCTGGAGCCCATTCACTGCTGGGAAGCCTCTAAATACGGACTGAAACCTTATTTCAAGGTAGCTCTCCTTGGCTGAGTGTCAGCGGCGACCCTGAAATGAGGACTGCAGGGCCACGGGTGCTGAGAAGTATGCAGACTATGTGTGCAAGGATAAACATGCCATACTTATCTCAAATATGCGCATTCATCACCGTGAAGGCTGCTTGCCTGCCAGCAAGCAGTGTATCTTTCTTTGTGGATGGCGGGGAGGGGACGCTTTTCTCTGCTGCCTTTGTTGCTGGGGCTGCTCTGTGTGCTTTCAGCTTGCTCGAGCCAAAGTTGCTTTCTCTCTTGAAAAGGACGGCCGTATGGGTGTCTCATGAGCATATTCGGTTTGATGCGGGTGCTGCACTACGTGCCTTTTTTTAAAAGGTATGGAGTCTCTAGAAGCAGAGCGCAGCAGCCTCATGCACGTGCAAGCGGGCATGAACTAGTTAAGCCTTTTACTTTTTTTTAAAATTATTTATAAGAAAATAATTAGTGGATGATTAACGATCAAGGCCCAGAGTATGGGAGCTGCAAGTTCCCATCCATGTCCGGGTTGCAAAGAATGGAGTTAGGACGATGGTTTGACCCAGGCTCCTTGCGCTTTGAAGGCCCTTAGAAAAATGAAGATGTCCGCTTTTGAGTGCAGCGCGCACTCTTGCATGGCAACCAAAGTTAAACCGGAGATGCTCACGACCCTCAAACAGAAGGGAATGCGCGCAGTATAGATATGATATTAAAGGTCTGTTTGGGAGAGTGAAACTGCTCGTTTCAGTCTGGCTGGCTCTGCCTTCCGAAATATCTGCAACCCGTGAAGACCTCCCTGTGCCCACCTTCCTGTGTGGACTGCTTCTGAAGAAGCGCGCGCAGGCCATTCTCTTGCTGCATGCGGAACTCTTACTAATAAATAAAGTTGATGACGACAATGTGGGTAGTGATGATGTAGCCATCTCCACGTGGTCCGTGTCAGGTAGATGTAGCCCATAGTGTGCATGTATTCTGGGACTTGTAGTCCTGCGTTTTATCATGTAAAATGGGAAGCAAGTAATCATGCAGCGGTCCCTGGAATGGTCCCCATATTCGGCCGACCTGTTGAGTGCCCTTATTCTGATTTAGCAGCTAACCCAACCAAAAAAAGCAAGCCATCCCTGTTTAAAAGGATGGTGGTGCTTGCACGCCAGGAAGCGAAGGTGGATGATTTTAGAGGGGCACTGGCTTTGAGGAAAGTGTGATGTTGCACAGGGAGGGGTGAGTTTCTACTCCTAATTGTTCAGGCTATCTGCCTGCAGCAGTTTTCACAGTATCCTTAGTCACATCCCACACAATAACAAACGAGGGAAATGTACTGGTCCGGAGATCTGGTAGTTAGTGAGTGCCGAATACCATGGTCTGTAAGCCCCCCCTGCAGCCCCAAAGTAGAACTCCCCACCCCTAGTCAATGAAAGCCACCACATAGGGGTGTGGAGGGAAAGAAAGGCCATCTGTGTAGAACGGCAGGTGTGGTACTCCGCAACCCCTCCGGGCGCTGCTGATTTTGATGTGCTTTCTGAAATCCCAAAATTCATTAATTCACAGCAATTAACTAGAGCCATCCCACCCAGAAAAATAGTAGAAAAGCGTGCTGTGGTGAAATCCTACACCAGGGTTCGAAATTTAGATTCTATAAGCGGGAGGTAAATGAAGCTCCTATGCGTTCAGCATTAACCAGTGACCAGGAGCTACCATTGAGGAACAGGAAACTTGCACATAGCATTCTTCAAATCTAACTTTCATATAAGGTGCAGACGTTTCATTTCGTCCATTTATGACTCCTTATGCTTTAAATGTCGTTTATATGTGCCCTTATGTTTATTCATAGTGTACCAAACAGAGTTTCATCTATATAGGTGTTTGTTCGCCATCAGTTGGTCTGGGGAGCCCAAAGTAGCTCCTGATAGCTGTTGTGTCAAGCTAACCAGGCTCTTCTAGGCTACAAGCCTCAGCTAAATGGCTCCCAGCTGCCCTCAATTGTGAACCCTGTCTATAAGAACTATATAAGTGCACGGGGAGCAAAGGTTTCTGTGTCATGTCCAAACACGTATTAGAACTTGGCATAGGGGTTGTGTGCTAGATTTCCTTTATCTCTGGTAGCCGTGAACCTAGGCAGTCTATGCTTCACAGAGAGGCAGGGCAGATGCAGGTGCCTCCAAACAATACTGCAAGTACTAAAATAAAAGTAATGTGCCAGCAAGGCTCTATCTATACAAATAGCAGTCTTTAGTGTTGTGTTGGTTACACCCACGCCTGTATGAGAAAAACAAATACATGGCTGATTATGTAACTCAAATGAAGTTTGAGTAATCAGGAATTGTACTGTTGTACAGGCCAACATAAATAAGAAATTGGTTAGAGAAGAAAAAAGCATCAAAATATTCTTTTGAATACCTTTTGGCCAAGATATGTGGGTGCGATTTCTCGCCGTCACCATAACCAGTACAATGAGGGACCCTGCAATAACTCAGACAGAAAAGAGCCAAGTAAACATTACTTTATTAATGCACAAGCATTCGCGAATGGGCCGCAAGTTCAAACGTCTCGCTAAGCAAGTCGTCGAAGTGCTGCGCCTTCCTCTACACATCGTGCTCTTTTATACTTTTCTGTTTACATTGCCTTGCACATAGCACACGTCCACCCCAGGGCGGATCTCCAGTTGGAGTTTATCTGAAGTATCCAGTTGGAGTTTAACGAACAACCATTGCACATTTGCTATCGTGGTCTATCGTGGTTTCCTGTTATCCCGGTCTTCACATTCTTTCGTGCCCCTTTGTGCCCGTATCTCTGTGCTCGAGGCCATGCTTACTCATTCCTTCCCCCCACCCGTATTCTGCAGATAGTTTTAGCAGGCTCAGCATGCTTCGACATACAGTGACCAAACACAATTCTTCTGTTAAAAACAAGTTCTTGCCGGGTCAGCAGGTCTTAAACGCCGCCGTATAAAAGAGAAGGCCTCTTCTTTTAGCAAAAAGTACATTCATTTAACGCATATGGTGATTAGTACAAACTCCAAGTGTGAGCACAACGTTACATATGCATGCGTACCTTCAGATAGCAGAAGGGAACCTAACCAGTCTCTTATGCCCAAGGTAAGGCCCAGCAGTTGGGGACTTTATGTTCTGGGTATGACCACTAGTTCACAAGTATGCTACCTTAGTTCTTGTTTGGTGGCTCAACAGCACTTTTGAGCTGGTGGTCTTGTTGCTTTGCATGGGATTGGCAGCTTCAAGTTGGCTTGAGAAAAATTGTATTTTATTAACTACACTGTGTTTACAGATCGGATGGCTCAACTTCACATGGGCACTGCAGCAAAGACTTTGAGGCTGCAGTCTCTATGGTGTATATCTGGAGGCTTGGTTTCTGGTTTGAGATTTGCGAGATGGCTCCACTCCATGGCCGTATCTGTTGCCTCGACTGGACAAGAAGAAATCCATAGCTCAGTCGGTGGATTGCTGCTTTGAAGTAGTGCTGGTTCAGTGGCTCAGAGTCCTGGGTGCTCTTCCGAACAACCACAGTTGCCAAAAGCAATACTTCCGGACTTTGGGAAGCGGAGGGTCAACTTCCAGACAACTACATGAGCTGGAGCTTAGATTTCTTTTCTTTTTTGCAGACTGAAGGTAACTTGGGGGGGCCCCCCCACCCCCCCCTCTCCACACCCCCAGGGGACACTGTGACCCTTTGGGTACCTAGGTGTTTCTGCCCTCTGGTCTTGGGTAGCAGGAAAGCGCCAAATGCTTCCAGCTGGTGTCCATGAATGAAGGGAAGGGTTTCTGATCCCTCTTCTGATCAACTAACTCTTCTTCTCTGGGATCAGGCTTTTGGGTCCTGGCAAACTCCAATAGTAGTCGCACTCTTGCTCATTCATACTTTCATTCTAGCAGCAGATCTGTGACTTCCAAGCCACCCGGTAGGGTTCTATGGGGTCTTCCCCATTCTGGATTGTGCCTCTGCTATTGGAGCTTTTCCCAGAGTGTTATGCTCTCGGGGTCGCTGCATTAAAGAAACCAAGCTTTCTGGTAGTTCAGGAATGGTGAAGACTTCTTCCCTGCTCCGGATTTCCCAAGCTGCTATAGCCCCATCCATATCCTGTCTCCACAGAAACGAGTGTTGCTTCCCACCCCACCAGAAATGTGTGTACTACTTCATATCCATGAACCGTCCATCAATCCTCCGCCGTGGCCTGGGGAGTAGCTTTGCTGTCGTCAAGCTCATCCCTGGGGCTATCTCTTTCTCTGACAATAGTGTATTCTATGCACCGCTGTGGAAAGTTGCATTGGCGAATCAGAAGTAGGACTCGGACCAGAGGACATGGTTTTACTCCACTTTTATTAAAAACAAAATAAACTTCTCTAGCCATAATGCTAAAAGGGGTTTCCCTTCCTACCAACATAAAATAAGCTGCTTGGCACGATCAAGTAACACAAATATCAGTCCTCTGACCTAACCTGTCCAAATAACTAGCCCTACCTCTAGATTATGGGAGGAAAGGAAACAAAAATGAGGGAACGTGTTTCACAACTGAGGTAGTCTGTGCCTCCTGGCTGACCCCTCTTCTATAGATATTATTTAAAATCAAATATTCGTCGCAGGACACGGTTCCTGGCTTGGGTCGTCACCACAGCTTTCAAACGAAGAAATGAAAGGGGTCAAATTGGAGTCTATCTCAATTTCTCTAATTGCAAAGTCACTCAGTTCAGGAACGGTTTTCAAAAGAAAAATAACTTGGTTCAACAAAAGTCTCCAGGCTTTTATCAAGTGGGGTCTCAACTTGGTCCCTTTCAAGATTGCTATATCTGAAGACCTCACTCTAGCCTTCACACTCCTGAGTAGCATGGGTGTTCGGTTTCTCAATCCATTTCTATGGTTTTCAGCATTGGTGTTGGATCTCGTGTCCCTGGGCCATTGTGCAGGCTGCTCGTGGTTTCTCTGACCCCTGGGTTTCTCTTACTTGTCTCCAGTGGGTTTTGCATCTTTCCCCCCGATGGGAATTTTCAATGTGGCTCTTTCGGCCTTCAGAATTCTTAGCAGTTTCTTTGACGCTGGACACTACGGTCCTTGTGGTGTTCACATGCTCATTAGTCGGTGAAGGACTTTTCTCGGTGAAGGGATGGTTTGGGCTTCCCTGCAGAATTTAACCACCTGCCTCCCTTCCCGAGTAGCCCCATACCTGCACTTCTGCCAAGGAGCATTGCTGATTCTGATTTCGTGGTGTTCGTCATCTGCAGCATTACGCTTCTCACTCTGGGGGCCTTCTCAGGGCCTCGTCGGTACTCGTCTTCTCTCGTGTGGCTCTCGGTATGGGAGCTGAATAACCTTTGTCCCCTGGCGTTCCTAGATTCTGTTGCATTTCGCAGGCTCTGGGCCCACCACGTCCTCTGTGTGGTCCCGCCTTTTAGGCCGTATCCATTCCGCCCTTCAGTGTCAGCATCCGCACTGCCCTTCTCCTCCCCTGCCTTTCGAGTCAACGTTGGTGAATCTCCCTCCCCCTCCCCCCAACCGAGTACTTCAGTGTTTTTATAGGAGTCTCTGTGACAAGAGGTAATGTGTTCCTGAGGCGAAGTTCAGCAGTGGTGTCTGTCAAACCAAACAAAAGGGCCTTCACATTATTAACTTATGTGGCCCCAATATAGGCAGAGAGTACAGATTGCACAAGGAATTTTCTTACAGCCGGGGAGTCCTCGCCCCCAAAGGGAGACCAGCTTCCAGTGAGTTCTTGCTTGCCCAAACCCCTATGGAGTGGGTGAGGCTCCACCTTGGGGAGGAGGGACGAATTCCCACACACATTCTGCACCAAAAATAATGCATGTTATCTGGCATGGCTCCTAATCGGTATCGCTGTGCGTCCCTACTGATCTGAAACCACCCCACTGACCTGTTTCTCAGCAAATCTGTGATCTTCCTCTTGAATTTCTATGCACAGTGGACAGGATAAAGAGCATTCTCGTGAGTTGAAAGGTGTTTTGATTAATGATGCAAAACGATTTGGTCGTAGGCATTTCATAAGCCCAACTATGAAAGTATACATTTTTGGCCAGTCACTGCATACAGTCTGCAGTAGTGGGTAGGCAATGGTGGTCTGTAACCAATTCTCGGGCTCCTCTGGCACTCCTACCCTGCCTTGTTTCCTTCCTCCTCTGCCCATCCTCTGGCACCTCCAACACGTCTGCAGGGTGTACTTCTGGCCTCCACCCATCCCCGAAAGTCCTTACCTCTGGCCTGTACCCCTCCCCGTAAGTCCTTCAAATGTGGCAACCTGCTCCACATCGATTCTCTGAACTCTTGTTCAGCTGTCAAACGCTCCTCTGCCATCTCCTGGAAGAGCTTGATTTCTATGTTGTCGGTCTCGCAGCCAGCTCTGTCACGAGTGTTGACACACTCCTTCCCGATGGCTACAAGATCCTCTCTGAACCCAGAACCAACCGTCCCGGTGGTGGCATAGCCTTGGAGTAACTTTTTTTTTTTATTTTTCTTTCCGGAGTGGATCCCTGCTTCTATCATTCCATTGCAGCACTACTCCTTTCGAATGCCTGGTCTGCAGGCTCTCAAACTCTCCTGGCCTCTCTCACTGTGGCCACTATCTACAGGCCGAATGGCCAGGTCGCCCGCTTCCTCTGAGTGGACTGACCGCTACCTCTCAACTTCTCCTCCTCAGACTTGAACATCCACGTGGATGCTCCCAGCCCCTCTTCAGGACTCTTTTGCAACCTGTGATTCTCTCCCTTCTGGCCTCTACTCTTTGACCTTTCCAACTTATCCAGAACAGGACTGTAAGACTTGTCTTTGGCCTCAAGCCCAGGGATCGTATCTCTCCAGCTCTGAAATCTCTTCACTGGCTCCCCGTGGCTGGAACGATCAACTTCAAGACTCTGACTGTCCACAAGGCTTTCTGGGGCCTGGGACCGTTCTACCTCCAACTTTCTCTACCCAAAACCTCTTCCTTCTTGAGCTCTTTGCTCATCCACCTCCAACTCCCAGAGGGTCAGACGCTTCTCCAAGCAGAGTGCTTGGGGCAGAGCCATCTCCTTGGCTGGGGCATCCCTCTGGAACCGCCTCTCTCAAACTTGAGCAGAACCACCTCTGCTTCCGGAAGCAACTGAAGACCTTCCTTTTCGCTTCCACTTTCTCTCTTCCTCTCCCCTACTGATGCACCCGACTGCTCCACGCACTGGTCACCTAGTCACCCTCTGAACTCTGGCCCAGGCTCCTGCATGTCCAGTTGTCCTCACGCTGCCTCTGGGCTCCCCAGCACTTACATTTCTTTATCTGCAACCCTACAGTCCCTTCTCTCTGCACTTATGAGCAACCCGCTGGCTGCACTTGAATTAACTACACTTCTTCCCTACCCCCTAACCCCCCGGCACTTCTCTTCCCTGCACTTGCACAATCTGAATGACACAAGGCCTAGTAAGATCATTATTTTGTCTTGCCTTTATTTCCCCCTCCTTGTCTTGTCGCGCCTAGAAACACTTGTATACAGGCGCCTTATAAATGCCACATCATATAACATCACCAGCATCGCCATGGTGTCGGAAGTCAACATTGTGAGCACCATATTCCTTCTTCTCTCTCTCACCTTTGCTCTCCGCCCTTACTTTTTTCTCTCATCCTTCCTCTCACTTTTTATCTTACTCTCTCTCACTTTCTCGCTCCTATTTCCTCTTGCTCATCATCCCAATCCTCCATTGGTCTATTCAACTCCTCATGCCATTTCACACTTGCACACCTTATTGCATCCTCCTTTAAAACTTGGCACTCTCTTCCTTGCACCCTGGTGCCTACAAATGCAAAGAACAGTAAACGCCAAATGCTTGTTTGAAAAGAGTTGATGAAGTATTGGATGGTCAGTCTAGTATAAAAGTTGCCTTTCATGTAAAAGGTTAGTCTTCTATTGGTAGTTCGCTGCATTTGCTATGGCAAAGCCATCTGTGTCTTCTCAACACTGGTCTCAGCTAAAATAGCCTCCTGTCTCTAAGGCACTGTAGAACGGAGCTTTATTGAGTCTCCGAAATATGCTTCTATGGCATTTTCTCTGATGTATAATGACTGAGGCCAGGCCCGGCTGAAGATGTGAGTCCTATTTCAACTTGATGGTTGCGGAGGGCGGCTTGGAGTGAAAACAGTCTGAGGCACTCATGGGGTGCATACATAACAGTGGTGACAAAGATAAGTTTAATAGTAGCCGATATCACGAGACAGCCAGCCAATCGGTAACTTAAACACTTTGGGCCTGATTCGCACAGTGTTTTCCTATGGGATTGCACCATTATAAAACACTTCTGTGAATCAGGCCCTAAATATCCACCAAAGAGCTCTAAACCCTTTTTTCAACAAGTGGCTGATGTGGAGGAACCAGCGTTGGAAGTCCATGAGGTGATAACACTTCTGTACATCATGTGGGAAGAGAAAGCACAGCTTGTAATGCGAGCTCTGCAAAGCCTGCATTTTAAGCCGCAGAACGAAAATGCAGAACCGAATATATTGCTGTTACAATACTGCGACTGGCGCCATTGGGGCAGTTGCTGGGGGCGAGGCCCCTTTCATTTGAAATGGTTGACAGGCCTTGACTCCATCCCTGACTTTAGTCCTGGTTCAGGAGGGGCTACCTGCCGTCTGTGTGATGCAGTGGGGAAGATGCCCTACATGGCATCTCGGCACCCTTCATCTAAGGACGTTATCACAATGTGGTTCCTCGAGTGGCATTGAGAGACTCCCCTTTAGAAAAGGCCTTGCGTGTACAGGTCTTTCTCCGTCGCCATTGTAGTGTTATTTTGTGCTGCACACTGATTCCTCTCTGGTTTCATGAACTAATAAAGTACTTTAATTTACCTCCAGCTGGGAATAGATGCCTTTGTGCTATGAGCGCTATATAAATAACCACATGAATAAAAGTCACATTGGGGAAACTGCAGAGCTGTGTGCGGTGGACTCATTGGCGCCAACTCTTAGTTCTTTGACGTGTGCGCTTTTGGGGAGCCCTCCTTTATTCTTTTTGCTGCTTTGGGGCTACACTGGGACACCGTTTGTTTTATGCGCAAGGGTTCATTGAGGCAAGAAGTCGAGCAGTGCAAATCGTTGTTTTTTGGATTGTGTGAGGGAGGACCATCGTCCGAGCTTCTAATTTGCGTTCTGGCAAAACAAATGCCGTGCAAGAGCTGCATTAAGGCTTTACTTTTCGCACCACTTTTGGATCGATTAGGCGTCATCGGTGTTACATACTCAACGTATGTAAACATTTGTGTCACGGATCCCACCCTTTTCTTTTGTGAGCTGGAGTCTGTTCAACGGGTTCAGTTCGACATGCCGTTTCGCCTCCAAGGAGGGACATGTGCAGACTTGTCCCTTTAGCATGATGATGATGTAATGTTTAGGGTACTTGGGTTTTGGCAATTGCGATGACTGCAGTTGTCATATCTCCGCCCTTCTCAGTGTTCCTGAATCTTAAGTGACGTTTATTGGCGCGCTGGGGGAGGCGCTGTGTTTAGTTTCGTATGTTAATGAGCTTTCCGAGAGAGAGCCTCTGTAGCTGGCTTTGTGGTGAGGCAGTTTTGAAGAGAAATGGTGGTCTTTGTTAGCATGCGATGGTGAAAAAGCGCTGCCTCTTGACACAAGGAGGGCTTCTAGTACAGTAGCCCTTAGTCCTTGAGACAGTGGCACTTCTATCCCGGCGATGGAGTGGAGCTGGAGCTGGCAGCTTTATTCATTGGCGGGAAATACAGAGCACATTCATTTGGCAGGATGCAGTTCAGTTTATGGCCGTGCAAAGCGGCCCAACCTTCGGAATTACCTCGACAATGTAAACTCCACTGGGTTTCTTTTGGCCGTACCTTATGCTGTTTTGGTCCAGAAACGCTTTCCGTCTTTTAAAAATAGTATTTTCTTAAGTCGTGATCTTAAAATATTGAGTATTTTTAATTAAATGCCAAACGAAGGTCACTTTAATTCTAGTGATTTACTGTAGACATTTGTAGTGTTGTACCTTTGAATAAGCCGGACTGAACATGTCTCGAGATTGAATGTAAAATTAACTAATGTGAAATGAAAAAGAGATGTAATTCATTAAAAAGGTAATAACTGAATGTCCTTTCTTTTACTAAGAGCTTTCTGTATATTTGTTTTAAATGTATTTATAGGCTATCTGGCTTTACATAAAATCTCTTCACCATCCATATCATTGTGATACAAAGTACAATGTAAAACAGTTCAGGAAGTTATATAATTTTGCATTTTTATAATCACATTTCCTGCTGAAACATACCACTTTTAAAAATGGTTAAATCTTAAGTCCTACAGACCGTGGCGCACCAATCATCTGGTCTATAGGTGCTACATTTGACCAAAAACACTCCAAAATGCACACGTCTCAAATGGGCTAATGTAAAGTAACCTCTCTAAAACCAGACCGAAGGAAAACCCTCTAGGAAAAGTCTCCTTGGTGCGCCCTTTTGTGAGAAGAACAAGAGCTTTTATTTTGTATACAAAAAGGAAAAGACGCGACAGGGTATTTAGAAGTCCACTGCCGTAGAGCTCTTCTCAGCAAACGGCACGATATAACTGCAAAAGTTGTCATTCATGACATGTACAATATACAGTTGTCCCCCACCCTCATTAGCTATGGCTTATTTACATGCTAATAATCACATGCCGATTGGTCGCTTCTTCTCTTGACTCCGTCTTCGCACATGGGTGACTATCTCTTCACCTTGTGTCACTGTAAAATGATTGGTTATGTTTCTGAAAACACTGCCTTGAGGACTAATCAAGTGATGTGAACCTGACCTGCAACATGAGCTCAGTGAATAACTTCGAGGTCTGTCTGGTCCTTGTGAATAAAGCATCCCTTTTCTCATCCTAGACACTTGGTCGCCCCATCATGCCTCCCCGTCCATCTTCCAAGATTTGTCATCCTTCTTTGCTCTCCCCAGTACAAATCAGACTTTGTTTTCTGTCCGGCCCCCCCACTCCACCCTGCTTCTCTATCGGCTACTCCTCCCAGAGGGGAGGGGGACCACAGACCTGTTTGATGCAGGTCCCACTAATCTATCCAAATAATGAAGGATTTAGGAGTGTTACGCATGGGCATCTGGTATTATAAATGGGATGACATTCTCCTGGGGGGTGCTAGTGTCCTAAATATCAACTTGTGTTTTGGCAGCCCAAGACCTCTGCTCTTACTCCCATGGGTTTGTCCTTCACAACCAGCTGCAGCCCTTACACTCAGTGGGCCGCTCACATTCCTTTTTAACTTCGCAAGCTCAACCAAGATATATGTATATTTGTGTGGGTGTGTGTGGTTGTTTTCTACCTCGCCCGGGGGGGGGGGGGTGGATGGGGTGGGGGGTGTGTGTGTGTGTGTGTGTGTGTGTGTGTTATTCAAAAAAGGAGGCCTCGTTGTTTTGTGCGCCCAACACAGCCTGCAAGGATTTAGGCCTACCCCTGAATATGATATTCAACATATCGTGCACATGCAATGTATCCACCCAGCATTATATAAAGCTTTAATTATTTGTCTTATTAGGTCCTATATTCTACCTGTAGTATTCACCTATACCCGCAAGTCTGCCCACTACCATCAGTACCCACTTATGTATATTGCCTGTGCATTAACACTCTTGGGAATCGTTTGGGAGGGACTGGGAAATGAGTGTGCATCCTAACACTAACGTGGGCAAAAAATGATTAGATGTCGTAGCAATTCTATGATTGACTGTTCTTTTCAGAATTGACAAACTTGCATTGCTTTCTAAATTGAGACGAGGACCGGGCACCTCCTTTGTTTAAGGTAGAGATTCAAACGTACTCCTAAAATGTTTTCGCAAGCTGCCATTTGGGAAGCATTTCAAATAGTTGGGTACTAGTCAAGGGTTTCGTTTCACAATTAAAATGATAAAATAGTTTATACTGTTTGCATTCCCACCATGTGTCGATCCAGTCCTTCCACCTTCATTTTTGCTTCAGCGCCAACATGTTCTCGATCAACAGCTCTTTATTGGCATTTGAAGATTTTTAGGCAACGCTCCTCCCACTCCATTTAACAATGTCTCTTTTTTATTTTTTTTCCCCTGAGGGCGAAGTATACAAATCCAAAGAGGGAATTCCTTTCCGGGACTACACAGTTCCTATGAAGTAACAACTCGACCATGGCTTTCAAGAATAGCAGTCCCAAATGCAATCTACCTGTACCCCCACAGTAGCCTCAGAACTTTCCTCCAAAATAGTCCCTCTAAAGCCACCCATATATTTGGGATGGATGTAAAAGCGATCTTGGGGCCTTATGTAATGGGAGGAACGACTTTCACCTTCTAAATCTGAACTAAGGCTACCACAGAATCTACCAAATGTAGTATTCAATCTGGTGTCTTGGGCAGCTGATGCCGCTACCTTGTGCTTTCAAAGATCATGACATGGTGCATCATTACTATTACTCCTGAGGCAAAAAGCCAAGTATATAAATGAAGGAACCCTCTCCAGGGTGATTTTTTAATAAAACCAGGTAAAATTTGCATTCTGTTTTTCTAACCTGGGCATCAACTTCGACTTATCTTTCTCCTCTGCGTAATTGCTCAAGGCAATGAGCAGTCATTGAAGGCCCATGGGGGTCTGATCCAGTAAAACCATATAATTAGCTTCATGATAAGCTGAGGGTTTAGCCCATTGCGCCATTATGTATCCCCTATACAGTTTTAGATAAAGAGTAAAGATTTATCTTTTGCTTTTTGGCTTTTAGTGTATACTTGGATTACTTCTGGAAAATGGGCATCTGATTAAAGAAATATGGATCCATCCAGATGCTGAGTTGAACACAAATTAGGTAATTGTTCCTCAATTAAGAAAATAAATAGGAACCAAATGGTCAATTGGGTAGAACTGTGAGCGAGAAATCATAATGGGGCTAAAAAAACTTTTAATAAGAAACTTGTTTTTATTGTCTTATTTTAGTAAAATGTGTCAAGCTACCCTATGGGAAGAAATACTTCTGTCTCTATAAAGTCCAGAAGAAGACAACCTTCGGTACCCGCTTGCGGGCATCTAGATGGTGTATCGTCGAACTATAGTTGAGGGCTGTTTGTTGAAAATATAGGGAGGAAGACGCTAGCTGGCAGAATCTTCCACAAACGCATATAGGTGGCTATTTCTTGTATGGTGTGTTTCCTCTAATGGAATGTTTTTTACATTTGTGAACATAAGCTGGTTCTAGCAGTGCAACCCATGAATTGATGGTTGTATGGCGTTTTTCATCGATTCCAATTTTTTTTGCACATGCTCTTTTGCACTGAGTAGGGATTGATCTCATGCAGAATGTTTTTTGATGATCTTCATTGATATATGCTCCACTTTTTAATGAAATAGAAAGCGATGTTTAATGCTGTGGTATTTACAGTTCTAATAAGTGTCTGATTTGATCAAATTATTACCAAATTCTTTATTGAATTAATGTGGATACACAAATAGCCCATTTTGATTTTTTCGCTCCTAGTTCCCTCCTTTGTGGCCTATGGTCCTTGCTCTTAGAATAATTTAGAATCTACAGAGGTTCCGTTAGGCATCCTTTTTGTGTCTGGTTAATTGGTTAATCCTCAGATGCCAACGAAGAAGGGGATTCCCACTTTTTTGGTTTTGTAGATCTGCATACAATAGCCAGCTCACCCACTCTTAAATGCATAGTTCCACTTTGCACCGTGGGCGTCGGGAGGGTTGAGCAACTCTAAAAAAAACGTTTCAATATTTAGAATAAAATCTCAACCCAGTTTTCTTTTTTTTGCGTTTGTTCGTAAATTACTTTATTTTTAGTAGACTTCATTACTGCAGATTTAAAAAACAACACTTCAACAGTGTCAAATGGTTACAAGATCTGTCTGAGGGGACAGAAGGCGATCTTTCACCTTGGATAATGTCACATGGTGTGAAGTGCTTGGTGCTGGATCTTAGACTTTACAGTGGTATTTTATAATCGTTACAAGGTATGTCCGACTAACACCATAAAATGCAACTCCTCTATAGGCCGCTTTGAAACATACTAAACTAGACCAATGGCATGCAGTTGAGTGGTAAATGTGTTTCCCAGCATGTTCTAACAACTGATGGTAGGATTCTGTAGCAGCCAGGCTTTTTGTGTACATTTCAGTTTCATGCGATTACTAGCGATGTCACCTGGCTGTGTTTCTAAATGAGGCAAACCTGTGTTTAGATCAACAAGCTTTAATTGCGGTTTATTGGGGTGTTGTAGAATTCCTTTTCTATCTGATGACCTTCCAACCAGAACGCCTAGTGGCAAGTGAATTGAAGTGAGTTATTTCCCACCCCACTCAAACGAGCGAACTAGACCACTGTCTGTGCTGAGATTCAGATAATATCCAGGAAATCTGTGCTTTGGTGCGGCATTGCCTGCTAGAACTTGTCTTAAAATCCAAGATGTGTGAGTGACCCGCTTTAGTTTCTTGTTAGAGCTCTTTGATTTTCAAGTTTGCGATTGAGAAAGCTTATCGCTGGGGGACTATTCTACCCGTTAAAAAAAAAAAAAAAAAAAAAAAAAAAAAATCTTTGTGTGAAGGGTCTAACCAGTATGTGCACATGCTCAACATTAGTTCTGTCTCTTTAGAAAGATGCTACTTGATCCCAAATTACAACCTCCAATGTTCTCTCAAAAGCCGTAAGATCATCTGAATGAGAACTAATTTATTAAAACAAACGCCACTGCCCTTTAATCCAGTGACCCACCGGTAGACCCCCACATGCCAGCTCAGAATATAGTGCATTGATTTCAAATGGTTTCATGCGTTTTGCGGCGCCATTATTTTTCTTGTGTAAGGGGGGGGCATGTTTGTTACTTATGCAGGGTTACATTGTTAGTGTCCTTGCTAGATTGGATGCTTGACTCGGTAAGACCACTGACCTTTTTTACCTAATGGTTCACCATCTTTTCCCACCCCTCTCCACACACGTCTCGTTAGTGATAGAACTCTGTGCATTGTGGCCTTCGGGGTTTATGAGCTGTCTGAGGTAAGGTTCCTCAAAGGCTCCCAATAGTCCATTGCCCCAAGCAGATCACCTTGCTTTGCTCCTTGAGGGTTTAACTGGTTGATGTATCCTCCTCCTGTGATTATTGGAAGGTTGCGTGGCCCTGTGCAATTTTACTTTCCAGGAAGCTTATACTTGTTCCATACAGGTCCCCATAAAAATGCTGATCTGGGTTTAGATGTCTGGTGAGTTCCACAAAGAGGGTATGTTTACTTTGTAGGCAGGGAAACTACTGCATAGCCTTAAAAAATCATGACCTTCCAGAGTCCAAGTTGGGAGCTCTGAATTGCTCTGATTGAATCTGGGCAGCTGCAGGAATGTGTCTGAGATGCACTGCCGAGTCCAAATCTAGAGTATTTGCTTGGGAATATTTTAATGTGTTGACCATCCCCGATTGGGTCTCTTCCAATTGTTTTGAATGATGCAGTTTACCTAATTTAAATTGAAGCACAATGTGCATTATGATCTGAAGCACTATATAAGAAAGGGGTTTTCTGCACCATGACTTATTGTCAATTGGTTGTATTCCTTCTGAAATACTGCAAGAAGAACTTACCCGAAGACCAATGCTCTGCTAAAGCATCTGCTCTAACTCTACAATATGAAGGTGAATTATTGTTGTGCAATTCAGACTTCTTTTCATATGGCCAGAGGGAACCATATTGTTTCTCCCTTAACTTGGCAAGAACATCTAGTTTGCTTACCCTGGAATCTTGATGCCTGTTGAATAGCACCTTCTGAACCCTGCACTGCTCACATCGTGCCTGGAACCTTGAGTTTGGTCACAGATCTTACCTACCAGTCCTCACAGCAAAGTCTGCCCTAGATGGCAACTTGCCTTTTTTGAACCACTGGGCCACCAAGACCTTAATCCCAGATACCAAAGTAGCTCATCCTGTCCATCTTATGGTTCTGGTCTTAAAAAGCCATTGTCCTTGTGCAGGGTCCTGCAGGAGTCCTCTGTGGCTGGGGTCACTGCCTGCTTATCCTCTGTTGCTTGATGGATTCTGATTACCCGCGGCCCCATAACCACTCGTTTTTCTGTTTATGTGGCACACAAAAAAGCACTGGACATAGCTGTCCGAAACCTCGTTTTTGACCGCAGCAGCGTTCCCCCCCTCCCCCCACCACCCGGAAGCTTTCTTTTTGGTTTTGTCCCATGGATAACTTTGGATTTTGCCTTTGTTATAAGAACCCACCCCAAACCCTATATTTGGCCACTAAAGAAGTATTAGACACTTTTCGATGTTTTGTGGTGCACTTGCGAGTGAAGGACATTTCAGCATGGGAACAGGCATGTACGGACAAGATGAGCAAATCTAAAAGAGTAGAGTCTTCTTCTTTCAGAGTAAGTGAAGATCCTCACTATGGCGGATCTCCTTTTGGTAATGCATACCATTGTTTGGAAGATGGCATAGTAAAAGATTTGTCCAGCTTTAGTAAAAAAAGAATGCCCATAGTGTGACAGTCCAAGCTCTGTGTGAATGGGTGGCTATGTGCCGTTTATGTGCATTATTTTTTCTTTTATCTCAGACAGTGGAACCTCGCTGTATAGGGGTTTATGCACAACAGTCAAGGACTTCAAGCAACTCTAACTTTTAAGGGGAGTCAACGAAGCCTACTGGGTAGTATTAATAGATGTCCCTGTCTCGGTCTACTGCAGACGGTTTTGACAGGTGCATTCTGAGGAACTTTGAGGTGATGGCATGTGCTGTGGTTGGCTTCGGGAATAAAGGGCATTCCAGTAGTTTAGCTGTGTTCCAGTGATGGCTTGGGTAATGGTTGCACAGTGGACTCTTAACTTTAGCTTTCTTAATAGCAGAGCTTGTAATACTGTTTTCACTTCCAAATCCGTAGAATAAAAGAAGACCCTAGTGTTTTCGACCTGATTGCCAAATGTGGTGATGCTTGGGTATAGGTGATGCTTGGGTATAATTGTATTTGCTTGGGCGGCTCTTAAGTGGCGGAAGCCATCTGGATCTGTTTTCTCCTACCTTGGAGCAAGCCAATTTCTCACTGCCCCAACCCCCATCTCTCAACATTGTGTAAGTAATGTTTATAAACATCAGTGGATCATGCAGATGACTGTATTAGCGCGTATACATTCTGGAGCAGTAGTTTAGTTTGTGCGTAAAGTTCTGCCACCGGCTGGGCTGTGGTGCTATACCACGAATGTCTGAGCTGGTGGGCCGGGAGCACAGATGCGTAAGGACAGTCTGGGTTATCCTGGTTTCAATTCATGGAGGTACTGTCCTGTGTTTTTGGGACCACGTCGGGCATCTTTGGCGACTGGCTCTGGTATGGACGAGAGGCTATGAACCCGCTTAGTAGCTATACTCCTGAAAGGATAGTATGTGCGAATACAAGATGAAGAGGTCTACGAGTGGCCACATTGGAGAGAAATTAATTGACTCTTTAATAACCTACTTGCACTAAACCTACTTCAGTTTAGACGATTTGCTTCTATTTGGTTTCTAAGATAAATCATCCTACAGTACTAAAATGTGTAGTCTGCAATTTATAGTTCGACCCTTATTTGAGTTTAACTTCCTAGCTCTGTTATTTGAACGATTCATACTTTGTTTCATCTTTTTCTTTCATCTCACTGTTATATCTTCTAACTGTGACAGTGGTCAGCCAACGTATTTGTTTTATGGCGAATATTCGCACTTATTCACATAATGGATGCCTCATCACCCACGCGTCTAAAAGATTCCATATCCTGAGATGAAACACTTTGGATTTTAATGGCACCCAGCATAGCTCTATAGAAAAATCACTGCTGCAAAGATTGCTGCTACAAATGGAGGCATTGCAAGCAACTGTCAAGTCCATTGATAACCTCAACAGCTATTCACACGCATCCTTCAAAACTGTAAAAGGTGACTTGAAATTGCAATACTGGAGAATGACTGAAATGGATAAACGAATTGTAATACTAGAGAATACTAAAGATACGGAGAACAGGTTAGAAATTAACAAGCACACAAAGATTGCCCCTCGCAACCAGTTATCTTCTTCCCAAACGGTGGCAGAGCATGTAAGATGTCCAGAGCAGCCCCTCCACTCCAACCCCAACTACTGAAATCTGCACAGTAGGAAACTGCATAGAGATGCTGCAGAGTAATTCTTGCCAGTCAATAAAATGGTGAGTCTATTCCCTCCTACACACACTCTGCTTTTCCAGCCTTCCCACACCCTTCCCCTCTCGGTAGTAAGATCATGGTTTCACCTGGTTGATGGGATTTAAGTCCTATCTGTTCATGTCAATGGTCTCGCAAGCTTTGTCAAGAGGAAAAAGTATTGCAGTATGAAGTCAGAAGCCAGACCTAGAAGTCAGAGGAGACTCCTCCCACATCAAAGCAAGCCACATAATTAGAGACGCAAGGAAGCATAATATTAGCAGAGGCAAGTCTAGGTACCATTAAACTAATAGTTGGTTCTCTAAATGTTTCCTAATTGGGCTACCTGTATGTTAACCGGTTGCATCGCTCCCTACCATATCGAGAGGAGACTGGTATATTGTAAGCAACTCAGTAATTGACTGCTCATTATGACCAGACAGTCCGACTACAAAATGGAATTTGTATACATGTATTACAGGATCAGTTGGAAGTGTAGCCAACACCATAATGATGGGGACTATGCTTTCACTTCTTGTGTGCTCTTCACACTTCACACCTTGCTCATCACTCGTGCAAGATCTGATTTATTTGATCATTTCCTGAGTTAATAGATTAAACTGGCAAATGCAAGGCCTCACCGACCATGTACAGATTTCAATAGACATTGAGATGTTGATGTAGAAGCCATCTTTACAAGATGGAGAATGAAGATGTGAATGTACAGAGGCCCAGCAGAAAAAAACATTCTATAGAATGCCTTGAAAGAATTTTCAGGGATTAGACAGTTCTTTAAGGTCAACTTCGCTCTTTTGGACCTCTGCAAAAGCCTAGCTTAACATTAACTGCCTCCGAAGAGAGGTGCCCCAACACTGGTAACTCTAGAATCAACAATTTAGAAACTTGACCTCTCAATATCTACCATTTCTCTCCGACTCGGTTTTATACAAGTTGATTGAAGCGTGGTACAATCTAAATCACTTAACAAAAAAAGCTGAATATGCTGATTCCAAGCAAGGAGCCAAAACATTGAGTTTTTCCTGTAACTTTTTTAAGGCCTGTTTTTAAACACAGCTCCCTGTCTAATGGCGGTCACCTGTGTCCCATCCTTTAGATGGGCTAAGCTCATTTACAGCCTTCTGTGCTTGGCTGTGCACATTAGACGCGCCAACCTATCTGCATATTGAAAACTACTTTGACTCACCTGGGTCTAGCAAATCTTACAGCGATCAGACATTATTTTGTAGGGGTTCGTGTAACAGCAACTGAAGTAAACTTATCGAAGATATGGTCCCTGAGAAGACTCAAGGGTTCATGGGACGAGTTTCCTCTTTAGTTTCATAAAACATGTGACACTCTTCTAGTACCCCTCGGGCAAAAGTGTAATGAAGCTAGTTCAAAAGGTGACTGATCGGTAGAATTTGAGCGTTGATTCCTGTCTTGCGCAAATGCTCTATTTTCATGGTTCAAAATTGCTGAGCGCTATTTAGCTTCTGCGTCTACCCAGGAGAGCCTGCTTAGCTTGAATAGCAATGGCTACCAGGAGCTACTTTTGATTTTTGAGGCAAACATGCGCCATACAAACAAGCCTATGTGCCATTGGCCTTCTGTATCCTGGATTGTGTATAAAGGACCACAAAGGATATCTAGAAAACATTCAAGCATAAGGAAGTGTATACAATTTACGAAATGGTAATTCGCTTTCATGTACGTTGCATATGCAGCACAGTATGTACTGGCTCCTGGTTCCCTAAGGGGCTGAGAAACGGGAGCTAGATTTTGGCTCTTGTGCATGGACTCTGAATTTCGATCCTTGTGATGTCCAACCTGTATCATTGAGCTTTAATATCAATGGCAGTTAAGATGAAAAAGCTCCTTCCTCACTTGGTAAGGATGTTTTAACTGGCATATGTGCCTGGTAGGATGTAAGGGGTGTTCTCTCAGAACATATGCATATTCTTTGGCAGGAGAGACAAGTGGTTGCCCTGCTCTGGTACTGTCCTTAGATGCCGAGAAATCTTTCAATAGGGTAGAGTGAGGATATCTGTTCAGAGAAGTATCCCGATTTGGCCGAGAGGCGACACAATTCAGATTTTGTATGCTAGTTCCTCTGCCAGAGTTGAATGCAACTGGCTTATGTCTGAAAAATGTAGGACAGTCTGGGTGCTAGTCAAGGATTCGGACCATCTTTGCCACCCCCCTGCTGTTTATTTAGACCCTTGTACCACTCGATACAAGCACTTAGTGATTTGAAGGGGTACAAACGCCTTCTTGAATCACAATGGTAATGTTATGCGTCCAAAAAATTCCTTTAACACTCAAGAACTGCTTACTGTATTGTGACGTTATTATACCACTCTTCAAGCATCTTCGGTTTAAGGTGAACTGGCAGAAATACAGAGCATTACCCATTTCAAAGACAGACCACCTCCAATTTCAGTCGCTGCCCAAAGGGCTAAAATACTTTGGGATACGGTAGAATTTAGGACTACAGGATGCGTTGTCTGACATTTTAATCCCTTCCAGAACATTCAGATTTGTCTGGATGCAACTAGGTAAGGTAATCTGTGTGCAGTGATATCCAAGTGGTCAAAATGAGTGACTGTGTTCTGCAATTACATTATGTTTTGAACCATGCAAAATTACAACAAGTTAGAAATGGTTGATGACGGTGGAAAGCGACATTTAAAAACTGTGGTGCAACACCCATCTCAGACTTGATGTTCGGAAGTTACACTCAGAATCTGATCTTGGATAGAATTGTACACTGTGGCCGTCCAGATCTCTCCCTCGTTTAATGCATATACAACGCACAACACAACTACCTGGTTGATCATATAGTAAACACTATATCGCACCACGCTGAGTGATTATCTGCATTAAAATCGAGAAGCTACTACTACACGATAATCCCATCATGCAGTGCATTAGATGCAGCTGAAGGAGGATATGCTGTCTGAGCTTGCACATATTTGCATCTCGAAGATGTAATCTTACAGATATCGAAATTCAGCTTGGAGAAGCAAGAGCTAAGGTCAGCTTCTGGGTATCCAGCAGGATCTACCACTGGGTAATGAGGAGCTGGTACACAGCGTTCTGCCAGTCTTCCACGTAAGATGCAAAGTTATCATTTTATCCATTTATGACCCTTTATGCCTTATAGATTGTCCCAAACGAAACGCAGACAGTTACATTCATAGGTGTTTGTTTGGCATCAGTTGGCCTTGGGAGAGCTAAAGGTAGCTCCTGGTAGAGGCTGGTTTCAAGTTAACAGGCCCTTTTAGGCTACAAGCAGGAGCTAAATATCTCCCAGCTGCCCCCAATTTCGAACAACTAGTGGTCCAGAAAAGCAGAGGATGCTTTATTTATTTTTTTTTTCTTCTTCTTCCTGCCCTGGTTGTGGGCTATTGGGAAGGAGTTGTATACATGACAAATGGAATCGGACCATAAGAACAATGTTGTCCTTTCAATACACTGTCCTCCAACTGCACCCCAATTGCCAATAATTACAATTGAAATGCTGCCTTGGAAAGTAACGCATAGTTTTGCATTAGCAGACCTGTTCTTGCAGTGGGGAGATGGAAAGCATTGCAGCACCCCCATACTGGACCTTCCGACACACGATCAACCATAATTCGCTCTCCTGCACTCTGTAAAGTAAATGGGGAGGGGGGGCTGGGTGGAACTGGATTGTATCTTTTATGGAGGGGCAGCAGAATCATGTATTTAGCCATGATATAGTTCTTCCACACACGTCTGAAATTCATGCAGTGTAAAACGCGGCTTCACTGGAATTGGATTCCACATGAATTTCCTAAAGTTGAAAGTTTCGGGAAGACGTTGGAGGTGTGTCAAGGAAATGGTGGCAATATCGGACATGTTTATAGGCTATTTAATGCATAGATTTCTTTTCGGCATAACCTACACACATCAGCAATGTATTGGACTCCCTGACACACCAACCTCTTTTGTTACATAATTGGTCTGGATAGCGACCTTGACACACATGTGTAGTAACTGCCTGTGGTGGCCAGATTGCATTTTTGGGTTATGAGTAAGATCCACCATAATAAACATGAATGTCATAATTAGCCTCCTATGAAAGCCGGGCTCAAAATGTGCACTTGCCAGTAGCCATTAGCTAGTGAGAATTGATTTGTGGCAAGTAAGAAATGGTGTGTGTATTTGTCGAATTGATGTGGCGAGTAACTTTTCATGCTTGGTTAGTAGCTTGCAACTTGAGATATTCCTCCCTGTATGAGAGGATGATTTATGTTCAAGATGAAGAATTTACTTTTCTCAACTCATGGAGTGACTACATTCACTCTATTTGCTTGCAATGTTTTTTCTGGATTGCTTGGCACAGGAGTGATGAGCATAAATTGTGGCGCAATCAAGATGAATGCATCATTTCATATATCACCTTCTGCTTTTGCATAACCCTAGCACACGCATACACTTTCATATCTGATCCCCATACACCTTACATTGCTGCCAGGAACTGCCAAACTAATATGAGGAAGATCTTTCCACGTGATTTTGCAGGTTTGTGTGTTTATTTGCTCCTAGGCTTGTACGTTTTCAGTATTACTAGTTAACACATTTATGTTGTTTAATACAGTGTATATACTATTCTTTATGTACATTTGGAATATTCACTGGCAAACATGCTATTAAAAGCTGACCGTCTATATCCGACTCGAATCGGACCAATTTTATGAGGGATATATACTTAACGAGATTTTGTTGGGAAGCACTCTGTGAAACTCGACTTTTTACGTCATATTGAATTAGATTTTTGGTGTTACTCTAGTGATGTCTTCACTTTTGCACTCCACTTTCATTGACCAATTATTTATTTGATTTACTTCAGTGACAATGTTTCACGAAAAATGGGGGGCAAGGGAGGACTCCTATGCACCCCACAAGTCAATATCTCTGGCTGAAACTCAAATGTGCTGATCGAACACTAGGCACTCTGTTTCCCAGGAAAGGGGCAAACCACTAAGTAATTTCTGCAAAGGTCAGTATCCCAACTGTTTGAAAGTGGGGCTAGAGTTTGTGTGTGTGTGTGTGTGTGTGTGTGTGTGTGTGTTTGTTGCGGGGGTGGGATATTTATTCTATAAGCGGCGTGTGTGCATTTTGTTTTTACTTTCCATCCTGAGCAAGGGACGTGGTAACTGAAATCTAATCGGTTAGCTGTTAGTTTTTAAGGTAGTATTTCCAGTGACTGTTCTGGTGAACTCAGTTCCAGTGTGTTCATTGCACAGAGAACCTTTTGTTCGTTTGTTGATTTGTTGTAGCACAACTACCATGGAAAAAATGTCAGGCACTTTTGCAAATCTGTAGCAGTGCAAATTGTATAACAGGGTCTGCGGTAGCGATCCTGTAGCTATGGTTTAGTTGCTCAACCCATTTGCAGTTTCTGAACAGCTTATAACTTTGATGCCATTCAAATTCTCAGGAAACATTCCAAAAAGTATACTGCCACCTCTTCATTATTCTGCAACATTTCATGCAAATCCATCAAAGGGAGGGAAATGTGTAAGGGGCGGGGTCCCAAAATATTTGAAATCTGGTTAGACATGATATGTTGCTTGTGGCTACAGCCCAAATCGCTGGTTGGATTTACATCAAATTTGTGCGAGGGGCAGCGGCCTGGTCCCAAAAGCTTGCTGTTGCAAATTTGGTGATAATCCGTCCAGTAGATTGAGTAGGTTTAAAAAAAATTGTGACATCTCTGTCCGGTCCGTGAACTCACTTCCTGATTTGGTGTCCGGGGACGCCTCTGGGCCAATCGGAGCCAGGTAACATTCACATACATTGTATGTGGCCACTGACTGGTCAATTAAAACTAACTGCCTCAACACTTTTGAAACTGTTATCATCTTGAATTTGCAAACTGCACCCATAGTCTGCGAACATCGCAGTAAAAACATTCAAAAACAAAACATTGCACTTCTGGTGAAGGGTGATGAAGATGTGCAGAAAAAGCCCAAAATCTGTTTTTTCTTCTGATGTCCGCATACATCTCAGATGTTCAGGGGCATTGCTATGTTTGCGAGGTTGACAAATGTTCAAAGACGTCCATGTATATGTGTGCATTACAGGTTCTGTAAAGAGCGATTACTAGATGGCTTATAACTTTGGCGCTATTCAACAAAACTGCACAAAATTATGGAATAACAATGTAGACACTTTTGTGAATTTAGTTGCAAAGTTTGGTGCCGTTTTGTCAAGGGGTGCAAATTTAGAGGGGTCCCAAAATGTTTGGATGGCTTATAACTTTGGTGCAAACGGCACCAAACATTTGAATGTGTGTGCACAATTAGAAGGGATTTTGTCAAAAGGGGGCACAATTGTAAAGGGATCCTATCATTTGTATCAGGATAGACTTGAATGGGGGAAAAGAGATTCTGCTCTGCAGCTACAGCCCGAAGTTCTGGGTGAATTTGCAGCAAACTAGCGTGCAGAGCACTGGCAAGGAACAGAAAGCATGTTTTTGCAAATGATTTTTTCCAAGTATCAGAATCTAGGCCCAACAAAAATAGTGATCTAACTTTGGTGCCAGGGCAGTGGGCCTTGCTCCTTGCTCTATTTGCTTATTGGCACCTGTGGCACGGCCAAAACCCATGCCCCATAGATTATGTACGGCCATGGTTGCAAGCCATGAACACTGGCAATTGGTCAAAATATGGGGAAATGGTGCACACTGGACCAGGATGCAGGCTAGGTACAGAGGATAATGGGGGTGGTTTGGTGGGGCCATGGTTGAGTCTCATGTCTTCGACAATTCAACCATGACGTGCATGCGATGCTGAAAGACACACATCAGCTTGCGCAGCAAAAATTATGTTTACGGGAGGTTTATAGTCACTTCATGTATGTTAAGAGGAATTATTAATATCTTGTATAAAGTGCTATAACATTATGAAACTTTGAAATGCAGTGAGCAATCTTTGCTAAAGGGACCTTTTCGTTGCAAGGTAAAATTGAAAAAAACAAAGACATTTGCCTGTATGGTAAGCTATGCAACCATAACTTGCTTCAGTCATGCGCTGCCAAGACTAACCCCTAGGACATCAAAGATGACATTGCATATGAAATCATTCCTGATGGAAAGTCCCTACAAGGAGTTCCGTTTAAAGTGTTGCTAGCAATACATGAAGGGTGATCGGGAGGCCTCTTATGAACTACTCCATGTATCATAGAATGTACTTATTGAAAAAGAAATCTTCTACTGACGTTTTGTTAATACAGCAATATAATACATACACCTAGTCAATGGCTTCAGCATGGACTATAGAAGTAGCATATTTCTAATAAGGTATGTTTGGCCTGTAGAATCTGAAGTCGATGACTGTCAGAATCTTCACTAATGTTGGAGTTAACAGACAGCAATACAAGAATGACTACACACCCTTTGGTACACAAAATATACATGGAGATCATCAATGCATACAAATCGGAGGCACATACAGGGAAACTTTACTAAGGAGCAAACCAGGACCAGAAAATGACTAAGATTAGAGTTCATCATGTACAAAAATGGTATTGTCTGTCTGGGAGCCTACTTGTATGTGCACCATGAGCTCAGGCCAAACACTAAGGAAAGAACCTTAAGAACATAGCACAAGCTTAAGGTCTACATATACAGCACTAGAGTATGTGCATCATGTTTTCAATGCAGTAGGACCAGATAGTCCGCTGCAGAAAACTTGTACTGTCACTGAACAAAAACGGCCCGGAAATCTGATGTCATCGATGCCATTTGTAGTCTCCTTTTTGACCTGGGTTAGTAGGGCATGACAGTTATGCAAGTTATGGTTGAATAGCTTAGCATTTGTTTGGTTTTTCAATTTTACCTTGCAACCATAACGTCCCTTTTAACAACACATTTTTCAGTGAATCGAGTTATGCGTAACTTCATTATAGACCTCCGATTGCCTCTGTTACATAAACAAAACATCAATAAGACCGAAGCGACTTCCCTGCGCAGAAAGTCCCATGTAGTCTGCGGTTGATTCTAAGTTTTTGCTCTGCACTTGGCTCTTTTATAAAGCATGTAGCAATGGAACCTTGATTAAATGCGATTATGCTGCCGGATGACCAGGCAATGCCCTTGAAAGCCCTAAATGTTTACCATGGGTCTCTTGTCCGTCTACACATTTATCTTTGAAGCCCCCCTTATCGGTACAATTTGTGGCTGATAGGGCGGTTTTTACTCGTGTCATAAAACGTAGAATGAGACTACAGAGCCTAGGTTGCAGAACTCCCTTTGAAGTCTCCCACCTCTGCCCACCGCACCTCCACAAACGCAATTTACATTTGGGCTCTGAAGAGGTCGCTCTACATCACAATAAAATAATCAATTCTTTCTATTGATTGGCTTACCCAGTTTTGGCTCCTCATTTTCCCAGCATTATTTGAGGTTGCTTGTTCTATTTATTTCCTACGTCATGCCCCCCGACCCTCGATTCAAGGGAATATTATCTTGAAACATCAGTTACATTTCTGGTTTCCTTTACGCATGGAGTCCAGTTTTAGACTACCAGCCCTGGGATACCGGCAAGGCTACTTTATGGAGATGCGCTGTTCACCATGGTGTCGGTGGCTATTGGTAGTTAAATGTTAAAGGTATTTGTACCGCACACCGTCACCAACAGTGTTGATCCCCAGGCGCTCTGGCGGATCTGCAAACAAGAAGGCAGGGTGGGTTAGTAGGGTGAAGAGGCAGTAGGATAGTGGGAGGAGTGGTGGTCTGTTGGCTGCTTCATCTCGGTATACAACGTGCGCTGAGCTTTGGTGCATGTATCGGATGTCAGCCCTCGTGTTCTGTTAGTGCGGCTTATGTGTTGTTGCGGTGTGGTGAAGTACATGTGGCTTGCAGTGCGAGAGGTGGTTGGGTGAGGTTTTTGAGTGATTTAAGAAAGCAGAAAGTTTGAGCTTTTTTGGGGGGTAGTATCAAACAACTTCCAGGTAGCACTTGATCACAACGCTCATGTTGATTTGACAGCCATGTGGAGGGCTGAAAGGTATGAAGTCCTGTAGTGCAGAACCCACAAGTCTTCTATGTACACCCCTTACCTCCCAATATGTTCAAGTGCCCGTTACAGCGTGTTTTTCGCCCATTCATTTAGTGTTGGCATGCCGAGTGGCAGAACACTTAAATTGATAATGTGAGCCGCCCCTCCAGGGAGCTGACGCTGTAGTGGCTAAGTGGGTTCAAACAATAATGCAGCTGCAGAGAGTCTCTTAATTGCATTTCCTTGTGCCTTTCCATGAAATTGATAGTGCTGTATATCATTAGTTACTGTACAACGTGCTGCTGACGTGCTCAAAGTGGGATGTGTATTGAGCATTGTGGCCCAGACCTCTCGCCACTAATAAACGTGTGACCTTACTTTCATCTGCAGCAGACAGTAGTGCAATGTTGCTTGCTAGACTGCGGGGCTGTGTGCTAGCCGTTGTACAGATTTTTGTACGTGCTTCAATAATGATAGTTTTGCACATCGAAGAGTGTGGTAGGAAAGGGTTAGTTGCACTACGTGATTTCCTTCTGTCTTTTTATTTATAGCATTAAATGCAATGAAGCTTGACTTAGATGTTCTTTTAATTTCCTCGGCTGTTCATCCATCTGACTAAAAGTCTAAGTGCGTCCCTGGAAACCGGTTGCAAGAGAACACACTTTTAGCAGTATGTGGCAGCATGCACGCATTTCTGCCTGGACAACAAAAATACCCAGATAATGCACTGGGTAGAGGTGTGATGCCAGCCGGCCCCTAGATGCTGTAAACGGAGACTGAATTGAGATCTGCTAGAAATGCATAGCGGGGCCATCCCCTTACTTTGAAGCACCCACCCCAGACCCTTGAGGCAAGAAGTGCTTTCAAAATAATGAACCACAGAGCCCATTTATACTTTTTGGACACGGAGCACATTTATTGGAGTCAGCAAATTTAATGGGGGCGGTGCCAACCTCCTTTAGCACAATGTCCTACAGCACCTTTAAGGTGGCCCTTTTAATTTCCCGGGCTTTCAACAGTATGTCATTTCGGTTTATAAAGTAAAGGATGTCCACCTCTGGTTACCAACTGCCAGGCAGTAGGTCCCATGCCCTAGTTTGGAGCGAATGAACCCGGGACCACTGCATTCAGTTGACATGGAGACTACACTGTCCATAAGGGGGTCGGTGCCCGTCAAACCCCCAACCTGGTTCGAGCGCGGCCATTGGGTACGGCTCGCTGCCAACATTGCAGCAAAAATCTCCTCTCCTGCTAGGACTGCCCTGTAACCCTGCCGTGCTTTGGAGGTGACTTCGCCGCTGCCCCCCCAAGATCAGGTCATTCTCAACTAGGAACCTATTTACACTCAACCTTTCTCAATGACGCAATTAAAACTTGTACGAGAAAAATGACTTGCCCTTTGTCGGTTGGATGTACACCCTCGTACTTCAAATGCTCCAGGTGCTGGCCCAGTAACGCAATAAACATACCTGTAACATAAAGGATGCGTATCAAAACACTTGCACCAGTGTGCATGCGATAAACCCAGCAAAACCAAAATGCTAATACTGCACACGCTATGCACAAAGGGATCCAAGCTGCGTGTGAGCTACACTCCCTCCCCGTCCCCTGTCCGTGCCACGCAATACAAGCAGTGGATGCTGCGCCAAAAGACAACGTGTGGATGCGTTTTGCATGGAACAAAACGCACCCAAAACAAAACAAAGCAAAATGAAAGACCTTTTGAAAACGTGCCACACCACCCTCCCAACCAATGAAGCAACCGGCAGTTAAAAAAAAAAAAAAAAACCTCCCCAAAACAATGCAAATCAAAACCGTTGGGGGGAGGAAGGCAGCGGCTGTTCGGGGGAAGCCCGCGCCAACAATACGGTGCACATTGAATCATTTTTTTGTAGGCTGCCTCATTTACCTCCCAAAAATCCATGCAGGCCCTAATCTTACCACGCAGCAGAAACATCTGTCCATTCATCCTCCTGCTGGCCGCCTCCCCCACCCCAGGGACTTCCGTTACAGCCCGGGCCCCCCCAAATACTGACACAGGAGCTGCACAAATCAACTTGCTGCAGCTTGCCACCCAGGCCACCACCCTAGTGCACTCAAACACCAAGACCCGGAAACCGCAACCGCAGCCTTGGCCCAACACAGACCACAATGTTGTGGAGATCTTGCTGGGACTATGGCGTCTATACAGGCGATAATGCACACTCATTGCGAAGCCCGCTGCACCACGCCTGGACCCGGATCTTGCCACACTGTCTGGGACCTTCTCAATCACATTAAAAATGGGGTGAGGGGGTGTTGCGGGGGAGTCCCCCGCCCCCTTATACAGATGTACTTAGAAAAATTACAGAGAGCGTTGCAGCCCTAATTGTCAAATATGGCTTGAGGCACCGGTCAACCTGAGGTCTCTGGTGTTGCGGACACTCCTTCAACTCCATAGCTACCTCAATCCGTTGGAAGCACCCTCCTCCCGATCAGCGCCGATTAACATCCTCCCTCAGAGGCGTTCAGTTTCTTAGGGGGAGTGTGGTGCAGAGGGGCTTCCTGCTTTGCAGGCTGTCCTCCCTCTAGCATACCCCCAAATCCTGGGTGCTGACCATTCACTTACCATGAACCATTGTCCGCGTGCCTTGCAGCTAGCACAAAAAGTAGAATTTCTGTAATTTAGGAGCAGCTGTGCATTCTGCTTGAGCATGAAAACGCATTGATCCAACAACTATCGCAAATAAACACAGGGAACCTTTCTCACCTCGCTCAGTGTTTTTTTTAACCTGATTGATGTGCGTGTTTAGATCTTCTGCTTTTCAACTATCTTAAGATCAGAGGGTTGGTCCTAGCAATAATTTGCTAAAGGCCCGTTAGTATGTGCTCTGTTATTTCACCTACATGATAGTCCCCTTTTTTTAATTGGGGAGTGCAGTGCATCCATGGCTGTTGTGAGGCTGAAAGAAAACTACCTGTCCCTCTAAGGAAGTATGAAATTAAACCAATCACTCATCCGGCACATTTTGGAATTTCCCTCTACTCGTGTTTCACTTCAACTGTTACAGGTGACAAATGTTGTATCAAACAATACATTTTAGCACCTTGGTGTTGTATGGTGAAGCATGAAACTGTTTGTGTGGGTCTTGGGGTAACAAATGGCAATAATGACTTGCCGATGGTTATCAACCAAAAAAGTGCATACCTCGGACAATCAACGGGGTTACAGTATTCTGTTTGTCTATGTGAGCTATTTAATGTAGAGAATCGATGGCTAGCACCAATAATGCTTCACATTTCATTGAGATATTGGTCTTTTGGCTTGCTTTTTTGTTAGTAATGCCTTTGTTTTCAGCTCAAAAATGCACAAACAATTGACTTGCCTTTTCTGCCAGATAAAGGCCCCTTAGCTGAGGGGGTGTTGGGACAATAAGCACTTCTGGCAAGCACCCACGCATCTGTGTCTTCTGCTTTTGGTTTATTCGATTAACATTAAGGCCCTGATTCACAGAACGTTTTCTAATGACGTTTGCGATTATAAAATGCTTCTGGCAATTGAGCGCTAAGTGTAAACAACTAAACCTTCACGTATGTTCTAATTTATGTTTTCAAAGTCGCATTGGCGTTTGTCTGTGCACATGATAGCACTGTGCCCTTGCTTTTTATTATGTTTGTACTGCTATTGCAGACTGCCAGTTCATGAATGAATGAATGAATGTGATGCCTGTTAAAGCCAGGGATCCCTGGGACTCGCACTATATACTACGCTATCCTGCCCCCAAGTTACGGGTGGCAGCCTCGGTTGCACTCTCACTTTGCTGCCTCCTCCTTTTCACAGTTGCAGCTTACACCTGAGCAAAATGGCGGCGTTCTGCACCTTTCACGCATCCCTAATGTTATGTTACTTGGCATTTATATAGTGCCTTAATTATCATTGGTATGACCTTAAAGCGCTGGTAGGTTGAACGGCCTCAGGAACCGCAGTTCAAGTCAGTAGAGAGAGAGTGTCATATGGTGCGTGGGCGCACCGGATATGTGTGCAGCTGGTATGGTTGTTGCATGATAGCTGCTTCTTAGCAGTAGGTGTGGTGCTGATGAAATCAGTTGGATGTGTTCATTCTGGAGGGCGGACACCCAGACTGAGTTCTGGCGTGTTAGGCCTGAGGAGACGCCTAAACTAGCAAGTATGTGCTCAGCTAGCTGTGTTTTATTAGGATGTGTTTGTGGGGTCATGTTAGTACAGCTAGGCCGAATATGTTGTAGCATAGCGGTGTTCTAGTTGAATGATGGTGTATAGTCGAGAGTAAGTGTAGAAGTGTGATCTGGTGGTTGTCAGTAAAGCGCCTGCGACCAAGCACGAGAGCAGGACAGGGGGCGTACATGGCGGCATACGTATATAAGGCAACAGGATGGATAGGGTAAACGTGCTACAGATAACATGGCGGCGGGGGATACAGGTACATAGCATAAATGGGAGCTACAGAGATATAGCCACCAAACTTTAGCACAGTGATGATATTGGGCACACTTTTTCTAGATTAAACCCATCTAGATTAGAGAGTCCCGTATAGTGGGAGAGAGGCCTACGCCTAACACCTAAAGGGTGTAGTAATGGGCATAGTTTGGTTTAATAGCGTGAAGTTGAGGAGGCGGGGGAAGAGCTGTTCACCTAAGGTGTTTCAGATAGATTTGCTAGGTGGTTAGGCTTCCAGGGTGGTTATTGCTCCACCCCCTCACCCTAGGCCACTCCTAACTTACTGGTCCTTGGTTGTTTGCTGGTTGACGGCTGGTCACTGGCTTCACTGTCTTCCCCTGCGGACACCTGCTGACACTTTCTGGAGCCACCCTTTGCCTTGGTGCCCTTAGCCGAAGGGGCTGCCGAGAAGAGTGCTGCCCTGGAGGGCAGTTATGACCAGGAGGATCAGCCAATCGGGGGTGGAGGTGGGCGCTTAGATCAGGAAGTGCTGCGGGATGAGGGAAATGCTGACACAGTACTAAATTCCATTTCGGGTACATGCCTCACTGGGCATTGTCGGTGGAGTTGCAATGTAGCAGCCCCTCTAAACAATATTTGGGTGAAGTCTGAGACTAGGCCAGCCACACTAGGCCAAGTAGATGGAGGAGCCTGTCTTTTGGCACCCATGCAAGGGTTGCTGCCTTTTAATCCTGGTGGGCTTGTTCTCCCAGACTACCGTCCCTGTTACAGGACTGTGCTTTTCATATTCATATATATATAGGATTATGGGGGTAAGGAGGACTTGTCAATTTCAGTTCCTGGTTTTTCTCCCAACCTTGCCTCCTGCTTTTTGCCCCGCCATCCCACTTAATTTCCCAGTCTTATTTCGCCCCCCCCCCCCGAAATCCTCTAATCTCTATACGAGAAACCTGCATATGCGCACCCTGCATATCTAACCATGTTTGTCTTGAAGCGCAGTAATAATACTCTACTGCCAAATCAAATATTGTTGTGTAGTGCTGCCTGTATTTGCTCAGTTATGCAAAATTGTACAATACAACAATGCCTTGGGATATTGGTAAGAGAAACAACACTTTGATAACATATTAGCAATAGATTGCTGGTGGTACTGGGGCAGATGGAATGTACACCCTATGTGGCAGCTTTGCGCAAACGTCTTTCCCCCACACCCCCATCTCAAGCTAAGAAAAGCATAAAAGCCACTGCTGTATTGACGCAGTGTGCTGGGCAAGTTGATTGTGGTCTTGCTGAGCTGGCATGTTGCGAAAACTGTGACCGGACGGTCTGGTTTACGAGTTCCTTACAAAGGGAGACTCTTTCCAACCTCTGGCAGAGTGCCTTCTTTCACCTACTGATCTAGTTCACTGTCAACCTCTTGTTGCGAGGTAGCGTTAATTGTTTTCCTTCAATGGGTATAGTGTTTTTGCCAGCAAATCTCTTGATTCTCCTCTCACCTAAGGAAATTGAGAGAGGCAGGCCGTTTCTTTTTTAAATGGTGTGCGTGACATGGGCCGAAATGATCAGAAAAGGAATTCTTCGAAATGCCTCTAATCTGCAGTAGCACCTCGCCTTTCTGGACACCGCTTTCACATGTTTGAGCTTGTTGGGGAGTTCCCAATTGCTCTTGCTGTGCCTTCCATTGCACATTTGTGGCTAAGGCGTATATGAAAAAAGCTAGCTATTTTTATAGCTAGTTTCTCCCTCTTCCCCATTCAAACTTCAGGTCGTCATCGCATACCGCATTAGTTGAAACCTAAGCAAGATTCCACGTAACACAATACAAGTATTTGATGCTCCGTTTCTTCAACATTTTCTGAAGATTATTTTTCTCTTATTCCTGCAGATGCCGAAAATGAAATCCTTCTGCAATACCCTTTAATAGGGGAAATACCTGGGGATGAGCATTCACCATAAACACACCAGCTGTGCCAATGCCCTTGGGTAGGGTGACACCAGACATTCTGGTTTGGAGGGATGCAGTCACATGTTTCCCTACAATAGCCTCCCCTGATGTATATAGTATATCCAGCTTTTTTTTTTTTTTTTTTCCCGTGTACGCTCTTCAATTTTTTTTTTAACCTAAAAGAATAAGATCTGCTAGAGTATGCCCACAACATCCAAGGCACTATTGAGGGCATTATTGGGTACTGTGAATAGCCACATCTGCAATCTGAACTAGACATGAACTACATCAGCTTGAGACATAATGGGGAATACTGCTGGAAGGATTTGTTTTATGCCCTTATATGCGTGAATTCAGCAGTACCGAGCCATCAACCCAGTTGTGTGTGTGACCATGGTGGATATGTGCTTTTGGCGTATCTACTAAGCGGTCTCCTTTCTGTCCTATCGCAATCACTTTTATTGAGCAGCAAAAAATACAGAAGATGATAATGAGTTTTTTTTTCAGAAAAATATCAATAAAATTGTATACGTGGGAGGGGGATAGGGTAATGTGGGGGGAGTCGCGGTTGAGGGGGTCTCCCCCACATATAATTGCATTGAAATTTGCGTTTAGTGAGAAAAACCTCGACATTTTCGTTTTCGGGATTTTATATTCGCAGTAATCGCCCAGATCCTACTTTATCACATAAGCAATATGGTTGAAATTATTCCACCAAGCCTGCACCTCCAATAAATGTAGCTTTTAGTCTAGTCAACTGATCTTCCCGTTCTGCATTCTGTTTAAGTAAGCCACAGTGCCATGAGCATATGGGGCTCTTGAAGGTATATTACTGCATTAAAGGATTCCCAGAGAATACAACTGTGCACCGCGATGGCCATGCTATGCTCAATGAAGACATTGACAGCCTCAGCCCACTATCTGATGATGGGGGCTCCTCTTGAAGTGAATCTACTTGCATAGACTTTGTATCCAACACACTTCCAACTATACATGCTAACAAGGCGTACATGGTGATGATCTGTGTTGTCTGGCGTGGAAGGCATTCAACCCTTTCCCACCCTGTTTGGGTTTAATGGGGATTGTCTGAGGTGATCTCTTCACCTGCCAAGCCAAACCTAGAGTAAAGTTTATAATTGTTGTCTTTCCTACATCCCCCAATTTCCAGGTGGGAGTTCAGATCATAATCTTGAAATTTGCATTAGGGAAAGTTGCCAATATCTACATTAGGTATGTTAGAATGTATGATGAAGACGATGTGGCAGTCTTGGATGCCAGAAACCACCAAGACCTTCCTTCATTGTCTAGATGTCCCTGTCCACCATAAAAGCTGTCCCACGTGCAATCCAGGTGAGCAAACCCTTTGTGTCCCATAGGCCAACCAAAGGTCCTTGGCTCCTCATTAGGCTAGTAGTGAAATGTGATTCTGAGCCAGATGCATCTCTTGAACTCTAAACTTGGGGGATGCACATTGTGTTCCATGCTTGTATCCTTTCTCATCCCTCTGTTTCTGTTTCTGGCACCAAGACCTGTGAAGTGAGTTGATCCAGATCAGGGAAGGGGGAACTGCAGTGAGAATGGAATGACCCCTTTAGTATGTCACTGTGTTAACGGTCTCCTCCCTGCTCCTCTATGCTGGAACCTTTTTCTTGCATCTCTCCATACTGTGACTGCCTTTCAGCCCCTTTTCAGCTTCAGTAGGAGTTTCAATGAAATGGTATTAGGACTCGGCAGTGACTAATTTAGTGTAGAATAGCATATAACAGAACTCCTTTGCTGAAAGTGGCATTTCAACGAATTCCTAATGGGGCAATACTGAAAAGTTGGATGGGACTCTCGGTCTTGGAGAATCTCTGGGTGGCATCCTATCTTCAGGGCTAAAATTTAAAGTTGCAACTATTAGCCAGGCATAAAGGAAGCCACTCCCCTACCCCTTAATTCTCCCTTTTCACACTGCGAGAAGAGAAAACAATTAAAGTGCAGAGCGTCAATTGTCACTACTCAGCGACTGGTGGTTAGCACACGTTTTGAGGGTTGCCCTTTAAAGATTTTTTTTTTTTGTCGCCACAACAACGGAGAGTCACAGCCAAGGTACGACTGGCCAGCACTCCATCTCTGGAACACTTACCCCGGATACACACGATGTGATTCCTCCATTCATGCCCTTTGACTCTGCAATTGAAGCTGCCGATTGACACGAGTGGCTCCGAGCATTGTTCTAATGCCAATTTCAACTAGCTCCAGTTATAATAGCCTACAACATAGTAAGAGAGCATCTGTTCAAAAGTAATGACAGCATTTAAATCAAACATGCCCCAGCACACATTGGGCACTGAACGCAGTTATTCTATAAAGTGGTCACATCTATTACTGGTCCTGAGGAAGGCGGACAATTGTTCTATCTGCCAAAACGTAGACCAAGCGTACCCCCTCATCCGGTCCTGTACGTTTGGAGCACTGTTTAAGAATATCTCCCGGTGTTATACATAGACCCCTAGTTTAGGTATCCATGGGCCTCGGATCTCTAGTTTAGGTATCCATGGACCCCCTTTTTGGACACATGACTGGTTGAATGCATAAAAAAGGTTTAATTGAACCAAGTTTGATATTCCAGCTGACCTTGAACTCCTTGCATATGATTTTGATTGGAATATAATGGTTGAACCTTTTTCTTGAAACTCCTAGCAGAATTGAAACTGGAGTAGAGTTGCTATTAAAAAAGGCTCCTCCCAGACACCACCGAGATGGTAACAGATTTAGGCTTGATATGTATATCATGTGACATTAATTGGCATGAGCTTGATTTATTTCACCTGTAATGTTGTGTAATTACGTGGGAAATTATGTAAATCCATGTTTGTCAATTTGATTTTTTTCATTTGTAAATACGTGCAGGAACTGCGCATGATAATTGTGTATAAAATGCCCTTTTTTCACTGATGTTCTTAGATGATACACAATGTTTATGCTTTGGTCTGAATGTTTACTATGTATGTATAGATAATTTGATATTGGAAGCTTTTACACCTCATTTATTAACAATAAAAAACAAATTTATCTTGTTTTTGAAATGCTCTAATTGAACTAAACGTAGTTGTAACCTTGGACTTCAAGGAATTATTTCCTATAGAAAGAGAGAGATGTGTAAATATTGAACACATATTTAGGAGTTGCTTAATTTATTTGACAAGGACCCTGCGTTAGGATACCCCACTGGGTGGTAAATATACACTCCCACTGGAGGCTAGCCACAATACTCTTGGATTCCTGTACCATAGAGACAACCTTGAAATAATATGAAGAGACACTGAGCTTTTTAGCTCCTTACCTGCCAGGACAAACCCCCTTTACGTATATGGCTTTAAAGTTTAGAAACTAGGCTGTTAAAGTGCTTGGTGTGGTCCTCCTCGGGGCAGCAGTGCGCTCTGAGGCCCTGACATTGCTAAGGTACACCCTTTCCAGGAATTACAGCTCTGCTGCACATCCTCCGGTTCTGGGATGTCCATAGGTGGTGCTCCCTGGATTAGTAGCCCCTCCAGGTTCTGATTACACTTCCAGTTTTCTTCTCTTCTTTATCCCCATCACTTTACTTTGGAAGTCTGACTGGTTCATCCTGGGTGGGTACTTACCTCTCCATCTATGTTAATTTCATAGATCTTTGGGTAAATCATTTTAGCATCAAATTTATATCAACCTCCCAATTCTGTGGTTCAGCGTCTCTCCATTTTTATTACTTGAAGTATATCCAAGGAGTAGGATTCCAGAAGTTTGGTTGTCAGTTTTGTAATGTCCCTGCTTCCCCAGCTATTGTCTAGCTGCACATGCCTTACCGTTTTAAATTTGTATTTTTTATTTTGTTTTTATTGGTGGCTTAACTGTTGCAGTTTGTCCTATCATCTATGGTACAGTACCTCTCTTGCTGGGAACCATAGATGCTCTCAATCAGGTTGTGCAGAGATTAAGAATGTACACGGACACGCTCCCTGCTGTCTGTCACTCGTGCTGCCTCTAGAATAGTGTCATTCGGCAACAATGAGTTGCCACACTGCTGTTTTTTAGTAGGAGCCATATACTTTTTTCCAGCATTTGCGCCTCTCTGCTTGTCCAACTCCACAGAGGGAGTGGCCAAGCTGTATATGGGTACAATGCTTTTTGTGTGCCCAATTGTGACAACCACCCTGAATCCGATGCCCTTCCTTGTCCACAGTATCTATTCTGAACAGTTGCAGTTTATAGGGGTACACTGCAGCACCCAAAAGCCAGAGATTTAAAGTTGAACTGCTGTCCTGTCTCACTCACCTCTGCTACTGCCTGGTGCAGGGAGTATCCCCTTCCTCGAGTCTGCACTCACCTGCTGGGATCAGCCTAGAAAAAAAGGCCTCTTGCCGTCTGTTTCCTAGAACATGGGGTCCTTCAGCTATTCAGGTCCCTCTTACAGGCAAAAGAGCTTAGGTCCACACTGACGATTCTCTCAAGACCTCTAGTGTCCAACAGTCCCCAGACTCCTCTGTTTCCCAGGACGGTGCTGCACATTCAGGTTACGAACGCTGCTACACCCCGGATGATGATGATGATGATGATGATTCTTCTTCAATGTATCGTGACCCCTGGACCACATCCGGAATGCATATGTATTGATGCGTTCAGGGTTTGCTTTTATTTTTTTATTTTTTTATTTTTTTATCCATATAATAGCTGCCAGATAACTGCTTTGTGTTGGTTTGTCCTGATTTTCCATAAGCAATCATTGTAGGTTCCGCCCACTCCAGCAGTTTAGGTTGCTCTAGGTGGCCCACTCACGCTCCTACCTCCTTGTAAAGACTGGAGGGGGGCGTCTGTATCCTGCTTTCTATATTTCAGAGGAGAAGCACAGAGGACCCCAGCCAAGATTCTTTATAGGGTAGCGCTGGTCGAGCAATCAAGGTCTAGCTTCTCAATCAGGAGGTGATGCAGGCTGGTTCTTATGTACAGTGTAGTCCCCAAGCCCCCACAAAGGAAATGTCCACACACTGTATTAGTTAAAACAGTCTTTATATCATTAATATTCAAGGATAAATACACGATCAAAATAACTCACTTTGTGCTCAGAAAAGCCACAATGGCAAATATATACAGTTCTAAAGTGGTACCACAATTATCAGATCTCTAATGTGCATCAACTATACTCTGGTCAAATGTCACACAGATCAAGGAATAAAAGTAACCAACAATAGATATAGGAGGAAAGCAGTTGGTTAGAACAATGGGCATAATATTGACCCCTACCAACTAGGCACAATTCTGTAGGGACCCCGCCCGTCCCCCACCTGGGCAACCTGTAAATTAAAGATGGATCACAAGCCCAGTCCATATACTGTTCTAGAAGTCTGATTTCCTTCATAAGGCTTCTACCCCCCCAAACCCCCAATGTACCAAGTAGAGCAGTGTTCTTCGATGAGGCGTCGATGGATCCTTCTTGAGTGATTCTCTTTAAAGCCATAGCCACGGATCGTCAAGAGGCGTCAAAGAAGGTGAACTTGGCGTTGACGGCATCAATGAAAAGTTTGATGGTGCCGAGACCACGGCGTCGATCCAGGCGCTGCTCGTCGGCGACGTCCTGCGAGGATGAGGTGTGCGGGGCACCTCAGTGTTTGATAGTTCAGGACCGCAAAAAGTTTCTGAAGAACTGTGGCCCGACAAGGGCGTCGAGTCGTCGAAGTCTTTGTGGTCTTTGGGTGACGGGAAACCCACCGGTGGATTCTCCTCTGCGCGTCGACGGCCTGGCCTTCTCCGGCAGGATAAGGCATGCGGCGGTGCAGACAAGGGCGTCCTTGAATCAAAAGTCTTAGGCAGATGAGTTTGCGGCTCCGGTAGTCGGCGGCACAGCGTCGATCGGTCCCCTCTTCTGGGTACCCGGCTTCGACGGGCCTCCAGCAGTTACGGCGATACTCCGAACCCAGGTTGGAGGCAATGGACTTCGAAGGTGTCGATGTCCCGGTGCTTTACTTCGTTCTCCTCGGCGGTCCCCGTCTCCGGTCAGCAGCCTTTCGAGGGTCTGACTTCCAGGGAGCTTCGGCGAAGGTTAGCGGTGCTCGATGGCCCCTCGGAGCACGGGAAGAGGGCGCCTAAACAGGTCCTCTCTCGGATCAGTCCTTGATGAACTCTACAGCTTTCGGATCTGGTCGAGACCAAGGCAGCAGCAGTTCTTCTTCCAGCGGTCTGTCAAGGATAAGCAGTTCCAGTTACTCTTCAAGAGTCAACTCAGCTTCTGAACAATTTCCAGTGGTTAGAGGTCCCCAGATATACTATTCTGTCTCTCATCCACACTGCTGGGTCACACTCAGAAGCCAGTCATACATAACGGCATTCATGCAGTCAGCCAATCAGGCATACAGTGCATTCAGGCCATGCGTCTCCCTCTCAGACACTCGCAACAAGGAATGTTTATTGGGACAAGTCCCCAGCCATTCAACACTCCACACTGCATTCATACCAGTTTCGGGCAGGGCTGTCTGTCATTGTCATACACCAGAAACCAGACATCCACAACAAGAAGTGCCTATTGGTCACACACTCCATTCACCCAGGTCCCACCCACAGGGTGTACCCACAACATACAGTCACTGGGAAGGCTCCAGCCAGTCTGGCCTTGACTTCACAACAACACCATATATGGAACTTCCACCCAACAGCAAGTCGGGTGGAAGGGGCAGAGTCGGGGCTTCCCAGGACTTTGGGAAAACAAGGTAACGGGCAATACAAAGCATGAGGCCACGGGGCCATCTTTTTTCCTATCAGGAATCCACTGTTTCCAATGGCAGGGCCTCGATATCCCAAAATGGAGGATACTCTGAGCACCTGTCAAATTCAGCATGGAGCTGCCGTCAGCCCATACCCTGCTCTGTGGGGCTCAACAGTCTGGTGTAATAGGTTCTGCATTATTTTAAGTGATCAGTCCCTGCCTATAGCTAATGTTTATATCTGGGTGCGTCTCATCTCGCCACCTCCTCAATATGGCCCAGATGCTTTTTTTATTACACTAAGTTATGCCAAAGCTACGGAGTTTGAACGATGCACATGTGCAAAGATCCCTGATGGGGGGCCTTATTCGGATAGATTGAGCCTTAACTGCAAGCCATCCATTGAAAATGAAACCTGGCCTTATTCTGGATATTCTTGTGGCTTGCCTAATCTATAAACACTCTGCCTTCACAATTCTAAGTCTGTAAACGATTTCAAGGACTTTAACCTTTAATGTTTCTCCCTTTCTCACCCCATCCAGGCCACCGCCTTCCTCTTCTCTATCCAAAAGGGGTACTTCAGGGTTCTCGTCCCTCTGCGCCCTTAGATTTTAGCTGGTCTATTCCAGCAGCTGCTGTAGCTAGAGGAAGCTGACTTCAATGCTAACACTCGCACCCATACCCGTAGTTTAAAGAGGGCCATTGAGTGTGGGTGGCTGGAGCCTACAACTGATACTGCTTACAAAATCATTTAACTTGTGTTTTCTTTCTTAAGATATATATATATATATAATTATTTTTTTTTAAACAAAATTACATCGAAGGCATTGTTCACCATTTTGATGATTTAGAAAACAATAGAGCAAACTGACTTTGTCTCCAGCACAATAACCTTTTACACTTGAAGGGGTGGTCATGTGTTCTTCATGGCTTGTTATGCAAGCAGCAATAACAATTTGTTGTATCCTTACCCAAAATGTTAGGTTATGTGTGAAGTATGAAGAAAAGGGTTTGCTCAGATCTGTCGCGCTAGTAGTTGAAATGGATCGCACGGATGCCTCTCACCCGCCCCCAAACCCAGCTGCCCCCACGAACATATAAAGTACATTGTATTCCCCATACTCCCAAGTGGGGGCTGAGTTGGGTCGGCGTCTGTGCACATAATTGATCTGTAGTATACTGGAATGCTAGTAATTGCATTAACCCTGCAGTCTCCTTCGACATGGCCTGTCTGTTGGTAACCTGTTTGTTGGCAACTCCCAAATGTTAAACGCGATTAAATACAATTAGCTGAGCTCCCCGGGTTCAGTAAGGTAGCTCAGCTGTCGGGGATGCCAGCTGCAGATCCTGTGCAAAGCACAAGGGTCAGGGTTCAATCTACGCAAGGCCGCCCTAGCCTTTCATCCGTCCTAGCAAGATAACCCTGGCCCCTCGCAGAGCAGCGTAATTCTGGAATGTGAAACCCGACGTTCCACGTAGCATGCAGGAAGGACACTGTCTAACAAAGGAGAATCGATTTCGGATCTCGGTCGAGTCCTTCTATTTGTTGGACTTTTTGACCCTTGCTACCCATGTTTGAAATGACTGTGTCCAAGTTTAATGTGTGTTTACAACGAACCATGTATGTTAATTCTAATTGTGTGCAGGCAGCTTTCTTTCTGTTGGCTTTATTTAGACTTTACAATTAGAAAATACAGAATGTGTTGGTGAACTCGCGATCATGCCGCCTAGTGTTGGCCCACAGCCCTTACTTGGCTAGCCTCCCGCTGTGGCCGTGGATATGAAGTAGTTTTGTTCATTTTTGAAGTCGCCAGACAGAATTTCTAATGATGTTGATGGTTATTTATATAGCGCCTTAACCCAAAGCACTTTACATAGCACATATTTATTTATATGCAATATCACCCAACCGAAATTGGTACTCATTTATCGACCTCGGAAGGATGAAATTGCTGCGTTGGCTTTGCCGGGATTCGAACCGGCGACCTGCAGCTGAGCTATCTTACCAGCGTACTAATGCTGCCGTAGTGATGCAACAGTGCCGTTAGGATGGTGCCATTGTTGGTTTGAAACTCCAACAACTCGGAGCACTGCAGAAGATTCGCCAACTAATAAAGCGTCGCCTATGCCTCCCAAAACATTTATTCTTTGGCTTCTCTCCATGTTCTTACAAGTGTACCCTTGCTATTTTATGCATAATACTTCATCTTTTTATTTCTACAACATTAAGGGGGTGTACAATATCTGTCAACTAGGGCGGCAAAACCAGCTTTATTTTACTGATGTACAATCGCACAATTATGTGTAAGAAAACGGTGTAGTCTTCTTCAAACCAAGGTAGTCTCCGCTTCATACCAAGAAAATCACTGCAGGGTTATAGACTGTAAATCAAACCAAATTCGCTCTGCCTATATGAATTTCCCTAAGCTCCTATGATTGCTTCTGTCTTTTCTGCTAGTATGATCACATAGAAAGATTTTAAAACTCTTCAAAACTAATTTTCTCCAGTATCAAATCTAGTGTGGTTTAAGAGCGCATGTCATTTATAAACGTATATTCCATTACCTAGTTTTCTTGTATAATGGTGGTGGGGGGTGAAGGATTGGATGCGCTGGTTATTTAAATCTAGGCAAAGATAGATTACATCAGACTCCTACAAGGTTGGATTGGGAATAGTGATCCTCTACTGGATGGTGCAGTCTTCTGTGAACAGCTTTCAGACTATGCATGTGCAGCTTTCTCTGAACATGTGTGTGTAATGTTCAATCTATGTGTACCTTTCATTATACGTGTCGTCTTCCATCCTCTTTGCTTCTTTTTTTCCTTCTCTCCCCTGCTGAACTCCCGCCAGTTGCTCCCTGCACTGTTCCCCTGGGACCCCATGCACTCTAGGGCTGTTTCTGTATCCCTACAGCCCCCTGCCAGCACTTGACACCTCTTGTCTGCACTTGCCCCTGCCACCAGCTGTCAGCACTTCATATTTCTTAGTTTTATTATTTACTTTTTATCCTATGTGCTGCACTTCCCCCCTCGCACTTCCCTCCCCCCCACCTTGCGCTTGCGCGATCTCGATGTCACCAAGCCTAGTAAGTTCGTTGTCTGTCTTCCCTCTGTTCCCCTCCCTTGCCTTGTCGTGCCTTGAAACACTTGTGTATAGGCGCATTATAAATGCCATATCTATTTCGAGTAGGAGATTTAATATTCTCCATTTAAATGGTACCATTGTATGCCAATCTACTCAACAGGAAAGGCTGCAAAGGAAAACTCTACATTTTTAAATTAAATATATGGACTGTATCATGCGATATGAGTTATTTTTTTTTTTTTTGCAGATGATTGTGGTTTATAATAGATGCAGGAATTGATAAAATAGTCTTCGCTTTTGTTGTAGGGTTCCCATGAGTACAGTAGGGGTTCTTCTCCCTATACATATATGTAGATTAACTGTACATCATGGTGATATTAGTAAATAAGTGCTTCTGGAAACTCTTGCTTTGATAAAATGGACACAAGTGGTGTTCATATTGGGAGATAGCAGACTCCTTTTTTGTGTAATGGCCAAGTACAGAATTTGACCAATATAATATCTCACTTTGAACAGAAAAAGAACGTAATTTAAGTAAAACCCTGGTTATAACACTGAGCAGCGTCCAGTTATTTGCTCCGAGCTACACAAGGAAAAAGGTTTTTCTGTTGTTTTTCTTTTGTTTTTCTTTTGTTTTTCTTTTGTTTTTCTTTTGTTTTTCTTTTGTTTTTCTTTTGTTTTTCTTTTGTTTTTCTTTTGTTTTTCTTTTGTTTTTCTTTTGTTTTTCTTTTGTTTTTCTTTTGTTTTTCTTTTGTTTTTCTTTTGTTTTTCTTTTGTTTTTCTTTTGTTTTTCTTTTGTTTTTTTTTAAAACTGGCACCCATTTTTCCACTTAAAGTTGCCCATTGAAAATAATAAATGTGCAGTTTTACACATTAGTGCAATAGAAACACCATTCAAGGCAACCTATCAAAACTGTGTGTGTATTTTTTGTTCTTTTTTTTTTTTAATTTAAAAAAAAAAATGTTTGCAAGCGATTAACATGCCGTAATGTTAGTGTTTCTAATTTGATAATTATCGAATGAGGTTTGAATTACTGACATGTCCATTGAGTAAAGAGGACGTGTTTATTTTCAATAAATGTGAATTTGTGGCGATTTAGATAGGCAGGAGTGGTCTGATATAACTTTGTTCTGTTTTTAAAAGGAAAGCTTTGCCTTGAATCATCATTCACTTTTCAACCCATGGCGAATGTGCACTCGAGTTAAATCAAATGTACATATGGTGGTGTGTGTGCTTTAAAAAAAGTCTACATTTGAAGTTGGATGCAGCTTTGACAATTCAATTAGGCAGTACATGATCATTCATCTTTGTCGTAATCATTTGACATTGAGATTTCATAGAGAATGAAAAAGATGTACAATTTGTTTATTTTAGATTGGTCTGATTATTTGTATTTCATTAATAAATGGCCCTTCCGTGAAAACCTGAGTTTCCTGTCCTGACAGGGGAGGGAGATTGTAGGGAATTGGTGCTGTTATCTGGTGTGTTCCAGGTTCATTAACCTTTTGTTTAATAAATAAAAACTGTATGCACTCCATTTGGAGTGGGTGGAAAATTCCCCTGAACCTGATGTCAACCGATTAAAATCCTGCACCCTTTCCCTTTACATTACACCTAGGTCTGCTTGTGCAATTCAAGGTGAGGGACTTCAGAGGTGTCACATTTTGCACGATTTTCTGTGAATCTATTTAATTCTCTGTACTCCTTTTTAGTGTGTGAACATGTACTAGAGTCACACTGGCCACAAATATGTCTCAGGTTAGGCAATAGCATTTTGAGGAAACTGACCTGGATGATTCTACAGGGGCACTAACCAAGGATCACATTTTTACTAGATATAATTCTACAAAAGCAATGTGCATTCAAGTGCAAAAAATACTCTGTTTTCAGTTGCGCCTCTCAATACAAAATTACATTGGGTTTTAAATAAATGACCTCTCACTTTGTACTCCATATGAATGGGAGAGGCAGGGCACCATATTTGATACTGCATCTGTATCTTTCACACTAGCTTTCCCCTTGGCTCCCAGCCCTTCTTTCCCTGGATTTATGGACAGTCTGTAGACCTAGTTTGGAGTTATGAGGTTGCCAATTCCATTTTAAATGTGGCTTGACATTTTGGGGACACAGTTTAGACTTTTGTTTTTAATCTGTAGCTGCTGCATCAGCAAGGTACATTTCAGCTGGCTGTCTGGAACCCAGTTTTCAATATGGGCTGGTCACCTCTCTGGAAGGGCTTCTGTCTTCAGTCTGCCTAGCATAGTCATCCAAATGGTTTCGGCCCTGCTCCCCACCCCCTACCTCCCCCGGCCACCTCTCCAGTTGTATCCTCAAATATTGTTCAGCATTAATTTCCCGATATTCATAATGATCGCTCAATTCTGTGTGCAAGCTGTCTTCTAATTGTGGCTCCTCCCTCCCACATCTTGTGAATTTGGAAGGGGGGGCTCGTTCCCCCTTAAGTGGCATAACTGTGACGGGGAGTTTCCCTTTTCATGTAATGGAGAGGCATTTTGTTTAATTGCAGTAACTTTGGATTAACATATGCTAGTTTAATAAAATATGGATCAATGAAATGTACACACCAGGAGGGAAGGATTCAAATCTTGCAATGTCGTTAAAAAAAATTACTACGACTTGCAGTTGGTCTTGTGCTTCTAAAAGCTTCCTTTATGATTTTTTTTCTGTTGTCATATGGTTACTATATTTAACAAAATAGACAATTATACTATCGTTCTCAACATTTTGTGAATGGCACAAATGCTGAGATAAAAAAACATGATAAAACTGTGAATAAGTGTATGCGTATAAATACAGAGAAGCAGTTTGCTAAACTACAATTAATATCATGAATCATTATCATAAAATCTCATTAGATCTCCGTTGATAGGGGTAAAAGTTGCACTAAAAAGTTAGACGGCTTAAATATTTACTCCAGTTCAGTGCTCTTAAATAGCCGGAGACTATTGGAACCAGAGAGGTTGTGTGGCCTGCCAAACATTCATGCTAAATGTGTTATGGGAGGTGTCCAGGGCAAACAGTGAGGCGAATCTCGTAAAGTATGCCTCACATTTGCCCGTAAGTGCAGGGCAGGCTGTGCATAAATGTTCAAGCGTCTCAACCAGAGTAGGACTATTAAGGTAATTGGTGTTGGTACCAGATTGTAATGGGTCTGTACCTCCCTAGTTGGGGATGAGGTTCATCTAAATCTGATAAATGGTAGTCGGGCTGAGGGATGGGGATAGATGGTCAAATAGGGCGTAATTACCCCAGCAGCTTTCAAATCTTAGATGGTACAAAGATTGATATGAGTAAAGAGTCGGACGTTGACACCCAATCCTGCCTAAATAAGCTTTTTTTTTTGTCTATTTTTTTTTTATTTATTTTTTTTTACGTTAACTGGATTTTCAATTAGGTCATTGGGAGACGACCCTGGGTCAGCCAAAATTCCCAAACAAACATCTGAGACTGCACATAAGAATTTGAAATTATACCGCCTCCTATGGGGTAGATGGCAAAGGCAGACTGGAATCCAGGAAGCAGCTCCAGCAGACTCTGGCAAAAACAGCACACTGCACGCACACTTTTAAATTTTGTGGTTGAAATATACACCCGTAACTTTTATCTATAGTTTGACAGCGACAGTCTCTCTTGATGTAGAGCGGGTGAGTGCGTGAAGCGGGTGAGTGAGTAGAGCGTGAGGGTGCACAGAAAGAACAAGTGCTTCTAGCGGACGACCGCCTAGAGAGGATGAATGCGCGAATGATGGAACATGAAGTATGTGGATGGAATAAGTGATGTGTGTGGATAGACCGGGTGACGTGTGTGGAGGGAACGAAGGAAGTATGTGGAAAGTTATAATATGTGAAAGGTACTGGTGAAAAATGTGGATGGAGTGCATAAATCAACCTGGAATACACTGACCCGATCGGAGTACATGGAACAGACTTAAGGGCATGAAACGAATTTGAGAGCATGGAACATGCTGGAGTGCGTGGGATCGATTGGAGCGCATAGTAGTATGCGACATACATGGAATGGTTTAGAGTACATGGAACGTTTGAAAGAGCACATAAACAATCATATCACATCACCACGCCCACTCTCTTGTTTACACCACCACTCAACTAGAACACAGAGATACTAAGGCACCATTCGGTATAGCTGTTCTCATAACACCATCCGCCTCATACTCCACATCACTCTAACCAAACACCGCTGGTTACACACCCCCCAGCCATGCGTTCTCCTCAGGCCTAACGCAGCCATAATTGATCTGGATAAACCTAGAATGAACACATACTCCTGATCTCCCAACCAGCACACCTAATGCTAAGAAGCAGCTATAACATGAATGCCACACCAGCTGCACACACATACGGTGCTCACACGCACTTTTGTCTTTCTCGCTACTGACTTGAACTTCGGTTCCCGATGCCTTTCAACCTACCAGCGCCTTGAGACCATACCAATGGTACATAAGGCGCTATATAAATGCAAAGTAATATAACATAACATTCTCCTTCCAATTATGAATATATGGTAAGATTTCTTTTGCTTTTCACTGGGATCAGATAAGCAGTCAATTACAGCTAAATTGATGTATGAGGGTACTATACTTGATGGATGTGACTGGTCTGTTTGAAGTTCTACATGACCAGCCTCCTGGCAGTGCTTTAGTGGCAAAACCACTTTGAATAGAATAATTTGGCGCCTTATTAGGGCCTCCTATCTTATGATGTGTCTAGGGCTCTAGGAGGGACCGGTGAATTCTAGGTAGTCTCCAGCTACATGTACCATGGGGTAGGGACATTAATACAGCTTTCCATTTTACAAGACTGTAAACCAATAAAAATGTCTATGGGCTCATTTCTGGTTAGATAAAATATGGAGTATTTAACGTGGAAGGGGGTGCATGGCAAAACGCAATGGAGAAGTTTGAAAAATCATTGACAATGAATGACTGATTAGGATGTTAAAATGAACTTCTTATAATGGCCACAAGGTAGCAGGGAAGAGCCTAGGCCCGGAAGCAATGCCAGCAGATCTCTAAAAATATGAAGTAGATTTCAGGGCACCCTTTTTACTATTTGTTTAATCCTATGATTGCACAAACCACGTTTCCCATATCCTGGCAGGAAGCCATAATCTACCCTATTCTTTTTTATTTTTTTTTAAAGGCAGCAGAGAAACATTGGCGGCTTTTTTTTTTTTTTTTTTCCTTTTTAATACCCCATCTCGCTGCTTCATTATTAGTTGACCATCTTTAGGATGGTAGTGGTGGCTTGCCTTCAAGAATGGTGTGACAAAGAAAATAAATTAAGCGATACACAATTGGGTTTTTGAGGAGGCTTGGGCACTAAAGAGCATATCTAAATTTTAAAATCTTATTTCTAATTCTGATTGTATAAAAAATTAAAAGAAATCTTACTTTTGTGGATCTTCATAGCTTTTGTTCATGTTAAAAGATCTAAACTATGGCAGCTGTTGGTAGATCTGAATGGTCCGAACGACTTGATGGCACTTTTTTAGTTTGTCTACAAAAGGGGAAGAAGCATGCATTGGGTCTGCAGCGTACATCCATTGTACTCACTGGTTTACAGTCTGACTGTGTTGGCACCCCTGCACTTCTCGCTTTATATTAATGGTGTATGGAGACTATCAAAATGCTGCAGCTGCCGTTCCCCCTATTGGCCTTTATGTTTATACCAGTGCTGGCAGCGCTGATGATGCAGTTCTTTTGGCGCGAATACATCCGTCTTTACAACTAATTGATGCTTAATTAATTCTTTTATAATGTGCGTAATACCGGAGACCAGTCTCTGAGCGCGGGACCAGGATTCGTATTTGTGTTGCACTTCGTTGCCCCTTTGCTTGCAGGGCAAAGGCGATGCCCCTGAGAGATCCACTCGGCTTACTTGGATTTTATGCAGAGACTTGATCTGATCCCTAATGTCAAGCAATCCGCCACCGTGATGTGTGGCCCGGGTCTTTCTCATACCATAGGTAAAAGACCAAAAATTGCATGTGGTAGATTTTACAATTACTTGGGTGTACGTTTTCTTCAAATCGTAACGAGGATAAGCATGTCGAAAAACAAGGTGCGAGGATGCCGCACTCCCTTTGGGCCATTTCTTGCTTTGCAAAAATATATAAAGCCCCTTCAATTGAGGCATTAGGAAGGATCTGTAAAATTAAACCTAAAGCACTAGCAAGACATGGTGCTGGACTATGGGGATTCTTAAATAATTCTTTGCTGGGTACCCGGGACAATACCAGCTTTAAGAACATTCTGCGTCTTCTGCAATCTGGCCTGAATAATGCAGTACAGCCCTTCATAGATGAATTGAAACTGGAACCGATTTGTCTCTTGAAAGTCGAGGCCAACGAGAAAACACTTATGCCGGTCAAGTGGCACAGCGAGTAGAGCGCTCGCTTTGACATCAGTGCAGAGCCTGCGAACGCAGGTTCGAATCCCGGCAGCGCCAAACTCAGCGTTTCATCCTTCCGAGGTCGATAAATGAGCACCACACACCGTGGGTAATAATAAGCAGCGCTCAGATACCTGAGGGTTCGTAGCGCTATATAAATGCCAAATTATTATTATTATTATTATGAACCATCCTAGAGCTGGAGGCAAATTGTTAGAATATCCTGTAGTTCTCAGTGGTGGACTTGCACTCATTGAGAGGCCGTGGATGTGTGCCTCCTGGAGCTCTGGACTTGCACTTGTTCAGAGGCCGTGGATGTGTGCCTCCTGGAGTTCTGGACTTGCACTTGTTGAGAGGCCATGCAGCTCTGGTTTACCCTCTTCCCGGTTTGCTACCTCTTTGTGCTTCCGACATTCATGTTTATGCATCTAATTCTTGCTCCTGTCACTTTGACGTTTGGCTTGGCAGTGTCAGATTAATTCCAGGGGTGCCTCCAAAAGTGTTACGTGACCAGCCTCCACTCTTCAAGGATCCGCTTGAGCAGATCACATGTCCATCCCACCAGCTCTTGGATGGCTGATTCCATCTGATGCCCTGTTAAACACTTCCCAGTCCCTCTTACTTATACAATCTCGCACTCCGTCTCAATCCCCTCGGCCTTTCCCACTTGTTAGTATTTGTGGGCCCTCCCCACCCACTTTTTCTATTCTCTTCCTTTGTTCCCAAGGCCATGGCCCACTTACCCATGGCAGGGGAAACGCGGCCCTTTTCTGGACAAGCCCCAGTGCCGTAAAACCACTACAGTGGCGATGTGTGCAGTTTAAAAGCTTTATGATGAATTCATGAGCGAAATAGGCACTGCATCCTTCCTCCTGCTCTTGGGAAAATGACTGGTGGCTGGAGGCAGAAATGGTCTACTACCTACTCTTGGTCATTTTAATTGTTCTTTTATAACCAGCTTAATACCAACAAGTGGTTTCTAAGCATGGGATCGGTACTCAAACCTGTGTTACGCTGTGTTGCCTTGCTTCCAAGACAAACATGTTGCCTCTGGGCTATCCTTCCTCCCCAAAAATTATGATTTGAAACTAGTAACTAATAGTTATTGAGCCTTCATCATTGACTCTGCTGGTTAGGGCTGTTGGAGTTGTAGTCCAAATAGCTGGTTGAGACCTGGCTATAGTTTTGCATACGCCTTTAGACATCATTTTGTGCAAAGTATAGTAACTGCTAATAACCATCAGCCCTAACCATAATCAGGGACGTCATTTCACCAAAATGCCAGGGGTAGCGGAAGTGACATCACACGACCATTGACCCCCTGATGACATCACAGGAAGTGATGTCATTTGACCCACCCCGAAGTGTGATCGCGGGAAGCTATGGAACACAACCTTTCATCCATTGACAGAACATGGAGTGGCATCACATAGCATTGTACACTATGAAAAATTTTGTTACAATATTACTATAATGTGATGTACCTTTCATAGAAGAATGGATGGCCATATGTATCATTAATATCAGCGTGTATAGGCCCATATTACCAAATTACTGTGAATGCAAGCAGACGTCCATGACCAAATGATAAGCTATTATATAGCACTTACTCTTAAGCGCTTTATATAGAAAAATATACACCCAATTTCACCCAACCTGTGTTGGTACTCATTTATCAACCTTGGAAGGATGAAAGGCTGAGTTGAGGCGTTTACCAGACTAAATTAGTGACTCACCCCATGAAGTGTGCCTGAAATAAACCTTTAAAGAGTCTAGCAATTATTGTATAGAATTCCAGAAAGACACATTATTTGGTATTCCTATTCTTGCTTATTTAGGGCCAGTGCTGAAAGTGTTAGTCTTGTGGCACTCCTGTTCTTATTCTTTTTTTTTTTTAAGGGGCCTGAAAAAGAGCCAGCCACTCCAAGTAAAGAGCCACATGGTGCTGGCCACAGCTCAAGAGGCTGCATTAAAAAAAAGGTTTTTATTTTTTTAACCAGAGGTCGCAATGAAGACCACATAGGTCGTAAGGGAGACCACATAGGTCGCAAGGGAGACCACTAACTTTCTTTTTTTAAAATAATTTTGGGAGGGCTTTAGTTAAGATTGCAGTCTGGCATTCTATTGGGTAAGTCAAATGCTGTCATGCAGTTTCAGAACTACAGCAGCAAGTGTCATTTGAATGATTTTTGTGCGTGGGGGAAGTGGTTAGTTTTCTATAAAGCTATGTTCATGCAATTGTGTTTGCATTTTTAGTGTACATATGACTTGCTGTGTATTTACAAGGACCTTGTTTTGTATCTTTTTGGGTATGTTACTGCTGAAATGTAGAGCTCAAACCACCAAAAACGTACCCGTCTCGGTTGCAAAGCTCCACTGACCCAGAGCGTCCTAGGATATGCCCTTGCCTGCGGGATGTGTGTTGCGCACCAGTGAATTGTGCAAGCTTACAAACGCGAAAATGTTCTCGCATACTATAATGTATCGTTGCCTGCTACCGCTCGGTTCCCGCACACGAGGAAAGCTCATGTTTGCAAGGACAGATTTGATGGCTAGGAGGCAGAAACATTTCCCAGGTATCTGCCATCAGCCAATGATCGGGTGCGAAAACTGGGGATGTGAGCTAGTACAAAGCGTTCAGAAAATGTAACTCCCACATGCAGTGCAAGCTATACCTCTCTACCATTGCATATGGCCCATAATACTTTAAATCTAATCCTCGTTTATAAGCATTCTTAAACAGTGCTACTAGCCACATGGGTACATTGTGAAACTGGTTGGCCCGTGAAGCTCTTGCAGCTGATGTCAAGCTAACTAGGAAGCTCAATGCTAGAAACGTGAACTAAATGGTTCCAACAATTCTGGACCCATTAAAGCGCACACTGAATAAGGAAATTAGCACACTTAAAATAGCATTGTCCGGTGGTGTGTTCGACCTCTGCATGATTGCTCGTGTGAACTACTGTTTTGATGTATATGCAGTGGTGCACTGAAAAGCTCAGTCTGCGTCTAGGAGCAGCTGGTTGATGCCAGGGTGTCTTCATACTGTTGCAGGAGTTCTGGCAGAGAGTTGAGCACACGCCGGCCAGACCAAAAGTATTCATTTAGCTTGGAGTGGCATTGAGATGATTCAATTAATGGTGTAGTTCTGGTATCTCGGCTTGTACAAATGTAGACCCGAAACCATCAAAGCAGTTTTAATGCACATTTTCTGTCTTCCTCTGACAAGAGTTTTGTGGTATTGAACAGTATTTTCAAAAGGCGTGGATGCCATTTGCACAGCTTTAGTGCTGGCTTGCATCTTGGGTTTGGGGGGGATGCAGTATGGTCGGCCTAGTGCAGGTTTCTCATTGGAGGGGAGTTTGCAGAAGTGCTGGGGGGGGTGGGAGGGTGGAAGCCTTCCCACCTTCACACCACAGCTTCACCTTCTCGAGGCATTCTCACCTTTCCCTAGAAGCTCAATGTCTCCAGAACTCTGGTCCTCTCTAGGCTAGACTACCGCAACATCCTTTTGCTCAATCGCCCCGTTTCTTTCCTACGCCCCCTTTAGCTAATCCAGAATAGGGCTGCAAGACTTACCCTTTGCCTCAAGCCCAGGCACCATATCTCTCCAGCCCTAAAATCTCTCCACTGTCTCCCGGTGGCTGCAAAGATCAAATTCAAGACGCTCTGAATCATCCACAAGGCTTTCTGGGGCCTGGGACCACGCTATCTCCAACTTTTTTTCCCTAAATACTTCCCTGCTAGAGCCATCCGCTCCTCTAACTCCAACTCTCTGCTTGTCAAACGCTTTTACAAGCAGAGTGCGAAGCGGGTCTCTCTCTGCAGCGGTTTCTCTTTCTGGAACAGTTTCCCTGCCCCTCTCAGCCTTGAGCCGGACCTCCTTAAATTCTGTAAACCTCTCAAAACTGCATTTTTCTCTACCGCTTTCCCTGTTAATCACCCCACTGCCGCTGAGACTAGTGGCCTAGGGTCTTCCTGAATCTCACAGGTAACCAGGCCCCTGCCTAGTTGAGACCAGCACCCTCGCCCCACTCCACTGCACTGCCCTTGTGGACCCCCTACCTGGCGACTGTGCATCCCGCCCTTGGGATTCCATTGCCCCTGCACTTAGCCAGCGGCCTCCTCCCCTATGACCTTTTGGCACTTCCACTCCGGGCTCAAACCAGCACTTTCCTTCCTTGCTCCCTCTTCAACCCCACCTCCCGCACTTTTCTTCATTGCACTTGCTCGTCCGAATGTCACAAGGTCTAGTCGTACCACGATTGAAAGTCTTTTTTGCCATTACTAATTACTCCCCTGTTCCCGCCCCACTTTGCCTCGTGGCTCCTGGAAACACTATTTGGTTGTATAGGCGCCTAACAAATGCTCAATAAATAAACTGTACAGGCTGTTACGCCCCACAAGCTTGCTCTACTTTGGTGCAGAGGTTTTAGAATTGTGGCCAGGTAAAATGCAAAACCCACTCGTAGAACCAGTTGATGCGCACAAGAACTCTTTCCATTTGGAGTGCTCCCCCCCCCCAAATTAGAACTACAAGGGAAGCCAATGCCCTCATAAGGCAGGTGTGCGCTTTGTCGGGCATAGAGTTGCAGAGGAACTAACATACCGAATATCCTCCAAGTCTGTTGTATTCATCCAACAGCATGCCCCCATGAATGGAATTTACTGGAATAATGTCCACAATGGCTACATTGTAAGGCTCGTGGTTTTCTGTCTGTATTTATCCACGTTTCTTTTTTTGCTATGTAAAGATGTTTTACTAGTATTTTTTTTTCTACATTTATTTACAGGGAAAACATTTGCTCTTGGATGCCCTAGATTTGTGCTCATATCTACATATCAAGTGCTGCATGTCTGCATCCTTTTTTTAAGTTGTTTAAAATGAATACAAATCCCCTTTCAACGTGTCTATTATGTTAATTTGAAAACAAATTGAGCTGCAGTGCATAGAAGACCCAACCAAGAGACCTGCATTTCCCTTTTTCCCCAAAGAGATTCTGAAAGGGAAAGCGATTTCCGTTTAGTTGTGTAAACATGGAAAATGGTGAATCTTGATTCTAATCCTGGGATAATGCGTTCTGTGAAGCTGGACGACGACTACGTCCTTTCCCAGAAAGAGATTCTCTGTCCCTCACAGTACTTTGGAAGTGAGAACACCCTGCTGCCAGCTGCGCTACGGATACAGCCTCCTCTTCTCCCCCCCCCCCCCCCTCCATTTCCATAAACACTCTTGCTCACCAACCTGTAACTTCTGGTCCAAAGAGGCTGCCGGATCCTACCGGAAAGGAGGCGCCATCTTCGGTCATCAACCTTGCTTTGAATTGGCAACTGAAAAGTTCTCTCCTCTGTGGATTTTGATCCTTGGGAGGAGTGTGTAACCTAACCGGAACGAAAACCTGTTTTACAGGCCGTTGCTGGCGTGTTGATCGGTACCTTCAGCATGAAAGCGTGCTTTACATAGGAATTCTGGCATATGTTTCCCCAAAAAAAAAAACAAAGCGGGGTAGGGCTTGCATAATAGGTTCCTGTGTTGACGGCTCCGTGATCTGCTTTGGGCACAACCATTTTAAAAGCAAATGGCAATATTGTTGGGGCAGGAGTCAAGATTTTTCTGAGCACAGCCAGGATGATTAGGATTTGCAAAATGCTCCTGGCCTCTATTGGAGTTACTTATGTTTTCTCTCTAGAGAATCAATAGGGTGTGTTGTATTATTTTTTTACGACGTACTTGCCCTCCTCCCAACCCTCAATGTTTGTGCTTGCTTGAGCCAATTTGTGAGTACAATTTAGGCCTCCAGTTTAAGTCACCCACTGCGTGACTTGAAGTCTGAGCCCTTTGATCCTTGCAGTGGAGTGTGCTTTTAGCAGAGAGCCTACTTGGAGGAAGCACTGATCTTTACTGAGGCTGTGTGTTGATCTCGAGTCAGCAGCTCGATTTCCCGTGTGCATATTGGTTTGCAGGGCAGACGGTGATCACCACTTTTTTCAGAGGGTAAACTTTGTCCCACACTCTTGAGGAATTAAAAAAAAATGGAACCAAAACATTGCTCTTTAATTAGGTTCAGGGGTCAGACTGTGCTGGAATGGAAAACATTTATTGGGTGCATCGTCACTTCTTAGGAGGGACTGTGCTGTGGGAAGGAGGGGGCGGCAACAGTATCTCTATATAGAACTCAATCCTGGTGGTTTGCATAAAAGAAAGGGTATTATGGGAACAACATGTCCACAATTTTAAATGTTTAACATGTCTTATAGTGATTCATTAAGAAAACCTTTTAAGCTAATAATGGACTATTCTGTTTAAATTGGTTGCAATATTCACCCTCCTAAAGAGATGTGTGTAAAATGCAGGACGTATATGTATATATGTATATGTTTGAACAGCAGAAAAACTGTTTGAGAGTCTTCAGTTTCTGTAGGCAGGCTACAGTCCTCCTGTGCTCTCAACGTTTGTTGAATGGGTTGTGAAGCGGGAGCAGTCTGCTTTCAGAAGACTCGGCACGTACGCTGAGTCTTCTGAAAGCGATCTGCTGGAGGAGGCACAGTCTGGGAGCCCCTGGTTCTGGAGGACCGTGCTCTCTGGCTTGTTCCGACTCATTTCCTGCACTGGGATCGGAGTGTAAAAATAAATTCAAGGTAGGATGTGTGGGTGCGATGTCTCGCCGTCCATAACCAGTACAAGAGGGACCCTGCAATAACTCAGACAGAAAAGAGCCAAGTTAACATTACTTTATTAATGCACAAGCATTCGCGAATGGGCAGCAAGTTCAAACGTCTCGCAAAGCAAGTCGTCAAAGTGCCGCGCTTTGCCCTGCACATCGTGGTCCTTTTATACCCATCTGTTTTACATTGTCATACATTGCTGCACATAGATTATGTCCACCACAAGGCGGTTCCTCCCAGTCATGACTTTGCATCAACGGTCAACAGTTCAACATCTGCTATTGTGGTTTCCTGTTATCTGTTATTCGCTCTCTCTCGTGCCCCTCTGTGTATCTCTGTGCACGAGGCTGTGCTTACTCATTCCTTCCCCACCCGTAATCTGCAGATAGTTTTAGCAGGCTCAACATGCTTCGACATACAGTGACCAAACACAATTCTTCTGTTAAAAACAAGTTCTTGCCAGGTCAGCAGGTCTTAAATGTCGCTGTATAAAGAGAAGGCCTCTTCTTTTAACAAAGGGTACATTCTTTTAACACATATGGTGATTAGTACAAACTCCAAGTGTGAGCACAACATTACATATGTATGCGTACCTTCAATCCACCCTTTGCTCACACTTGAGCATCAATCTAAACAGTCCTAGCATAAGCAGATGGCAGGAAAGCAACATCATCACATACTGTATGTACCATAATCTTCTCCAGGCCTCCCATGTCAAAAAATTCCTGTTGTACATGGCTTTTATCCATTGGATTTAGGCGCGTTATGCTGGAAGAACACATGGAAACACAGCACGACACACATACCGGGAAACATTGGATGCAGAGACAAATTCCTACAACTATTGCCGCTAGAACCAGTATAGGCGTAAGAAGTTGCCATCCAATTTCTTTCAGGAGCTTCATCCACCAGCTATCTCCTGACCCTTCCTCCTGGTGGATGCTATCCGCCACTTTATGCAGTTTGTTTACTCCATCCAGGATTCCTGTACTCCCTTCTGGTATGTAAACACAGCATTGGGATCCCACCAAAAAACAGACTCCGCCCCTTTCTGCAGTGAGTATGTCTAAGACATACCTATTTTGGAGAGCCACTAGCCGAATTGCTTTCATTTCATAAGTAATGTTTTCCATTAGGTCTGCAGATTCTTCGATTACGAACTCAAGGGCCCTGCTTAGCTTTTGGATTTCTTGACTGTTCATAAAGATGCCCGCTGGAGGAACCAGGACCCCCATCAGATCTATAAACGTTTCCCATCCTGTAGGTTGATACGTAGGAATTTTTGGGTTTACTGCTCGTTTATTTCTGCTGTGTATTTCTTTATGCAGAGTAGACGGGGCATATACCATCACAGCCGGCATTATTCTGGCTATGTAACATACCCCAACAAAATCTTTGGCTAACCACAAATAAGCCCTCTTGTTACAGACGTAGGCATGTCCTTCAATCTGTAACAATCCCTTTGTGTAGTTATTTAGATTCACCATTTGACTGCACCCCGAGATCATTCTTTGATTACCTCTTGCGCTCCTCTTAAAACATATATTCTTTGGCCTAAACTCTTGTGTGATGGTGATAGGGGGAGGAGGTTCTCTTACTATCTGTACCATAGCAGGTGCAAGCCCGATTCCCTCAGTTTTGATTTTATAGCGTATCTTTTCCTTTAGAAGGGTTTTGTTCTCTCCTCTAACATAACAAGCGGTATTCGGTATCATGTATTGCTGTGCTGACACTATTCTCATGTAAATTAATGTACACCCGGCATCCTCAGTAACTGGCGATGCGTACACTGGGATGCCTTCACTGCTATGTCGGGGCATGTGGGTGCAGATCCAGCAATCAGTTTTATTCACTACCCCATATGTTGTGTTTATTATCTTCACGTATTCATTTTTGGCATAGTCTTCCGGGTCGTGTTGGTCATAGGCATCTCGATTCCTGCTCTTGACCCAATCTGTTCTCCCTGTTTCATTTGACTCGGGCAACAGGTTCTTTAATTCATATCTAGATGGATGTTCCAGATACCAGAATATTATGGCAAATGCTATTAGTACTACTATCGTGCATACAGAAAACAAAATTTTGCCTCTTGTGGTACAAACTGGTATTTTCCTCTTACCTTCTGTGTTTGAGGAGCATACACTTATCCGTTCAGGGACTAAACCAGCATACACGGGTGTAGACATAGTTCAGTATATGGCTCAGTATACAGCGTATATCAGTTGCAACCTAGCGATATAGCAATATCCCCTATTTAAAGCACCAGTGTCCTTATTACTCTAGTAGTGGTAGGTCTCACTGAAAACCTTCATCCGATCTGTCCCACGTCTCGCAGTGCCTGTCCCAGGAGGGGAACGCCGAAGGCCCTTCAGGCTACAAGCCCGTCGTCTTCAGTAAGGCACAATTCTGCTAAAACCAACAAGAGAGTCCAAATGTTCATCTCCCTAATGATCAAAGTTCAAAACAGTGTCCTTACACGTTGCTTGGCACATACACGTCACGGGATCGGAGGCGATGGGCACACCTGTCACTGGCATCTGGCAGTACACTTGCAACCTGCGGTTTGTCGGTTCCCTTTTCTGGATTCACGTGGTACCAGTGCGATTTGCCATCAACTTTTACCGCAGTTTGTGTTGCGAGGAGAACCTGAAACGGGCCCCTCCATCTGGGTTGCAGTCCGCTGGTGTGATCGAAGGCTTTTATAACAACCCAGTCACCGGGCTGCACGTCGTGACCTTCTCCTATCAGAGGAGATGGAGCTACTGCGTTCACCTGTGCATTAATAGAAATCAGTCTATTAGTTAACCCAATACAGTACTGTTGTAATGCAGGCCATGCTTGCTCAGACAATCTCTTAGGTGATTTGGGGGTCCCAATACTTGGTGGGCGCCCCATAACAATTTCGAAAGGAGATAAACCATGTGTACGCTTAGGCATAGTACGCATACTCAATAATGCAATAGACAATGCATCCGGCCATTTCAGTCAAGGGCATCCAGTGTTTCAATATGCATTGTGCTGTGGAGGTGGCACTATTGTCCCGCAGGGGATATGCTTCCACCCATCCTGAGAACCCACATTTCATCACCAAACAGTAGGAATGTTTATTTACAGGCTCCAGCTGTATAAAGTCCATATACACCACCTCAAAAGGGCAGGTGGGTAACTTACTGTGGCCCGCCGGGGCCGGTACACCTTTCCCCACATTATATAAAACACATATTTCACATTGTTTTGCCCATTGGCGACAATACATTCCCAATCTTTTGTTGTACCACACAGTACTTAAAACTTCTTCCATAGTTCTTGCGTTAACGTGGGTTGGACCATGAGCCACGCTCACTATCACAGGTAAGTATGCGTCAGGTAGTACCCAGGTGTTCGTTTTGGTATGTGCCCATAGCCCATCTACCGTCTCCTCATATTGATCATCCTTGTGCCAAGATAGTCTTTCTTCAATGGTTGCATCTGCTTGGATTTCCTTTACGCGCTCCTTCGTCCCTTCCATAGTCACATCCCTCCCCACTATGAGCTGTCGGGCTTCCCACCGAGTGTCCCTTGTGGCAGCTAGTTTAGCCATCTGGTCAGCCAAAGAATTTCCCTGCGTGACATAATCCAGTGTTTTTTTATGCGCTGAGCACTTCACTACGGCCACCATTTTGGGCAGCGTAAGGGCTTGCAATAATTCAGCAATCAATCGGGCATGTTTAATAGTATCACCTTGGGAGGTTAAAAACCCACGCTCTCCCCAGAGTTTACCAAAACTGGAAACCACCCCATGAGCGTAGGCTGAATCAGTATAAATTGTCACTTTCATACCGCTGCTTAACACTAATGCTCTCGTTAGCGCAATTAATTCTGCTGCCTGGGCCGATTTTTCACACACTTTCCCACTCTCAATCAACCGTTCCCCTGTAGTTACTGCATACCCTGCTGTTGTCTCCCCATTTGGCAGTTTGAAACAGGAACCATCACAGAATAATATACCCTCATTATCAACCAGCGGGGTGTCTTGCAGGTCTGCTCTACCCTTAGTGTGTTCTTCCATTTGAATCACACAATCATGCCTAATGTCATCAGGTGAGGTGGGCAAAGGAAGCAGTGTCGCTGGATTCAAAGTGTTACACCGTTCAATTTTTACATTACTGGCAAACAGGATCATCTCATACTGTGTGAGTCTAGCTGTAGTCAAATGCTGTGTATGCACTCTATTCAGAAGAACATCTACCGTATGTGGAACCTTTACTGTTACTTCACTCCCTAGGATGAAACCTGCACTTTGTTTTAGGGCTGTCGCTGCTGCAACTACTGCTCTCATGCATGGGGGTAGGCCTCGAGCTACTGAGTCCAGAGTGCTAGAAAAATATGCACATGGTCTCTGTTTACCCCCTTGTTCCTGTGTCAAGACTGACACAGCGCAACCTTCCTGTTCATCAACAAAAAGGCAAAATCTCTTAGTATAATCAGGTGTGCCTGTTTCCAGCTCCCGTGTCTACCAGACATCTCAAGTTTCGGTGGGGGCCGATCCTAATAGAGGCATAAGGCCCCCTTTGGTCTATAGGAACCTGCACCACTCCCGCTATCTCATTCCGGCATCCTCAGGACATATCGCTTGTGTTATCCTGAAAATCATTGTTATAGTATACCCCTTCTCCACATTCTTCACCCTGGCATACACCTTGTACTTGTGTCGTTTGTTGTGGCTGATACAGTAGATTGGGGGGAGGCGGGGCCGGCCAGGGAACATCCCCTCTTGCTTGTCCGTCAAAGGCATTGGGTTGAGGGGGTTTAAACATTCTATTGTCTTGGTTGCCGTACCCACCAGTCCTATTTCCTGGGGCAAATGTTGTCTGTGAAGGGGGCCGTACGCCCCTTCCTCTCCCACCACTCTGGGGACACTGGGATTTCCAGTGTCCGGGTCTCTTGCAGAAGGCACATACATCTTGGGGTAGCCCATCACTCCTCCCATATAGCGCACCTCCTTGCACTGTACCTCTTCCTGTCCCTTGGCCCCCTATCATGTTGCTGCTATAGCCCTGTGACGGGCCGTTATAATTGTAGTTATACCTGCCTTGGGGCCCTTGATGCAACTGTTGCATCAACACTTTGGTTTTTAAATCCTTCTCTTGTCGTGCCTTTTGTTGTCCCTTCACTCTTTCCCCTCTTTCGTAATACCTAGCCATTTCGAGGAGATCCCGGGGGTTCCTAGTCATCCATGTACTTTCTGCCCTCCTAATGTTCTCCTGAATTGGCCCGTGGAGCCCCTCTACAAAGTTTGTGGCAAAGTACCGTTGGCCCGTTTCAGACCCTATCTCTAGCCCACTGTGCGCTTTGAATGCTGCTTCATAACGCAGAAAGTACTGTGCTACCTCCTCACTTGCACCCTGTATCACAGCGGACAGTTTCTCCACATTCACATCAAATGGGGGTAACACCTTTTCTAGAGCCCTCAGGACTGCCATGCCATGCCCCCTTAGGGGTTCAGGATATTCCTCATGCAGTTTTCTATTTTTGCTCGCATCCATTACATCTTTCCATTTTATTGTTTCATTGTCTTTGGCACGAAAGGGGGTCCATATTTCTTCTGGGACAATGGCTAACAATATGTTATCTACATCCTCTACGGTAAATAACCCTGGTCTGAATAACTTTCCCACTTCTTTGTAGAATCCTGCCGGGTCTATACGGGGGTCGGGGATGGACTTGGTGATATGCATTAATTCAATTCGGGATAAAGGGACATACACATAGGTGCGCATCATGTTACCAGTGGCTGCCTCTATGGTGGGTTGGCACTCTCTCATTGGCATTAATAGTAACTTTTCCGTATTTGTTTGTTCACTCACAGGGGCCTGCGCTGGTGGCGAAACAGAGGATTGATGACTAAGAGCTTTCTCTTTTATTTTTTTATAATCTTTTAATAGTTTCTCCACCTTAGCCATCCTCCATTCTTCCGCCCCTGAATCATCCACTCTTATATTAGATAGCAGTTTCTTATCCAATTCCGTCCTAATCCTATTCCACTGGGACACATATCTAGGCTCCTTTTCCTCTTCTATATCATCCACCCTAATAAGAAGATATTTAATTACGTTTACTTGTATAGGCCAGCCAAGGCCCTCCATCAGACTCACCAGGGTGGACATGGACTGCGAGTGTATGGATGCTATCATACGATTAGCTACGTTTTGGCCCGCCTGGTCTGCATCTTTGAGTTTAGCCTCTCTTTCCCTCACCTCTCTTTCCCATGCCCTCTTTTCCTTCTCCCATTCAACACCGCCCCTTATGACTTCCGCTATTATGTCGGACATACATCCCCATAACTGAACACTGGACGCAGTCACTGGTAGTAACGCGACAGCGTCCTGATATGCTGAGGGCAGATCCGCAGTACTCTGTCCTCTCAATTTACAGTTACCCTCATAAAAGGTATATAGTTTAGTGGCCACTGTCCTAAATTCCAAAGGTGTCAAACACCCCAATTGGTCCCGTAGGCTGTCATTGAGGGGTGTGCCATACAGCCCGGTCATAAGGATTTGCAAGTCTCCATCTCTATCCTTTTCTACAGTAGTCGTTCTCCTATGGTCTATCAACCTATCTGGGTCCCCATACTTCATTGGGAATTCCACCCTTTCACCCTCACTGTCTGCCGGTGGAGCTGTAGCTCCTGGAAACAATAATTCAGTCGTTGTTTGTTCTGCTTCTAGCCCTATCACATCTTCATATCGAGGCACCGGCACGGCAGGATACATACCCCCACTGTTCTTAATCATCATATGTCTATCCAACTGATCTAGCCTCTCGCCCTTCTCTTTTATCTCTAGATCATGTAATTTTTGATTTACCGTTCTCTTCTGCTCCTTTGCTTTTTGTTTGTTCTGAGCATTGCGCCTGCGCATTGCTTCTACCCTCCATAGTCGTATAGCCTCAAACTGTGCGGGTCTGACCCGTCTTTTACTAATTCTATTTCTACTTTGGATATGTGGTCCACATCAAAGGACCCGGTGTCTGGCCATTTATGCTCAATCAAATCTTTTGTGTATTCGGACCATTCTTTTAAGAACAATGTTGAATTCAATCCATGTTTAATCAACATATCAAATGCAGGGGTTCCTTCAAGAGGGGCATAGTGTCTCTTGCCTATACCACTCTTGCTGGAAGCCGCTTGACCCATTTTGTTGGTATACCGCAATTGCCTAAAACACTCACCTTTCCCAAATATGCACCTATTGGTTAACAATAATAATACATCCTCCTGGCGTATCTAACATATCATATCATCATTTCAACATTACTTCTTCATAGACGGACTTACCACCGTCCTCTTCACAAACCCTGAATCATTATTTCCTTATTCCATCATGCATCCGTCCATACCACTTATCTTAAGGGTCCCGCCAGAGTGTTCCGGACCCGAAGGGCGACAGCCTGCTGTTCCACCGCCAACGGAGCCGGAAAAACAAGGATGACGCGTTGGTTGCAATCAAAGGTGCGGATTCAGTTGTTGGGGCCCCGTGATCAATTCCTTCTCCGGTTCCGCCGCGGCGTTCCTCACCCAGTGACGGACTGTCGCTCCTTCGCGTCCCACTTCTGACACCAAAATTGTGGGTGCGATGTCTCGCCGTCCATAACCAGTACAAGAGGGACCCTGCAATAACTCAGACAGAAAAGAGCCAAGTTAACATTACTTTATTAATGCACAAGCATTCGCGAATGGGCAGCAAGTTCAAACGTCTCGCAAAGCAAGTCGTCAAAGTGCCGCGCTTTGCCCTGCACATCGTGGTCCTTTTATACCCATCTGTTTTACATTGTCATACATTGCTGCACATAGATTATGTCCACCACAAGGCGGTTCCTCCCAGTCATGACTTTGCATCAACGGTCAACAGTTCAACATCTGCTATTGTGGTTTCCTGTTATCTGTTATTCGCTCTCTCTCGTGCCCCTCTGTGTATCTCTGTGCACGAGGCTGTGCTTACTCATTCCTTCCCCACCCGTAATCTGCAGATAGTTTTAGCAGGCTCAACATGCTTCGACATACAGTGACCAAACACAATTCTTCTGTTAAAAACAAGTTCTTGCCAGGTCAGCAGGTCTTAAATGTCGCTGTATAAAGAGAAGGCCTCTTCTTTTAACAAAGGGTACATTCTTTTAACACATATGGTGATTAGTACAAACTCCAAGTGTGAGCACAACATTACATATGTATGCGTACCTTCAGATGTTCCCTCTTCCCTGCCCTCTTCCTCCCCACACAGACCCCATACTCACTGCCACTCCCATTTACCCCCCCCCACCCCCTTCCAAATCATGTACCTGGGTCCTTCCTTGCCTACACGCCACCCCAAGACGTTAGCAATTCAATGACAGATCTCTGCCAAACTGGACTCTTTGGCGCCTTGGAATGGGCTTTAGTTATGCCCTAAGCAGTCTATTCAAATAGAGGGATCCCAGTGCCTGGGAGAGGGCGCAAGTGATGGTGGATCGTCAATAGCAGGTCTCCGATTCGAATCCCCAGCTGGTGAAACATAAAAAAAATAAAAAGGTGGCTTACGCTGATGTCCTAGAACAGTGTTCCCTGTTGCATAAACAAGAAAGCGATGACAGTAAGGGAATGTCATTTAGTTCCCGCCCACTTTGACTTCTGATTAAGGGACTTTGTTCGGCCTGCTTCAAATCAGCTAATATATGTCCAGATTAAGGGCAATACACTCGCCCACAAGAACACGTGTAGGTCTGTTCTTGAAACATATAGCATTAGGATTTCGCCAGATTTTTTGTTTCAAATGGTGTGCTCCTCTTTTTGGGGTGTTCACGATTAATTTTGCACCAGACGAATGTGGATTTGTCCTGTGAAATTTATTTGGGGAAAGACCCATTTTTGTGAAGAGAAATGTAGTGAAGAAGTAAACTGCCTCTTCCAGTAATTTTTTTTTTTTATAAAGCAGTTTGCCGTGCCGCAGTTACTGTTTGTTGTGTACTTGTCGTTACCTGGCCCTTTGCTTACCAGGATGTGGGCGCGCGCGCTAAACTGCAGGATGACTTGAATCTCTCGAACTTGGATTGAATTCTCACTATTGTTCAGGCCCCTTTGTGCACTGAGCACTATGCGATTTACCTGACATCCCTTGGTCCCCCAGCCTCCACTGTGGACTGGGGTGGGGGGTGCACAAACAGAAATATGTTAGGAAAGCAGCCTGGCGTGTTGAACTGCATTCCATTATTGTAAAGCCACAGAAAAATCCAGCCCAGTCTGTCATAGAACAGAACATGGACTCTTGCAACTGATAATTTACTGGATCTCGAATCTTCAAACCGAAACTGCAAAAAATTGAGAAACTGAAGCATGGGGTGGGCGGGCTAATATTTGCCTCTGTTTAGAGTAGAACCTAACCCCGGCTCTCGTTGGTGAGAGGGTATTAGCCATTCTCCTGGAAGACGGGAGGCTTCTTAATATGCAAGTTGAAAGCACTTGCAAACCATTCAAAGCTAAATGTTCTATTTATTTTTTTAAGGTAAAATTCTCTGAACATGGATTGCCTGGACCAGTCCGCTTTGAGAATGTTACAATTTACCTACCAAAACTGACCATTTAAAAACATTTTTTTAAAAGCCATAGCTCCCCCAGTAGAGCGATTCTAAAGAGTGAAGGTTCAGTTCCCGCTTCATGCCTTACCCATTTAACCCATGAGACCGGGGTTTGATATGAGGTAAAAACAGCTGAGAAGTTATAGGCGTTCTAGCCAAATGTTTTCGGTTTATAATATTCCATACAATAATCTACATAAAGCTTTGAGTCTCCTTTTTAAAATATGGATATGAAACGTAGATTTTATTCACGTCTAAGGCTCGAACAGCAGACACTACTCGTTTAATAGAAATCATACTGCAACATGGTCAGTTTAGCACACTTATTGTTGAAAAGAGGCAATTATCAGCCTATGAATGAAACCAATAAAACAAAAAGTTCACATCACAAAAAAATGAGCACTTGACCTTAGGAGGAGCTTTGATCCTTTGAACCAGAAAATCCAGAAAATCTCTACCCACCGTTTCTCCTTTCACTAGAAAATGTCCCACTGAATAAGCTGACCAGAAGGCATCAATTGTTCTGTAGGCCTTCCCTTCCATGAATAAAATAAATTGCAAATACTACTACTTCTGGAGGGGAGGATTTGGGATTCACGAGTCCTTCGAGACACCAGGAATCCCATCTAGCCCATGCAGCGGAATAACCACTTCTTTATTTTTTATTTGCAGATACTAGGACAAGTGACTTCTCTTCCTCTGGCCAATCGCTTTTCTGTTGCGGTGAATGACCAGATATGGGCAATATAAAGTCCTCGCCTTGGTTGCTTGTGCCCATGGCAAGCACATGGCTGCAACCGCTACTGTTGCCTCCGCTTCTGCGGGTCCATTTCTATAGCCAACAGTACCTGCAAAATGGCATGCGCAGACGCTGCACCGCAGGGGCCACTACTGCCTCAGAGTGCAGTATTGCTCTCTGCGCGATTGCGCCCATCTTTCTTCTGTTTAAAAAAAAAAAAACAGAAAAAAGATAACCGGCCACTTTATAAGATCCATTGACGCAACATGTTTTGCATACAGTTGTTCTGATGGCATGTCAAATATTTGAATGTGTTATGTGGAGTGACCCAACAGTCCTGCTTGGTTTTTGGCAGGTGGTTTTTTATTTTGTTTTCATTCCTTTTAATGATTGAACTTCGTTGAAGCTTTTATGTAGGTTTTGTGGGGGAAGAACGCTGCGTCTTTATTTACATGACACATTGGCTTTTTTTCCCCCTCATTCAGGCACCGGATTTAGGCGGGTGTTTCTATCTGTAACTCGTAGCCTTATTCAATCTGTTAAACTTTTGGCTCTTCACGGTGCCTGGTCCCCTTCCTCTTCACACATTTTTATGTAATCGCAGTGTTCATCAGATGAACTGTCCCCGTCTACTGCTCCGTTCAGGCTCTTTACTCCTGTGCCAAGGAATCTCCCTGCCAACTCACATTTGGCCTCTGTACCCTCTGTTTCCACGCCGGTTTCTTCAAGCTCCTGGGTCCCCAGGTGCACACCCCACCTTGTCTCCTGTTGTCACGAGGACGCATTCTCAGGGCGGTCTTAGTGGCTTGCTGGAAGTGAGCACGGGGACTCTGTAGCACAACCAAAGGTGAAATTGCACTGGGAAGAATGTACTCCAATGACCTCGTTTAGAATTGGGATTATTTTTGTGTTTGAACGTTTCCCTAGGTTCTATTTTGGAGGTTCCTATTGACGTTTGAGTGCCATCTTGGCTGGAAGGAGGACTGGTTGCAGTGTGGTTATATCTTTAAATGAGGTGGGAGATGTGTGATGGTGTATTGTGGGCTGTCGGGGCACGTGGCCAAGGGTACATAAGCCACTGGATAAAGGTAACCAAAATTGAATTTGGGAGTGCGACAGGCGGGGGAGCGTCTGCAGGCAAGTGGGCTATTGTAATTTGTTCAGCCAGTTTTAGCTTTCCTGTTAACGTTAGAGGAGTTCGCTTTCTTCATTCTATGTTGGCCTCTGTTTGAGACTTTGAAGGTTCTTCAGAGCGTGACAGTATAATTTCTCTTCTGGATCAAAACATCCCCTATAATTAACATGACCACATGACAAGGAATCTGTCAGCGCAGTCGTTGGTACAAAACTGTAGCACTCGTCTAGAGAGCTTACCCATGTAAAGTTTTAAAAGGCAGTTGGTGGCACAGACGGCAGGAATGTGAAAGCTCAAGACGTAACACATTTTTACTTAAGAAATGTAACCTTAAAATAATTGCAGTAAATGCAAGATTAACTTAGTCGGAATGCTAAAATCGGTGCTGATTGGTTAATCCTGCTAATTTGGAAGCCTTCTCTGCTGACCAGTTTGTCCTTTTAAATACGTGGGCTGAGAGGTCGAGTTGGAGTCCTTTGTGTCTGTAGGTTCATGGCAGTCGGCAGTAGGTGGTGGTTCAGAATGATTCCCTTCGTTTTCTAGGCAGTGAGGACCATCGTCACAGCAAACTGATCTCTGGACATGCCCTTTGATGCCAAGTGGCACAGCTTCAATTCCACCTTTTTATTAGGGTTTCAGTGCCTTTTGTCGTCAAGGGTGTTAAATAGACAGCGATTTTGTGGCTAGAGCCTACTGTTTGCTCGAACTGTATTTTGTTGTCGCAGCTGATTAAAAGTTATAGCAGACAAAATGAAAGGGTGAAATTTAGCTCCAATTTCGTTACACTAGTGGTAATGTGTGTTTCTCCAATTTGGAGGCGGATGACATTTTTTTGGCCACAAATGCTGTTTCGTGGAAACCTTTTGTCGCCCCGTACTATGCAAAAAATAATAATTTTGGGGCGAACTTTGGGCAGGAAAATATCAAAACGACAATTTCAGTCCAAAGGCAAAATTGACAATTTTTGACAGAATTCTCCAATTTCACAGCAGAGCAAATTTCGTCCATTACACCCTCCCCTACTGCAGAGGTTGCAACAGTTTACAGCCTCTTAAAGCCGCCGTGCCTTTTGTGGTACAGGCAAGGCACAAGCCAAGTAGAGGATGCAGACGGCTGGACTTGGTCATCCGCATTCTGAAATAAAGTGGGAAGAAGTCACCCGTGGCACTTTTGAGGCAGCCCCAAAACGTGCTTTTCATTGGAGTAATGTTTTAGTGGGTTTGGCCTTTGAGCAGAGATTCAAACTTGCGGTCCGGTTCTTAGGCAAAATACCTGGCCATAAGACTGCATGAGAAGTGTACTCAAAGCGCGTGTAAAATGTCTCCTATTGGGATTCAATTAGGGTTATTGGGTAGAAAAGGTGTGCACCTTTTTTATACTCTGCCAGCAACATTCTAAAAGTCTCTCCTCCCTCTGGTTATTTTTTTGGGTGTTAATTGATTTTCTGAAAGGAAAATGTGCATTTCTCCTATGCATTTTCTTCGATTAGGCAAGGGCAGTTGATTGAAACGTGCATATTTAGCTTTAAGATATGTTCACTACCTATCCATAGGTTGAGTTCACTTGCACCAATATTTTGGTACTGCTTTCCTGGGTACAGGGTCCATTTCTGAAGAACAAGATCCCTACAACTTTGTCTTGCGACTTCTTCCTGAAATGTAGGTGGTTGCCTTCCTAATCCCGAGCTTCAAAGTCGCAGGTATGTGTCTTGCTTTTACCATGCTATTCATTGCTAAATGGTAGTTTGGAGCCTTCTTCCTCATGCTGAGCAAATGCACTGCATTTTATCCAACTTTCCCCAGCTTGGGGATGAGAGTGGTCCAAGCAGCAGCAAGAGATTTGGGCAGAGAAGTTTGCCGAACACACTTCCCTTCTGAACTGTAATTGTGTTTTTATTGCACTGCTGAGATGTTGTTCTTTCACAGGCTTTCACCCGAGGTACTGCTGCTTTCTGCGTTTCTGCTTAACCTTGTGCAAAACTCCAGATGTTTTGGGCGAAGGACTGTGATTCAAATAAACGTCACCATTTACTCTGCTTATTAGCACCCATGGAGAAATTGCAGTCTAAATTCACTAGAGCATCAAGTTGCAGACCTGTGGCGGTGTATCGTTCTACACGCTGCTGCTGTTTTTACTGTGCTCTGCAGACGAGAAATGCAAAAGTAAGTTTTAACAAATTGGTTTTGCCAACCAGCATTACTGCTCCCTGGTTAACCATCAGTGTGAAATAAGCCTCACTCCTCAAACGTCACTGTTCATTATTGCAGTTCCATGAAAGAAAGCAGCAACCCATTATTATTATTATTATTCTGGTGCCATATCCATGTAGGATTACGCCAGCAATCTATTATACCAGCCTCGCTCTCCCAGGCCTACTATACCCGGCACCATTGGAAGCTTCAAAATATGGTCCTCAAATTTCTGCTAGACCTTCCTCGAGTTTTTCTCCAGCTTAAGCCTCCTTTGGCTCCCTGTTGATTGCTGTGCCTTTCTACGCAAGGGAAGTCTTCAAGGAGAGGCTAACGGCGAAATGCAACCCCAACTAATGGAGGGGGGTTGGGGGGGAAGCAAGAAGGGCACTGGAGGCAAGTGTTCCCATCCTAGTAGTGGAACTGTGGAAGGGACTATCAAACGATAAACTGCTGCACCACCTGACCATATACGCTTTCAAGTTCTTGGTTTATTAAGTTCCTTTAGAATAGCATGAGGCTTTGTTTCGAAATGGCAGGGTCTCAAAAAGGTAGTCCTCCCCTTGTAAACTTAATGGGAGGGGCTTCTGTACATGCAGGGTCCCAATTTCATCCTTGCGCGCTTCACCTTTCAACTCCACACCAGCATGGACTTCATACAATATGTATTTTCTGGCAGTACTGGAAATGGACAAATGCGCTTGTGCGCCAACCCCCCCCCCCACCCCCACGCAACCCCTTCTTGTGTAGGCGGGGTGGTGGTGGTTGGCTTGGGGGTCTGGGGTCTGCCGCAAGGGCTGGGTCCTGTTAGTTTGCATAAAAGCAAAGAGAATTTTGGGCTCATAAGAATGAGCACCGAATTGTATATCGGAGATGGTGATTAAAGCATGAAGGCCTTCTGAGCAAATAGTGGTAATTGTGCGCTCTTCTTTGACATACTCCCCCTAACAGAAAAATGTCTGTAAACCACAAGACTTGTATACTCATTTGGACAGCACTTGGTTACTTGTGGGAGGTTTGGGTTGGTGTTTCGCACGGATCTTGTGGATGAATTCCTGGATTTCCGTGAAAGCATTCAGGGACAAAAAAAAAATGAGAAGTAGAAAAGACTGAGGAGTTTTGGCCGAATTTCAAACCTTTCTTTTGACATTTTGTACTTAAAAAAAAAATATCAAAAAATAAAAATTGTGTGGAGACCCAACGCACCTCCCAATACTTATGTTATACCTTTACCCCACCCCCATCTATTTTCCAATAATGTGCAAAGATTTTGAAAAAATGTGGCCAGAAAACACTTTTATAAAAAAAAGTAAACATTTTTATTGAAGGTACCCATTTTACAGGTTGCCACAAAGCATTTCTGGGTCTTCAAATTCAACACCCTCTACCCCCACCCTCCCCAACAATAATGGGTGATTCCATGCAGTAACAACCTAATGGCCAATTGGCTCGGCTTGAGCACTGAATACAGTGATTATAATCAACCTCCGCATCAGCTTGAGTTCATTTGGCCACAGAGTGGCATTCCATCTGACCAATTATGTCCTCGCATGTACCATGGGCTTACTGCTCTCGACTGCCTTTCTCCCCTTACATGTCTCTAGTTCTCCTCATTCCCCCCCGCCCCCCTCCAACCATGCGTCAACCGATATTGCTGGACTACACCAAGCCCTCTAGTGCACGTCCAATCCCCAGCTTCAGATCACTGGATCCCATTCCTCCCTAAATGAGCCCATCTGATAATTTACCAACCATTGCCGTCAACTTGCCCATTAAATACATATCTCTTGGTTTCAGTAACCAATCATCCTTGTCAGGTAGTGCTGAGCTCGTCCATTTCTGTGCCAGCGCCACCCTTCCTGCCCTGAACATCGCTCCCCACGTTCTCGGTAATCTACAGATGTCTGAATCCCGCAGTGGGGGATGGTGGTGTAGGGGGTAGTAGCATTTGGAGTGGATCCAGCGAGAGGATCCCTCCAGTACAATTGAACTTGCGGGCAATGCCACCGCATGTGCTCAACATCCTACTAGGCCACACCCCCCGCCCCCACGGGCCAAGCAGGGAAGACCCAGCGAATATGCAGGAGATTTTCAATGGGTCTCTGCCACCCTTGCAACCCTTTAAAGTTATGCTGCAGTTTCTGTGAACATAATTTTGTAAACCTTCCCCCAGACCTCATCTGTAATTTTCTCACCCTCTAACTTGTTCCAGTATTTTAAAGTCTGTTTATCTTTATCAGTTACTATCAGGACCGTATACATTCTGGACAGGATGCCCTTCTCTTCTCTGAGCCGTTAAGTACCTTCTCAAATGGCGTGGTTGGGCGCTTCAGATTGCCACCCCATTTCTAGTTGCTAAGTATCCCCTTCAGGCGTAGGTATTAAAATGTAGAAAGCTTTTAGTTACCACTCCTGAGTGGCCTTGTCTGGTCTAGGGAGATAAAACCTTTGTGGCTAGGCTATTGTGGCTTTGAATGCATCCCATACGGTGTGCGGTCCCAGCTCAGTTGTTCAATTTGAAATATTCTCTTCTCAACGAGCAGGCAATCTCCTTATCTTTCAAAAGAATGTTGTTACATTTCCACCTCCCTTTACGCGGTAACCCCAACCCTCTTGTTATGCGCAGTAGGTCATGATCTCTCCACGGTACCTGGTCCACACGGGAATCCCCCACATGTCCAAACAGCTCTCTATCAGCGTATAGCCAATCCTCGAGAAGGATTCTTGGGCTTATGTGTAAAATGTAAATGGGGGAGGGGTCTCCTGAAACCAGGGGAGTCGGAGTCCACCAAGCCCAGGTCCTGGTTAATCTTGCGAAATTCCTTGACGTGGCCTCGTCCACCTGGGGCACCCTCTGTGCGCCCACCCTTCTCCTGTCTTTAGAAGGGTCCAGGACCATATTGAAGTCTCCCCCTACTATAAGGGAGCCCCCCACGAAGAGTTGAAGCTTGTCTCTCACCCTCTCCCAAAATGATATCTGACCTTCTTTCGGGCAGTACACTACCACAGGGTTCAACAGGTTCCCCTGACTACAACCTCTGACAAATAGTAGCCCTTCGGATTCCTAAGGGTTGCGTCCACCTCAAACCCCAGACAATTGGACATTATGATCGCCACCCCTCTCTTTTTTGATATGAATGAAGCCTGGTAGACTTCCCCAAATTCTCTCCCACAAAGGCTTGTTTCTTTTCCCCTCACCCAATGCGTTTCCTGAAGGAAGAGCATGTCGAGCTTAGCATGGGAGAATTCTCGGGCCAGGAGCAACCTTTTTGTTGGAGAGTTAACACCTCTATGGTTCAGGGAGTCTACTACCAGGGCTGGTAATGAACTAGCCATTGGGACTTGGAAGACATCTTCATGTACGCACTAGAACTTATGCACTCGGCCCAAAATCTGTCAACTTCCTCCAGAGTGCCAACGCATGAACCTTGCCAAATGTATGAAACCACCAAAACGACGAACCCCAACACCCCCTAACACACAACTGACTCCATCATACCACTCACTGCGACCCTCCGTCTCCAATCCCAATATCCAACCACACCCCAATCCTGTCCCCCTCCCGCCCCACGTCCAGCCGAGAACCCCCGCCCCTTCCTACACTTTTTCCCCACCTCCCTCCCCCCCCCCCACCCCCCAACCAAGGTATATTTCGTCATGCCCTCTGCTCACCCCCCAGGCACACCACTATCCTTCAAGGTCTTATGTCCCCTCTCCAAAGACTCCAAAACATTCTCCTCCCGCATGACTTTCCCCCGCCTCACCATCCATTTCCAAAAGCCCCTGGACCTAAACCAAATCCCATGTAGCCAAGGGCACTAAACTCCCTTCTGTGGGACAGGATCATGCTCCGCCCACCGGGGGTGTTTAGGCTCTTGAATTTCCTGAAACATGGAAAATGTCTCCAGTTCTTCTGCTCCTCTCTCGCGTTCACGTCGGAGTCAGGACCAGGACCTGTCCGTTGCTGCCCAATAGTTCCTCTTTTGCCCTTCAGATATCTTCTGTCACCAGTTTAAAGCTATGGCCTCCATATCTGAAGGCCAGGGAAAACTGGAAACCGCAGCCGTATCTCGCCCCGTTCTCTCTTGGCCAACATGGCAAGTGGGAGCACATTCAGCGTCTTGTGAGCGTGGAGAGATCTTGGTAAATTGTGATCAAGGCCCCATTGTAGGAGACGGAATCTGCTTTCTGTGACTTGTCAAGAATTCTTTCTTTTTCTGCCTAATGATGGAACCGGACCAATATCGAAGGTGATCACCTTCGAAACCCTCTGGGGAGTAGGACATCGAGGAACCTACGATTTGATAAAGCTCACAGAGCCAAACCGTTTGATCACATCCTTTACCGCTCAAACTATATCACTCTCAGTCTCCCCTTCGTTCTCGGGGGAAACCCAAAGAACCTGATGTTGTTCCTTCATGCTCTATTTTCGATGTCATCCAACTTGAGGGCTGTGTCTTCGTCACGTCTCTCCATCTCAGAAAGCCGTTTTTATCATACTGTGCTTCCAAAATGTCTACAGACGATTGGTTGGATTCCAGCCCCTGAATTCTATCTTCCACACTGTCCACCCGCCAATCAAACTTGTCCAGCTGATCCGTCCTGATGCACCTGATTTCCTCGATTTAATGCTGCTATATCCCTCTTCGTGGACATTGTGTCTGATGGAGGTGGGCATTGTATTGGAACTGTTGCAAGGTTTGTTTCCAAATCCTCAACCACGGGCCCAAAGGACAGCGTCACATGGGGTCCGTGCACACTTCACAATGTGGGGATAATCCTTAAAGTGACACAGGCCACAAAATTAATTTAATCTCCATGCACTCCTATCGGATCATAGGGAGGACGGGGGGGGGGCACCTTGTTCTCCCGTCTGCTTGCCCTCCACACCCTCGCAAGGATCAACCCCTCCAGTATTTTCTGCGGGTGGGGGGGGGGGGGTGGAAATCTCCTGGCCCTGTGAATTGTCCCTGTGATACCTTCTGCCTCTTCCAAGGGGCCGCTATTCCTGATTCCCCCTGTCCTGCCCACTGTATGGTATTGGCTGAAACTACTGATGTGGGATGGGGGAATATGCACCCCACAGAGCCACACCGAGTGGGCCACAAGCGAACATTGCCGGCTCCCCTCTACTTCCCCAATTGGGCACCACTGCCCACAGTCAATCAGTAGGCCCACTGTGAGCTTCAATCATTGAACTCCACCAGGGAGACATGAGGCTGGCCGGGCGTATGTCTCGCCAGGGCTAGAGGAATGGTACTGGAGGCGTAGAGCTTTGCCTGTGGCACCCCGCTCCGGAGCAGCCGTTTCCGCAGGGTTCTCGCATGTTGGCCCTGGTTCCTGGGTTACTCCTGTGGGTGGAGTGCACCGTATCACACCCAGGGAGTCGCCTCCTGCTATGAGCTTGGAGGTATTGGGGAGGGGCGGTATAGTTCTGTACCACTTGGTCCCAGCCAGCGCAATTATTCCATCAGCATTGGTTCCCGCCTGATTCTCTGCCGGGCCGCACCGGGTGGCTGCTCCGTTCGCTGCAACTGTGGCTGCTTCACCCCTCTGGGTAGGTCACGTGCTGTCTGCTGATGTCGCTGCTGGTTGTGTGTGAGTTGCTTACCTAGTTTGAGCCCACATTCTGGGGCCCTGCGGTCTCCTTACCCCCCCCCACCTTTTGGGGCTAGCTCCAGGCCCTTCACTGGCTGTCTTTGCTTGTGTTTGGCTCTGAGCGGGGGGGGGGGGGTGGGTCTCCTTGGTGTCTCCGTGGTCCGCTCAGCCCAATCCTTCCTCCCGCCGACACTGGGAAGTCGGGTGGAGCTGTGCTGGGGATCTGCACTGTTAGCTACAACAGAGGCCCGTCACATGGACGCAAGTCTGGCCTCCCTTCACCAATCCACACCAACTTCGGTGGAATCTCTATCTTGGGGGGGAGGGAGGGTTATAGTGGAGGCTCGAACTACAAAGACCTGGTTCGTCATGAGCGATGCAGAGGAGTTTCAACATCCCTGCACCCCCTGGTGGCCGACCTCCACTAAGTAACTTCTACCTCAATCTTTTGATTCGGTTTTTTCTACTGATACCTTAATCACTTAGTCCCCTCTTGTAGTGCTGTCTTCAGATATTCTTCTAAAATCTGACAGAAGGACCACCATGCAGACTGGAAGTATGCTAGTAAAATGTGGCTGAGGTCCAGGGGGATTGGAGCCCCTGACTTTCATGGAACGGCGTTACGCCAAGACCCATTTTGCTGGAGTGTAGCTCCATCTTGTTCTGGCCCAATTCTCCCCCTGCTTTCTAGGCTCTGCCCTGGGTGTGAGGGGTCATATTTGAGCTCTGTGCTACCTGACTCATACCTGCATCAGAGTAGAAGCAGGACACATTTAAGAAACGTGGAGGTTGGGAGGGCACCGTGGGATCTCCAGAGAGGGCTAATATTGTACACAGGAGGGAGGTGAGACGCAGACACATGACACATACACCTTTTACCTGTATTTGTATGAGTTTACAATGATATGACATACGAGCACTGAGCAGTAGTCACTTTGCAAGTCCTCTGCTTTGCCTGCATACCTTGGATAATGCTACCACTCCTAACGTTATACTTGCTGGGCTCCAACCCTCCACGTCCCATGAACACCATGCACGTTCCCGGCCTCCCAGTGATGCATCGCTGGTGGTGAGTGGGACCATACAGAGTGAGGGATGGACCGACGAAGGAAGGGAGACAGGGGAGAGGAGATAGATGGATGGGCAGAAAGATGGGGAGACCGACACAGACGTTAAGGGATCTGGGAGAGCAGAGTAAGATGGGCACAAGAAGGGTATTGCACCTTCTACGCCATTGTTGCTCTCCAGTGTCTCTGGGCTGCTAAGGGTTTCTGCGTTTCCTTTTTACTATGTAAATCTCATGCACACATACATAATCAAGAGGTACTGCAATAATCTGTGACGGTTACTACTTTCAGGAGCAGGCTTTGATATTGTTTTTCACTCCTCTCTTGCCTCCATATTGAATCTGTAGGAGCCACCTGAGCTACTGGCAAAGGAGCTTGACCTGTGATTTGCAAAGCCTCTCAGATTCATTATTCTTGCCGACTGTGAAACCCGCCCTGTCCTCAACCACTGTGGCTGAATTGATGAACGCTTTTATAGATTTCATTCAAAAAAGCCAGTGTTGGCTAGATCATGTTTGTGACTATGGTAAACTCCTGCATTTCCTTATTTTTCTGACACTTCTTGCTCTTACCTCTTGAATGTATACATTTTGCAGTGTTCTCTTTGGTTTGTTTTGGCCCCAGTGTCCGATTGTCCTTTGAACTATTGGCGTTTTTGCCTTTACACTTTGCCACAGTTTTCCAGTACCAAAATTGCCTTCTCCTTTTTTCCTTCAATTTCAAGTTGCAAGGCTCAAGTCACTCCCTCTGCCCCCCAGGCATGATGATCAATTTTATATATCCTTACAGCATGTCAAGTCTTGCCTTTTCCTTTGTCTTTTCTTACCATAGCTTTGCAACCTAGTCCATCCCTCTCTTCACCCATGTCTCTCCTTCACCATGAATAGTCTATTTTCTTGCTGGAAGCCAATTCATAACCATCCTTCGCTTGAGAAAGGTTTGGTAGTTGCCAGATCTCTGGCTTTCCCCTTCTGTAATGTGTGCCTACTGATATTTTGTTTGAGTCCAGTCCAAAATGGGTTGGTCGCTCTGTTCCTTGCTGCTTCAAATGCTACCCATCTACGGAGTCTTCCATCACATAACCCTGGTCCTCGCTGCTTTATACAGGTAGGGGAGCCAGAGAATTCACTGTTAGACCGGAGTAGGTTAAGTGGAGAATCCCTGTGATGAACTGGCTACTGCTCTGCAAGAGTACATTGAATAGTGGCTAAAGTACCTACTTTTCCCCACAATGCCACTAAACCAGCAGTGGTTCCAATCCTAAAGGTGAAACGGGCAGAGCCTGACTGGTATACCTCGTTTACCACTTTTTCTAAAGTCGGCTGAGGGCAGGCTTTACTCCAGTAAGGGGGTGAGCTGGAACAGATGCAACACAAACAATAGTATGATGGTATCAAAATAAAAGCTGATCTAACCAAGGTTCCATGAAAAAGATCTTAAACTAGCACAAACGCACACAACTCCTAAAATCACTACTACCCGACTCTTGTAAGGTAAAGCATGGAGGAAACGGGCTTTAAAATAAAAAGGCACTCTGGGTTCGTAGATTGAGTGCTGAGGCAAAGATCTAAGCAGCAAAATGTGAATGTTTTATGGCTGTCGTTCAATAGGCAAAGAGGGGACTTGAGTCACTAAGATCCTTTTTAAGATGGATCAGAGACAGGTTTCTTCGAATACCTTTTTTTAGTTTCTTGCCTTTGTGGCTCAATAGTGTTAAACAGATCTATGTGATTATTGCGATGCCTGAAAATGCAGATTTTTATTTTTTTTAAAAAAAAACCTTTACACCACATATATAGGCGGGGGGGAGACGCAGCCCCTCCCCCACATTAATATTATTTTCTATACCACCCCACAAATATATGTGGTGTAAAGGGGGGGGGCAAAAAGTCTGCATTTTCAGCAGTTATTTTGAGGGCGACATTTTGGTACGATTCTGTGTTAAAACGGTCTTCTAGGTGTTTTACTGCAGTGAAGCTGGTGATGAGGCAGCATTTGGATCGTGCTTTTTGAAGAGAGTCAATGTCTAGACTGTTTGAGGCACAGGCTTCCAGTGAATTGAGTTGAGGTGGGTTGAGTTGTCTTCCAGCGCCTCGAGTCTGCAGCAAGATGATTCTTCTATTAGATTGAGTTGGCTGCTTCTATGAGAGAGATCTGCAATCAGTTTGAGGTAATCTACTTCAACGTATGCGATCTGTGTTTGGGAGGCACAAGAGCAGGTAAGCAGTTTGAAATATTTGGAGTGTCAAAGGCAACTCCAAGCTGCTACAGGAATTTCTGAAGTGAGTTAACCATGGTCGACCTGACTCAAAGTGCCTCAAGGAGGAAAATTGGCTTTGGGCTTCTTCCTGGACTTTGCAGTGGCTGGGAACCCTTCTGATCAGGGTGTGGGGTTGCAGGGTTCAAGGCGAGTATTTTCTTGTGCCCTTTCCAGCCAGGGTGATGCAAGTGGTGGGACCCTGGGTACCAGTAGGCCATGTCAAAACAGACGTTTCACCCGAAGTGTGCCCTTGGGATGGGTAGGGAGAAGAAATGTTCTTTTCCTTTGAGCCTTCTGTCTTCATCGGACAGAGGAGTTTGGACTACATCACCAAAATAGTAGCAAGTGGATTCTTCTTGTGTTCTAGTCGACGATGCATCAACTAAGGGGAGAACCCCCCCCCCCCCCACCATTTTTATAGGGGAAATGCTACAGCAGATTGGTCCACAGCATTCCTGTTGGGGGTCTAATCCTGGCTGCCGTAATAGCCAATTGATGTCATAACCACAGTGCCTTGTCTGCAGGGAGGGGGGCAGGAAATATGAGGACCCCTAGCGAATACAAGATGCCCCTCTGTGGTCTGAACCTTTCCTCTGTTGTACTCTACATCCACCCCCTTTCTTTGTCCTCCAAATGGACTTCAGTAATCAGCCCTATAGTTCCTGGGAAAGGGTTCTTGTTACCTAGTAGGTGTTGACTCTCCTCTGGGTGGGGAGAGGGAATCCAAGAAGGCTTCCTGGGCTGGGTCCCATATGGTTCTTATGGGTACACCCACACCAGACAGCTAAGATGCACCTTGCCCCTTCATGAAGGAGTCACTTATCCCAAGCTGACATCAAAATCCAAACGCTTGTTTCTGTATACGTTTGTTATCTTAATACCCACCATGTCAAAACCAAACCTGTGGTAAATTTTAGATTGGATGCTCCCAGCAAAGTGCATATATGTATTGAGCTTTTTGGCATTGAAAAATCTCAGTGGGAGCTAATTTAGCAGATATAACTTCCAGAAAACCGATTTACGTGCATCATTTTGTTAAAAAAGAAATCCATAAAACTCAGGCTATTACAGCCTCACAGGTGGCATTTCAACACAATCCCAAACTCCGGTGCTCAATTACACATGAAACGATCGAAACTGAGCCATCAAAATACCTATACCATGCCTCCCTATGCCCCTAAAACACATGATCCGTACATCGTCCCCTACATCGCCTTGACACAACCCATATCTGGTGTCCTAATTTTTGCAGATCTGTCACATTGAGATAAAAGGATTTTCTCAGGATCAGTTTGCCTGCTTGTCGTCCTTGTTTCATGCAGTTCTGCATGCTGTGCAGATCCTCAAAGAAACCTTATAAACAGCAGACCTCATGGAAATTAACTAGAGTGCTTAAAGGTGATGGCGCAGCGGTGGGGGAACTTTTGTGACTGACTTGTCATGAAAGGTTTATATTGGGTAGTTGACGAGAACTGTGGGAGTGGGTTTGCTTCAAACGGATGTGCCTGTTCATTTCTTCTCATCAAATGCTGACGCGTAATAGGATGGTGGGTCCTTAGCAGCGCATTTAAACAGGACGCTCTTAAAGTGGATGACAGGAGATCGTGGGAAACTGTTTACGATGAGACTGAATGTAATGTGCTCATTATGAAGTGCGCTCTTTGCCATTTTGGCTGCCTCTTATAAGAAGTATTTGCCAAGGCACTATTGCTAAGTAAGTCTGTTTGGGTCTTAACTCTGACAGATTTTGGACGGGGCAGTGCGTGGGTTATTTGTTTTCCATAGCAGGTAGGGTCCAGCTCCTGCATTTTGTGGCAATGTTTTCAAAGTAGGAAAGGCACTAAGTCGCCCAACGGCTTGGTTTTACTTCTAAGCTCTGATTTGCAAATGCAGTCAAAACTCTTGTATGGGGATTGCCAGTCATTGATGGCCTACCTCCCCTTTAACAGACTGAGTGACTGGCCTATTGATCTTTTTGGAGGCATGGCATTCTTGATATTGTATTGGGGCTGCCAAGGTTTGTTCTAACCAGACGTTATTTCTATTTCCGGTCTACCCTTGACAACAGTAGCTATTTTTTAAAGCGCAAACTGATCCCTTTGTTGTGCACTGAAACCGTTATAAAAAGGGGAATATTTTGCCAGACCGCATTTTTGTACTGCTACAAAGCAGAGCTTTAAGTGGGCTGAGGCTCCATCCCAGCAGTCGCCCCTCAAACTGGGGCTCCACGCCTTGATTTCCTAGTGTGCAAAAGTAAACTAAAATCAGAGTGACATTGATCTACCCCTGTAGATGTCTTTTTTTAAAAAAAAAATGTATTTAATATTTGTATTGCGCCGGTATCTCGCGAGCCTCGGGGCGCAGAGACAAGAACACGATAGACAGACGGACAAGAACAAACAGCAGAGACGGGACAGAAACATGCAGAGATTACTCCAGCTGGAATTTGGACGTATGGTAATTTATTTGAAGATGTGGGTTTTTAGCGATTTGCGGAAGCGGATGTAATTAGGCTCTATTCTTAGGTGGTCCGGGAGGTTGTTCCAGAGATTGGCTGCGAGGGACGGAAAGGCTCTGCCTAGGCCCCTTTTAAGTTTATGTGGGGCTATTGCAATTTTGCCGAGTTGAGATGATCTCAGTGTTCTATTTGGAACGTATGGTCTGATTCTCGTTTTTAGGTATGTTGGTGCTTTTCCGTGAATGCATTTATGGACAATAGTTAGGGTCTTGAAGTGCACCCTATCTTCAATTTTTAGCCAGTGAAGCTCCCTTCTGGAGTCGCTGATGTGCTCTGTTCTAGATTTAAACTTCACAGTTCTTACTGCGTTGTTCTGTACAACTTGGTAGCTTTGTAGGCACCGTTTGGAGGCACCCAGAAGTAAGGCATTGCCATAGTCGAGGCGCGACAAGATGGTGGCTCTAGCTATGGTCGCGCAATTTTCCTCTGATAAGAAGGGTCTGATGGCTTTTATTAGACGGAGGTGGTAAGCAGTTTTTCTTAACGTATTGTGCTTGGGCCTCTGCCCCTAAGGATGCTTCAAGCATCATACCGAGGGTTTTGACCTTGCCTAATACTGGTATAGGTGTGTCTTTGATCTGAAAGGATGCGTAGGATAGGTCTTGATCAGCCATGTTTGAATCTCATCAAACCTTTGAGAGCTTTGGAATTGGATCATTTCCTTCAGTTTTGGGAAACAAAGTAGAACATATAGAATGCATGGTTTTATTTTTTTGCAATATATGGAACTTTATTCTAATTATTAGAATGATGTAATACAATTAGTAAAAATCATGGATGAAGTGCTCGAAAGTGAGGAATGAATTGAAACACGCATTGAGCCATTTTGATTTCAATTTTTATAACTTTTCTTTTTTGATTGCACATTCATTATATTCCCACACCTTTTTAAAAATAGATTGACTCCCTTTCATTCCAAGTATGAAAACTTCACCCATATCTTTTATTCTGCACCTTTAATTTAAATGAGCACCACGTCTTTTAAAGTTTCGTCGAACTACTTGGGTTTCCCATGCCACACTATTGTCTAAACACCCGCCTATACATTACTCCATGACGCCTTGCAGTGGTCTTCAAACTGGGACCTACACCTCCCACCCTTCGACCCCCCCCCCCCCCTACCCACCGTCCCCCGCGGGGGTCCCCAGATCATGTCGCGGTGGGGGATAGACTCTTATTGAAAACTTTTTTTTAATTATTTTTTTAAGGTGACGGTTTTGGTTTCTCCGATTTTTAAAGCACTGCTGCAAGGAGTGTTTAAATGCCATTCTCCGCAATTCTTCATGGCACAGTGAGCCATGTTGGCTAGTTCAAGAAAAGCTGGGTGGCCCTGCAGAGTAAAACTAATAAATCCCACATATGGTGGAAACAAAGTGCATTGCGCCATGATTGCCGCAGGCCTATTACCACAAGCGTAAGGTTTTTCTTGCCCCGGTTTGGTGCATCAATTAAACTTTGTATTTCTGGGGAGCCCAAGTTTATCTGTGCAGCAGAAAATGGTTCTCTCGAGGGATTGGCCCTCTGGACTGTAGTCTTTAACTGAATGCTCTCCATTCCAGTTAATTATTTAACCTCTGGTCTCTTATCAGACCTAGATTTCCTGCCTGGAACTCACAACTGACTTGATGCTGCCAGTAGGTCACTCTGACAGACGCAAAACAAGGGTGTCTACAAAAGTGCGAAAAAGTATATTTGATGTAGTTCACAGTAGAATGCTGTGGTACGTGTGAACGTTATGGATTTTCTTGTAAGTTCTCAGTGCAAGAGCCCATTATGGTTTTCTTTTGTAGTGGGACTTGTTCTGGTTTTCATCTGGCTTCGATACTAGATCTGGCTATAGACCGACTTCTATACGACAGTAGGTGCTACACGTTATCTTGGGTAATTCCTAAAATCATTTTGTCATCCATACTTGTGTCTGCATGCCCCTCTGGCCTGTGGAGCTCAAATCCGCCAGATGCTCTAGCCTCCTTGTGTAAGCTTGGACTTTCTCTTGAAAGACAGGAACTTCATTCCCTCAGGTGCTAAAATGCTAGCCTCTATATATATTTATAGTGAAATCTTGCTGTCTGAGGGCAGGATTTTGGGCGGGATTTTGGGTGGGCGTCCTCACCACGGGCAGGGTACCTCAAAATGGGTGTCCTAATGGAGGTGGAGTGGAGTTTTTAAGAAGTCACTCCTTATCTGGTTTTTCAGGCTGCCATATGGAGGAGCGATGGGTCACTCTTCGCTTGCTGGCATTTGACCGTTGCTTGCATGTAGCTTCCACTGCAACATATTTCCTCCTCCTCCTGTGCTTTGTGGTCGGCTACCCACTTTAGCCAGGTGTGATGCATCAACTTCTGCCCCAGAGGAGTACGCGGGTGAGTAGTGGCTAAAGAGCTTTCTCTGCCCTCCAACTATTGATATGATGGGTTATTTATAACACGCTTAATACCCAGAGGTTTTCAAGCGCGTACCTGGGGATCG